>NC_041746.1:4143337-4489449 GCF_004115215.2 Ornithorhynchus anatinus | reverse complement strand
CCAGCTCACTGTGCCAAAATGTCTTTCACCTGGCTGTTCTCCTCAAGCTTGTATACCGCACATGTCAGTGGATTTGAGGCCATAGTCCCTGCCTAACAGCAGTTCCATTGCAGAAGCACCCCCACAAAAGCTCAGATCCAGAAATGAAATACCTGAAGTGCATCAAACTGCATAGTAAGCCAGACCCCACATGTAATATCTTCTGAAATTACACTTGTGAATGGAAATGAGCTCTAAGTGCTGAATGAGATATCCTTGACATAACGATTTTCTTGTGTTTAAAGCACACACACAAAACCTTGCAATATAATCCACCGTCTTAGTGTGTGAAAAACAACCTGACTCATCCAGGCTTCCCTATGGGAATGTGAATCTCGGAGCTGTCCTTCTCTCCTGAATCATAGACCTGCTGGGTGGAGCCAGGGGAGAGGAATGAAAATTTCCAAACTGTTGAGAGTTTTTTAAAACTTCTGATTCAAATTGCACATGATTCCCCATTCCTCAGCTTCCCATCCAGTTGCCTGAAAGTTGTTCAGTGATCTTTCTAAACTGTTTTGCTCCAGAAACCAAATCCCATAAGGGAAAGAGTCTCTGTGAAAAAGTTTGCAATTTTTTCCGTGGCACCTCCAAGCCATGAGGTTACTATGACAAGAATTCATTGTTTTTGTTGTGTGTGTGTGTGGGCATGCATGCTGTGGGGAAGTCTCAAGATCAGTGGTAAATTTGAAAAAGCACAATATCCAGCAATCTCATCCTGTATCTACCCAAGTATAGTGTTTGGCACAGAGTAAGCGCTTAACAAATACTACAATTATTAGTACAGTGGATAAGGAGTGCATTGGGTATAGTTATAATACAGGGTAAGATTTTAGAGAGGGTGCAGCAAAGATCAAGAAATAATACGTGAACCTTTACCCAGCCTTCTTACTCCTTACAACACCGTTCAGTGCCATCAGTATACCTAAGCTCTGGAAACTTTTAAAACAGTGTGGTTGTCTTGAAAGGTTTATCAGGGTTAAAAGATTATGTCTTGTTGATGTGGTGGGATATGTCAGAATTGGAGACGTCCAGTCTCATCCATTACCAATAGAAATGGAGGTCACTATTGCTCAAACTATATAATGGTCTTGCGTCTGAGAATGCAGCAAGAGACCTGGAAGCTAGCTTTAGTCAGTGTATGATTCTGATCTTCTGGGAAGCTCAACTCAAGAAGTTGAAAGTATCCTCTAATGTCTTGAATCAGCGTCTCCTTTAAAAGGATGGCTGTACTCTCAAGGCGGTGGGGAGGGGAAGGACATGCTGAAAGTCCGTGAAAAAATGCAAAACTAAGTATCAAGGGAGTGACTGGTTGGTGTAGGCGAGGTAGGTTGCCAACATGAAAAATCTCCCAATGAAGGGCACTGACTGTAAACAAGAAAAAATCATATCTGGGACAGGCTTCACATAATGACCTCGGCATGCTGAATTGTAAACACAATTCTGTAAGACATTTTCAATTCAGATGTAATCCCATTGGTTAAAAATATACTCTTGACTAGCAAGGACACTGATGAAAGACATGCTGTGTAGATAAAGACCTGCCAGTGAGATGGATTCCTTTTAAATCATTCTTCAAGAACCCAAATTTTCTATATAGCTGAGAGGTCTGCTTTAGTGGATGACATTTACTGTGCCACTATGATTGCTCCCAAAGGATGTGGTAATGGGCCTTGAGGTTTTTATTTTTTTTTCCCTCCTCCCCTTGTCTTGTATTATTCTAGGAGTGCTTTTTCCACCCCTTCTCTTGGGGAGAAGAGATTTAGTGCATGCTCTGAAGATTCAAAATGGTACTGGGTCTTCTCCAAACTTGCCAGAACCCAGTTCTTTTTTTGCTTACCCTGCTTCCACCCCAAAAGGAATTCATAAAACAGGATAGATTTAGATCTGACCCCAGATGGGCTTGGTGTGGATCCTGTCTGCTAGAAGGTGGGGAGATTTTTTGGCTGAAGTGTGGACAGCAGAACAGTGCTCAAAGTAACTCCAAGAAGCAGTCAGTGTAGAATAATCACTGTTTAACACTAGCAGGGAATATCATATAATAATGATAGAAAAGAGCAATAATAAATGAATAAGGAAAGTGAAGGAAGTAGTATAAGAACTTTGTTGGGGAAGCAGACAATATGTAATACCAATTATCTGACTTAAATGAGTGAAAGCAATGTATTCTACACATTCTGGGAGCACAGGGGGCAAAAATTGGGTCACATAGATGGGTCTCTACAATCTTTCCACATTAGGAATGTCCTGGAAGATGGAACAGGCCTCCTGGCTCCAGTTTGGGTGAAGGAAATTGAGATTCTCATTCTCTTCTTAAATATCCTCCTCTGCCTATATGCTTCAGAGATTTACACCAAAGATTAAACAGCCCAAGGGCCTGTTTTTAGGCTCTAAAGATTACTGTGGTCGTTCAAGGGTGTTTGTTAAGCAGTGGTATTTATGGAGCACTTACTGTGTGCAGAGCTCTAGTGAACTCTTAGGAAAATGCAGTCTGACAGAGTGGGTAAACTTGATCCCTGCCCATAAAGAGCAGGATTCTAGTGACTCTTGATCGGTAAGTGGAACCAATCATTTAGGACCAGTTCCTGGAAAAGGGATCTTGTTCTTAAGGGCGTGTTTTTTGCTCTAGCTTTCTCCTTCGGTCCCTGAGGCTCCATTTTATTTTACATAAGCAGTAGTAGTATTAGTATTTATTAACTATGCCTCTCTGACACACCTTTCCACAAAAGAAAACCCTACCACAAAGTTATTTAAGGGAGGGGCAGAGGGTTATTAAAAAACAAAACCCAACATGTATTTCTTTTGAGTCCTCTTAACTGACCCACCTGTCCATCTGTCTGGCTCACTTCTGCCAATTGGAAATGAGTTGTATAAACAGCAGTAGTTAAATCGTCAATACCAACCAACAATGTAAGAATGTTAGATGATTACTATTTGACAGATAACATATGGTTTATTTGCCCTACTGTTATAACAGAAGTAGAGACCTGAAGGATTGATGTCAAACTAATCCAGGGAAACAAAGTGCAATTGTGTTAAAAAAAACAGTGTGGGATCTGGCACTCCAAACCTCATTCTCCCAAAATGAATCATTTGTATTTACTGACCAATCATATTTATTGTGTGCTTAGTATATGCAGAGCACTGTACTTGGCACTTGGGAGAGTACAATATAATTGAAACTCATTCGCTGCCCACAACCATCTTACAGTCTAGAGGAATTAAACAGTAATTTGGAGTCTTCCAGTCAGATGGATGTCTGCCTGGGCTCATTTTCTTCATGGTATCTATTAAACATTTACTACATGCCAGGCACTGTGCTAAGTGCTGGTATAGATAAAATCAGGTTGGACACAGTCCATTTCCCACAAGGGACTTACAATATTAATCACCGTTTTGTAGATGAGGTATCTGAGGCACAGGGAACTGAGAAACAGCGATGCCTAAAGGATAGCGAATGGGCCTGGGAGTCAGAAGGACCTGGGTTCTAATCCCGGCTCCACCAATTGTCAGCTGTGTGACCTTGGGTAAGTCACTTCTCTGTGCCTAACTTGGGATTTAAGTGAGATACTTCATGCATTGTTGCCAGAATGTGAATTGTCCTTTGGGTTGAATCCCCTCCACAGCAAGTCAGAAGTGGCCCCTTGTGCCACTGTTTCTATGTTTCCCCAGTTAGGTCCAGCTGGGGCACCTTAGAGAGTTTGCCTTCAGGATCCCAGTCTGTGAAGAATCGTGACTCAGGCAGTGAGTAGAAAAGATGGTCAATTCCCCTCCAGCATAGCCATGGCAGTAGCCGGGCTGGAGAACCTTGGCCCAAAATCCCGTAGGAAGCCGAGCACAGTCTAAAACCCGACTACAGCCAATCCCCAGGTGGAATTTCTTCCCAGGGATGCTGAGTTGTAGGGTAGTGGCTGTTATTTTCAAGAGATGAATCTTCAGAATCCCCGGGAACAAACCGCAAAAAAGAGCAAGCGTGCAGTCCCTCATTAAGGAGCTCAGGGCAGCACTGAGGAATAGAAAGGAGAACTTCAGAGAGCCCAGCTGTCCCTGAAGCACTGTTGTTGCCAAAGCCCCTGGTATTTATTTTTCAAAGTTTGAAAAATAGCAGTCACAATCATGCCGCCTCTTGTATTCCCCAGGAGCCCAATGTGCTTTACAAGTTTCCTACTAATGAGGTGGGAAAGCTTGTTTGTTTACTGTGGGGGGAAAAGAGCCAGGGTGAGAGATGGAGAGGAGGTGGCTGGACTGAGCTGGGATGATGCGACCTGATAGATGCAACCCAGGGATGGGTCGGGGGTTGGGGGGGGAGAGGGGCACAGAAAAGAGGGCAGTTTGCTGTGTCCTCTTTACCTTTGCAATTGTCTTAGCCCAAAGATGGGAGCTCGGTGAGGTGACACTTTGTCAAAACCCTAATTTTCAGGCCAATGAGGTAGAAAGGAGGCTTTCTGAACCCAGTAAAGGTCTCCCGAACACTGAGTTTTTATCTTTCTTCCCCCACTTCCCTAGTTCTAATTGTCTTTTCACTAAAGTGCTTCTATTGGTTCCCCACCCCTAGGCTGTCAGATGAGCAGTGACATCCCAGCAGATGAAAGTGGCATACTGCTCCCATAACAGTGAGCAAGTCAGAGAAGAGCATGGTCGTCGGCTGAGAATGGAGCACAGTGCTAGCCTGTGTCTGGACATGGGTCATTCATTCATTCAGTTGTATTTGTTGACTACGTATGGTGTGCAGAGCACTGTACTTAAGCACTTGGAAGAGGACAGTACAACAGACAGTACAACAGACCATTTCCCTGCCCACAATGAGTTATAGTCTAGAAGGCGAGACAGACATTAATATAAATAAATAAAATTGCAGATATGTACATAAGTACTGTGGGACTGGGAGAGGGAATGAATAAAGGGAGCAAGTCAGGGTGGTGCAGAAGGGAGTGGGAGAAGAGGAAAGGAGGGCTTAGTCAGGGAAGGCCTCTTGGAGGAAATGTGCCTTCAATAAGGCTCTGAATGTAAAGTGCTTACTATGTGCCAGGATTATTCTAAACACTGTAGTAGATAGAAGGTAATCAGGTTGGACTCAGTCCCTGTCCCACATGGTACTCACAGTCTTCATCCCCATTTTACAGATGAGGTAACAGAGGCACAGAATATTTAAGTGACTTGCCTAAGGTCACACAGCACACAAACGGTGAAGCCAAAACTAGAACCCAGTCTCTCTGACTCCCAGGCTCATACTCTATCCATTAGCCCATGCTGCTCGCTTTCCCTTTCACTTTGTGCAATAAGGCTCTGAATGTGGGGAGAGTAATTTTCTGTCTGATAGGTTGCTACTCTACCTCAGCCCACCCATCCTAGGAGCCTGCTGCTTGTTACAGGGGTACTGGTGGGTCAGGGTGGGTGACTCAGCACTATCCATCACTATCAGTCAGTGATTTTTATTGAGCACTTATTACATCCTGAGCACTGTACTCAGTACAGTACAATATGGGCAGACATGTTCTCTGCCCATAACGAACTTACAGTCTGGATGACCAATTTAGGCCTGTGCTCTTGTGACCCTGGCGGCTCTAGTGAAACGCTTCAGCACAGTCCCCCAATTGCCACAAAGCTGGGCAAGGAACCGTAGCATGTCAGCCTAAGGGGTCGAAGCATTCAGGGAAAGCTGGATGAGCCAAAGGCCCAGATGAAGCAGCAACATATTGGGCTGAGCCATAAAGATCCCACTTCAGGGTTAAGGGTTGGCGGACAGGAGATCCTGTTGGGTTGTAAGAATGCTCTGTGATGCAGGGAAACGAAAGGCGATTTTGAGGAATGAAGGTGAAAGCAGATAACTTGTAGGAGTAGAAGCCTGTCTTCTCTTTGAGCATCAAAAACTCCTCCTTGGGAATGCAGCTATTATAGGTAATAGAAAATTGATGAAAAATATCCTACCATACTGAAAACTGGAAAGAAATCTTATTTAATCTTAAACAATGATTGCCAGGAAGTAGTTAATTTATAGAAGACACATTTTTCTCTTGAATAATTAGCATATGAATGATGAGAGCAAATATTCAGGTGTATGAATGATGTCTTGTTTTGGGAGAAGAATCCCACAGCATTGAGAGAGAGCTTTTTAGGGAGGGAATGCAGGCCTTTTCCCCTTCATCTGAAACAGAGCTGAGAGACCCAGCCAGTCTTCCAGCTTATTCCTATTATAGTGAGGTCTTAACTGTAAGATTTGTGTAATCTCTCTCTTCATTGTGGGGTGTAACATATGGGCTATTTTAGTCAAAGGATTTATATTATGTATTGTCTTCCTGTCAGTTGAAAGGTTTAATATTGTGTTTTCTTTCACTGGAATAACTGTGCTATTGTTCTTATTCTTGGAGTAGAACCTGAAGCACAGAGAAGTTGTCACTTGTCCAAGGTCACCCAGCAGGCAAGTGGCAGATCTGGGATTGGAACTCAGGACCTCTAGTCCCCAGCCTTGTGTTCTTTCCACTGAACCATGTTGCTTCTCCATCTCCCTATTTTGCAGATGAAGAAGCCTGAAGCTCAGAGAGGTGGAGTAACTGGCACAGAGCCCCACAAAAGAGCAGTGTTAAAACTAGTGGCAGAACTAGAACTTAGGTCCTGTGACTCCAAGATCCTTACCCTTTTCACCTCCGCCAGGGGTCTAGTCTGGTTTACCACACCCATGTACTAGTCCTTGCACTGAGTACATGCATCAGTTGAAGAGCCCAAGGCTAGGTACTTGGAGAACAGCATTGCGACTCCTTGGCCCACCTCTTGGAGAGAGAAACCCTGGAGATGGATGCTTTATTTAAACTGTCTTTAGTTGAGTTTCAGGGTGGTATGAATAATTCAGACCTGTCCATCAGGCTCTTTAGTCGCTTGCAAAGGGCAGAGAGGTTGGAAGGAAACCCATTTGCTAAGTCTTTCATTACTAATTCAAAATCTCCTGTCTCGCATCTTGATTACTACCCTCTCTCCTGTTTTCTATTTGGCAATCAATGGGCAATCATAATAAACCTTCATTTATTATATTGCATGGTGTTTTTTTTTAAAGTTTACTATGTGCCAGTCACTGAACTAAGCACTGGGGTACATACAAGCTAATTGTGTTGGCTTGACCCAGTCAGTTGACACAGTCCATGTCCCAATTGAGGTTCACATTCTTAATCCCCATTTGGCGGATGAGGTAAACTGAGGCACAGAAAAGTTAAGTGACTTGCCCAAAGTCATACAACAGACAAGTGTCAGAGCTCTGATAAGAACCCAGGTCCTTCTGACTCCAGGCCTATGCTCTATCCACTAGGCTATGCTGTTTGTCAGAACTTAGTGCTGTGCTTGGCTCATAGTAAGTGCTTAACAAATGCTATCATTATTATTATTATCAGTATTATTATACTCTTACAGTTCTTTCTCCCACTCCACTGTTTCACTTCCTTGCAGCTTCCCCTGTATATGTGTAAACATACATGTGCACCCAGGCACCTGCGTATGTGCAGACAAAGTCACGTGCACACCAGTGCCCACATTAGGTCTGTAAGGACAGAGGAAGAAAGCCCTGGACAAAGCCTGAGAAGCTAGTTCTATTTCAGTTTTTTACTGAAGTTCCTTTGGTGAAGATCAATTGTGTTTCTTTGTGAGAATGTAATGAGAAGACTATAATTCATGGCCATGAAATTACTTGCTTTGAAGTAGAAAAAAAAACCCAGCTGTGTTTTTAATAGCTTTTAACCCACAATCGCCAAAACAAGAATGAAAGTCAAGCTAGTTTTGAACTAGCTGGAGTACCTCGGATGATGTCTTGCACCTCCCACCCTATTGTTTTGATGAATTTGGGATCAAACTAGACTGCAGTCAGGGGGGAAAAGGTCAGAAAGGTGCTTTTTTTTGGTTTCCACTTATTTCTCCATTGCCCGTACTTGAGTAATAGAATCTGAAATGCCTGTAGATGAGAATGAGAAATGCTGATTTCTCTTTTTCCACTTGTCCATCAGATTCTTGTCAGTCAGAGCAGTGATGGGTATAGATGAGTGACTGAGGTTGCAGAAATCCTGAGTCCTGGATCTGCTTGGCACTTTCCAAGCCTACCTTCGAGATGGGCTAGAAAGACTTTTCCTAGAGGAATTCATTCAAAATCTAAACAAAGGAATAAGTCGTTTCCTGCATTCTAAATTGAGCTAGGAGGTGAGCTCGACTAGAAGACGTTGGATGGGAAAATTGGGGTGTGAGATTGTGATGCCAAGGAACTGACCTGCCATTTTTCAAGTGTAACTTTTAGTCATGATGAGTATCGCTGTGGCATTTTCTAATTAACAAAAAAGGAGTGGCTGATTCAAGGATAGCGATGGTTGTGCTGCTCCGCTCTCATCTGTTCAGGGAGGAAGGAATTCCCAGAATTCAACGATTTGTGAATAGAACAGATATGTTTCTGCTTCTGTTATACATCTTCTTTGATAATCCGTCCTGTCACCAGGCCTTGTGAGCCGCACTTTTCGCAGCATAGAGTGTCCTGGCTCATTGCCTGATCACCCGAACCACTAGGTGGCACTACGGCAACGTTAAACCTCCCTAATTGCGACACCTCTTCCCATATTGACTGGTAAAATTGATGAGAAGGGACAACTCACCTTCTGGATTTGGGTTGTGATCTCATGTCTTTCCAGTTGTGTCAGTAAGCAACGGGATTGGAGAGCTTTGGGGAATTTACCCATGCCACTCTTCATCCCTGGTGATTTCTCTCCCATTGGATGGTTCCAGTCAGCCCAGGTCCATTCCCAAGAACTGTCAATCAGTCATATTTACTGTTAGTCAATCATATCTATTGTGCACTTACTGTGTGCAGAGCACTGTATTAAGCATGTGGGAGAGAACAGTATAAGGGAGAGAACAGTATAACCATATGACAGACACATTCCCTGCCCACAACAAATTTACAGTCCAATGGGGAGACAGACATGAGTATAAATAAATAAATTACAGATATGTACATAAGTGCTTACTGTATGCAGAGCACTATATTAAGTGCTTGGGAGAGTTCAGCATAACAGTCTTGGTAGACATGTTCCAGATTTGGACTTCCCACCATGTCAGTCACATTTATCTAGCGCTTACTGTGTGCAAAGCACCTTGCTAGCATTTGGAAGAGTACAGTATAACAGTAAACAGACACATTACCTGCAAACAACAAGCTTACAGTCTAGAGATGTACCGAGTCCGACCACAGGAGGAATCCGTCCCCCATGGGACCTCTGTCTCACTGCTGGGCCTTTGGGTTTCCCCTCTAGGGTGACTCATAGTGGCTGGTTGATACTGAGGATGTTTCTCCTCTGAGCCTGTGATGAAAGTCTAGTGAGGAGGAGACATTGGGAAAGTTTGGGGTGTCCTTGGATTGTAAGATATGCTCAAAAGCCTCCGGGGAAATAATAAGCATTGTTGGCAGGACTTGAAAGAGGGAGGATTGAATAAAATCAGGGTAGGAGGAATGGTAGTCATTGGAATAGAAATTCTCTGTGCAGTCTCTGCAGTTCTGAGAAGTACTGGCACAATGCTATGAACTTTGCCTGACCACGATTGATAGCACAGAGATATAGCATGAAAAGTATTGAAATATTTTCAGTCTTCCCTCTAAAGTGTTAGTCATTGGTGTGTGGGATTATCAGTGTTCCAATCATCAGACCTCAGTTTTGCCAAGACAGGATCATCGGAAAGAGAACAAGCTTGCTTTTGAGACTGTTACAGAGTGAGAGGGAGGCCTTTTAAGTGCTCTCAACTTCTGGATAGTGTGTCTAATTCCAGGATTTAGAGTGAATGTGTGTGTGCATATACACACACACACACTCTCTCTCTCTCTCTCTCTCTCTCTCTCTCTCTGCCCTATTTCCAGACTAAATTCTCCATAAAGAGGAGATGAATGTTCAAAATCTTTTAGGTCTTTTCCCTTAGCCTGCAAGATTTAAAGAACAGTGGGAGGAAGGGGAGCAGGGGTTGGCGAGAGGTGAGGAATTCACCCCTGTTGGTGTCTGAACTTGTGGGAACTTGCTTGACATATTTTTGAGCTTCGGTGAAATTCATCTCTTTGGTTGGAATTAAACTTTTTCATTTTCTCTGCATAATCATCAGGTGTCAGTGACAAAATAGGGCCTCCCTGCTTTTCAGATTGTGAAACAGCTGAAATCCATAAAAATTGCCATGGAACAGGCAAAGGGTCCTAAGGGTAGGGGAAAAAGAACTGAGTCAGGATTTGGCTCATGAGTGATCCTCCCTTTGCCACTTCCCAAGGAAAGACTCTAGGGAAATGCTTTGTCTGTACATGGCTTGTACCCCAGGTCAATCAGTAGTATTTACTGAGTACTTACTATGTACAGAATACTGTTCTAAATGCTTGGGAAAGTACAAAACAGAGTTGATAGACACAGTCTCTGCTCTCAAGTGCCACTCTAGTGTTTTTGTATTGTGCAGTATTTGCACAAAATTCCTGAAGAATGTTGGTTTCTTCTTTTAAAAAATTCAAATTTTCATAATCATTATGAATAGTTTCCTCATCTATCTAATTCGTGTACCTGTGCCTGATTCATAATCTTTAAATCATCTGTGTATGCTTTTTGGTACATTATGCTGAAACATCATAAGCCGGCTGTTTCAGAAGCCATTCTACAATCATTTCTGCCAAAGCGCCAAGTCTGTGAAGTAGCAGCTCCGTGCCTGAGGATCTTCAGAGTCAGAGTCTATTTGGGTTTTATTAATCAGGCCAAGAATGGTCAGGGATTCTTTTACTTTTACATGGGGCGTCGTGCCTCAGTCGGCTGCCTGCAGAATCCTTGAGGGTTGGGCGGCTGGTGATTGCTGCCACTCTTATTCTCGTCGCCTCTGCCGTTTCTCCATGGCCCAAGTGCATCTGAAGTGGAAGCACTGGAAGGAAGGGCAAGAGGAGAAATGGGCCAAGTGGAAGGTGCATATAGTTTTCCTGCCAAACGTATCTTGTGCTTTTGTAAACTAGATTGCTCATCATTATTATTATAATTATTCCATAGTCCTAGCTCATAAAATCCAATGCTTGCCCCTCATTCCATTGGTTTTGCTTAGGTAGGGGTAGTAATTACTTGAGGTATTTGGTAAGCACTTACTCTGTGTCAAGCACTCTACTAGTTTCTGGGGTAGATAGAAGTTAAATTGGACACGGTCCCTGTCCCATGTGGGATTCACAGGTTTAGTAGGAGGGAAGGCAGGTTTTCGCATCCCCATTTTGCAGATGCAGAAACTGAGGCCCAGAAAAGTTAAGTGGCTTTCTCAAGGTCACACAATAGGCAGGAGGCAGAGCTGGGATTAGAACACAGGTCCTCTGTCTCCCAGGCCTGTGGTCTTTCCATGCTGGTTCCTAGGGGTTCACAGTGGGGAAAAGTGCTGGATAACATAATTGTGACCCTTTCATTATCCCATTTTACAAATGAGAAGGCTGAGGTCCTTGTGAAGGTCACAGTCTCCTCCTCTAGACTCAAAGCGCCTTGTAGGCAGGGATCATACCTACCAGTTCTATTGTACTGTACTCTCCCAAATGCTTAGTACAGTGCTGTGTACACAGTAAATGCTCAGTAATTTACACTCACTCCCTCGGTGAACTCATCCGCTCTCACGGCTTTGACTACCATCTCTACGCAGATGACACGCAGATCTACATCTCCGCCCCTGTCCTCTCCCCCTCCCTTCAGGCTCGCATCTCCTCCTGCCTCCGGGACGTCTCCACCTGGATGTCGGCCCGCCACCTAAAACTCAACATGAGCGAGACTGAGCTCCTCATCTTCCCTCCCAAACCCGGTCCGCTCCCAGACTTCTCTATCACCGTGGATGGCACGACCATCCTTCCCGTCCCACAGGCCCGCAATCTCGGTGTCATCCTTGACTCGTCCCTCTCGTTCACCCCACACATCCTATCCGTTACCAAGACCTGCCGGTTTCACCTCTACAATATCGCCAAGATCCGCCCTTTCCTCTCCACCCAAACGGCTACCTTACTATTACGGGCTCTCGTTATATCCCGGCTAGACTACTGTGTCAGCCTTCTCTCTGACCTCCCTTCCTCCTCTCTCGCCCCGCTCCGGTCTATTCTTCACTCCGCTGCCCGGCTCATCTTCCTGCAGAAACGATCTGGGCCTGTCACTCCCCTTCTTAAACAACTCCAGTGGTTGCCTATCGACCTCCGCTCCAAACAAAAACTCCTCACTCTAGGCTTCAAGGCTCTCCATCACCTTGCCCCTTCCTACCTCTCCTCCCTTCTCTCTTTCTACCGCCCACCCCGCACGCTCCGCTCCTCTGCCGCCCACCTCCTCGCCGTCCCTCGGTCTCGCCTATCCCGCCGTCGACCCCTGGGTCACGTCCTCCCGCGGTCCCGGAACGCCCTCCCTCCTCACCTCCGCCAAACTGATTCTCTTTCCCTCTTCAAAACCTTACTTAAAAATCACCTCCTCCAAGAGGCGTTCCCAGACTGAGCTCCTCTTCCCCCTCTACTCCCTCTGCCATCCCCCCTTTACCTCTCCGCAGCTAAAGCCTCATTTTCCCCTTTTCCCTCTGCTCCTCCACCTCTCCCTTGCCATCCCCACAGCACTGTACTCGTCCGCTCGACTGTATATATTTTCGTTACCCTATTTATTTTGTTAATGAATTGTACATCGCCTTGATTCTATTTAGTTGCCATTGTTTTTACGAGATGTTCTTCCCCTTGACGCTGTTTAGTGCCATTGTTCTCGTCTGTCCGTCTGCCCCGATTAGACTGTAAGCCCGTCAAACGGCAGGGACTGTCTCTATCTGTTGCCGACTTGTTCATCCCAAGCGCTTAGTACAGTGCTCTGCACATAGTAAGCGCTCAATAAATACTATTGAATGAAAGTAATTGATCAGCCCTTGGAAAAAGTCAGAAATTCTCTACCTTATGGTTTAATTCTTCCTAGACATTGGACAATTGGGTAACAACTGTTTGCTCTTTGATCAGGTTCTTTGTAGATCCAGGAAGGATCTGCAGTGTTCAAACAGGTTCTCTCCTTAATGAGTATTAATAGTGCTTTCCCTCCCACCCCCTAACTTTGACTGTTCATGCATCCAAGAGTTTCTCTGAAATAATCCCGAGCAGTTTGGAAGATAAGATGTTGGACATATTGCAGACATGACACTCTAGAAGAACCTCCTGTTGAGCTGTCAGGAATTAATTTATTAAACTCCTTTCACATGTGGGAATTAGTTTGAAGGGCACTCCTGCCAGTGTAAGGGAGAGGATGAGCTATTGCTGCTGTTTTGTTTTGTTTTTTAAATAAAAATAAGCACGTTTCCACTTGTCTGCAGCCAGAGTGGGTCCAAGAACTTCAGTTAGTTGACTAGAAACAGATTTAAGGTTGAAAAGTAAATTGTTCCATAGAAGGAAAGAATCAAACTTAGAATAAGAAGAGGACCTGGAAAACTTTCGAAAAATGGCATCGTGATGTAGGGAATTGGAAAGAAAGGATCCCAGCAGTTGGAATTTTTGACAGGAGAATTTCCTAAAAGACAGAGAGTGAAGGCTACTTTCATTATTGCTTTTTAATCTGGGTCCCCCAAAAAGTACTGTAGGGAGAGGAGCCTCTGAAGTGAAATAGTAGTTGCAGTTTCTGTGGGGAAATCATTTCTGGCTCTCAGGTACAGGTGGCAAGAGTGGCTGGCTGATTGCCATCTGCTCCCTGCCCCGCCTCTGTTGCAGGTGGGTGGCCAGGAGGCAATCTGTCTAATGGCCCAATAGGCAGCAGCTGGAGAGAGCTGCCAGGAAGAAAAGCTGGAGAAGCAGTCGGGGAACTGGGGAGCTGGAGGAGGGAATGAAATAAGCTTCTGACTCCCGTCTCTGCCCACAACTTGGGGGTCCTTTCAGCAAGGTTTTCTGGGTGGGGTATTAGGTCCCGGAGTTGTGGAGCGGCTGGATGAATTACCAGTCAGAGGTAAGGGGCCCAAGGCCAATAGTGTCTCTCAGGAAAAAGGTCTGCTCAGTTTTCAGTGGGATGAATGGATAAACCCTCATTAAGGAACCTTCTCTCCCAACCTACTATGAGACTCCCTTTGCCAGCCAGTGGGGTTCTTGGGTGTCCAGGGAAGAGAGACTGGGAAAGGGGTTTGGAAGTAATTGTCACATTTGCTAATTTTGATATTGATTAAGCGCTGGCTGTGTGGCAAGCATTGTACTAATTGCTGGAGTATACACGTGATAAGAACAGTGGATACGATCTTTACCATTCATGGGGCTCAAAGTTTGAGGGAGGGAATACAGTAAGCACACATACTAAGTGCTCAATAAATGTGATTGAATGAATGAAAGTACTGAATCCCCATTTTGCAGTTGAAATTGAGGCACAGAGAATTTGAGTGACTTGTCCAGGATCAAACAGCAGGCAAACCATTGAGCTGAATTCAGAACCCAGATCCTCTGACTCCCAGGCCATCTGTTTCCATAAAGGCACACTGATGATTGGGCTTAGAGTTAATGAAATATTAGTACAATTCTCTGCACACAGTAAGTGCTCGATAAATACCACTGATTGGATTACTCAAAAATCTTCCTCAGCTGAGGGGTGGAACTCTCCTCTTTCTTTTTTCTCTTGATAGTAAGCATGATATCATATGATATACCATGATAGTAATACCATGATAATAATGATATAATTATGACATTTTCTGTGGTATTTGGTAGAACACTTACTATGTGCCAGACACTGTAACAAGCACTGGGCTAGATGCAAGCTAGAGGCACAGAGAAGTGGAATGACCAAGGTCCCAGAAGATAAGTGGCAGAGGGAGATTAGAATCCATGACATTCTGATTCCCAGGCCTGTGCTCTATCCATTAGGCCATACTGCTTAAGAGATTACTATGGGCCAAGCATTGGACAAAACGTGGATTAGATTCAGCATAATCAGATCGGATACAGTCCTTGTCCAAGATGAGCTCAGAGGCTGTGGAAGGGAGGGCAGATATGTAATCCCCATTTTGCAGGTGAGAAAATTGAGGCACAGAGTGTTTAAATGATTTGCCCCAAGTCATACAGCTGGCCACTGGTTAAACCAGTACTGGAACCTGAGACTCCATATTGAGTGTTCTTTTCTCTGTGAACCTTTCTACCAGGGAACTGGATCAGAGTCCCATCAGGTTTTTTTCCCTAATTTTCCACTTTCTCTTTTAACAAAAAAGGAAATGCAACAAATCCAGTGTGCCAAGAGAAAGCAACTCCAAACTAGTGCAAGTGGCAAAGGATGGAGACTGAATGACATGAGCTCTAACAGCTAGGCTGTAGGAATAGATAGTTTATCCAGGAATACAGCCAGCTCCAAATGGGATTAGAAGGCTCTTGAAAAATGGCATGTTTTCATCTGCAGTGATTTTTTTTCCTCCTGCTTTCCAGTTTTGTAGAGGATGCCCTTGGAAATGGTGCACGTTCCTTCTGATTTCATTTTTGCCCCCAACCCTTTTCTTATTGAAGCTCTGGGCTCTCCCTCTTGCATGCTCTAACACTCTCAGGTACATTTCCAAGTTGAGTCTTTTCATTTTAATTCTGCCAGCTGTGTGGATAGTGAGCATTGTCAGGATGACCTCTGGATGCCAAAGGAGAAGTGTATGTTGGGTGTTGCTGCACACTGTAAATGCTGTGATGATGATGATCGTATTTAAGCACTTACTATGTGCCAACCACTGTTCTAAGCACTGGGGGGGGGGTGGCGGATACAAGTTGATCAGGTTGTCCCACGTGGGGCTCACAGTCTTGTTCTCCATTTTACAGATGAGGTAACTGAGGCACAGAGAAATAAAGTGACTTGCCCAAAGTCACACAGCTGACAAGTGGTGGTGCAGGGGTTAGAACCCATGACCTGACTCCCAAGCCCATGCTCTTTCCATTGAGCCATGCTGATTCTCTGTAATTTGGCCCTTTGCTAACTGGAATCTCTACTAACTTCCACTTTGGAAAGCCTTTGCATCAACTAATAGTATTTACTAAGCACTTACTCTGTGCAGAGCTCTGTATTAAGTGTTTGGGAGAGTACAAGAATGTTAATAGATATCCTTACCCTCAAGGAGCTTTTAGTCTAGCAGGAGAGAGAGTCACTAAAATAAGTTACAGGAAGGGCAAAGCAATAGATTATTATTATATTGAAGCATTTATTATTTTGTGCCAATCTCTGTTTTATGTGACTTGCCCAAACTTGCCCAAGCCCTCATAGAAGACAACCAGCAGAGCTGGGATTAGAACCCAGGTCTTTCTGACTCCCAGGTCCGTGATTTATCCACTAGGCCATGCTGCTGCTTGTGAAACAGAAGGACTGAAGTGGTAGGAAGTTGGGAAATTGAACTGGGTTATGAGACATTAATCAGGGAAAGTCTCCTAGAGGAAATGTGATTTCAGAGGGGTCTTGAAGGTGGGAAGAACAATGGTCTGCTGGATATGAGGGGGGAGTTCCAAGTTGAAAGGAACTGAGTGAGCAAGAGGTCTATGGTGAGAGACATGAGAACAAGATTTAGTAGAATGGCTTGAGGGGAGTCAAGAATGTGAGGTGGGGTATAGTGAGAGAAGAGTGAGGGTAAATAGTGGAGAGAAAGTTGATCGAATGCCTTAAAGCCAATACTTAGTAGTATGGAGAGGAATGCGCAGCCACTGGAAGCTTTTGAAGAGTGGGGAGCTATGAGCAGAGCAGTGGTATAGAAAAATGACTGGGATGGCAGAGTGAAATATGATTGGAGACAGGGAGGTTTGCAAGGAGGTGGATACAGTAATCAAGGCAGGATATGACAAATGCTTGGACCAGTGTGGTGACAATTTGGAGGGAGGGGAAGGAAATAATTCAGGAAATGCTGTCAAGACCTGTAAGGATTTGTTGATTGACTAAATAGGGGAGTTGAAAGAGAGAAAGGGGTCAAGAATATTGCCCAAAGTGTGGGGGTCAAGTGTTTCAATGTTCGATCTCTTCACGCTGTTGGAATTTTTGGAAGCCCACAACTATGCTCTTTTTGGTCATTTGGATGGCAACTCAAGATCCTTCTTTTGGACATCACTCTTAACAAATGATAAAAAAATGGAACCAAATGTGGTTAATCATCATTAAGGGAGTTTCTGGCAAATAGTTCAAAAAAACTTAATGATCAGTTTAAATTTGGACTAAAACCCTTTCCTGCTTCGTACTTTGTAGGAAATGAAAATTGGAAATTCTCCTACCCTCTGCCTCCTCAAAACACTACTGATTAGGATTAAAATCACCCTTGCAGTTACTGCAAAGAAAATATTGCTGCTCTAGGATATATCATTCAACCCTGAAGTAATTGCAATTCAGAGGACTTTCAGAAGCATTTTGTTTTTGAAAATTAAATGAATCATCATTTTCTCATTTTTCTGTTGAAGGAGTTGGAAGAAGAAAATGAATATAGAGCGGCAATTCTTGATTATTCAGGGCTGATGATGCATTTTGTGGACTCTCCATGCCTCCCCCACTTTCCATCCTGTAGCCTGCTTTTGGCCCATTTTTAGCAGCTCTGAAAATGAAGGCGGGTGGGGGAAGAGATTGAATTTTATAGTGGTAATGAAATTATTGGATAATCTGGGTTTTCCTTCATCTGCCCTAACCTAGTCGATAATTGAGTTGATGGTGTAATGTGTCTGTATCCAAGCACACGTATTCAATTTTATGGTTATGTATTTCTCAGGCTTTGGCTTTAGCAACATAAGCTTAGTCTCGTTTACTGTGAATGGATTAGGAATTGCTCTCTGGGAATGTGTAGGGGACCTTTGGGAACAGGCTTTGCCAGATGCTCATGAAGAAAGATCTGGATTGAAAATTTACATTGTGGTCCACACACCTCACACTGCACTGCATCACAGACAGATGCATATTTTTGAAAGAATGTCCCCCCACCTCGATGTTTCCCTACACAGAATAGCCACGTTCTTTCTAAAATGTGTAATAAGCACCATTGTTATAGGAGAACTGAGTGTAACACTCACTGTTTTTACTTCAGCACCTTTTTTTTAGCCTCAAACAAGTCAAAGTTATGGTATTTCTGGTCTTGTATTGTGGTCATGCTAGGATGCAAAGGGGACTGACTAATGCTTGATTAACAACTTTCCTGATAGTCCTTTAACCAAAATATCTCATGAGGGGCTCTTTAAAATTTTTGTTTTGTTGCTAAAGCCTAAAATGTGTTTTATGTTTCATTTCAATGGAAATATGATTTCAAGTTGTCAGTTTTCAGGTGTGACTACATCATCAGCACAAACATCCTTATCATGATGTTTCCCCAAAGTTGACCAACCATTGAGATTCCTTCTGGGTATTTTTAGATGGATTTTTTCTTTCAGGCAGGATCTTATTCTATGACAGTTGAATGCCTGTGGTAATAGGGGAGGCGACTTCCCTCCTCTGGGTTTTTAGTTCGGGCCAGTAGTGGAAATCATAGGCAAACTGGTTAGCAGTCGATTGGGTACCACCCAGGCTCCTGATGGGAAATACTTCCGGGCCTTTCAGAAGCATTTCTGTGTCTTATCTGATTGTCATATATGCCTCCATAGTTAGCCCTTACTAAGGGCTTAATAAATACCCCAGCCATCTCTGGAATAGCCAATAGGCTATTTAGGAGTTCACATGGGCTGTACTCCCTGCTTTGAGTTGCGTTAATTTTCTTTAGCCAGGGAAGGTGAAATCCTTGCCCTCTTCTGTCGTCCTCTAACCCAGTCTGCTTCCTTCAGACTCACAAACATATTCACACCCATCCTGAGACTAAGCAGCCTATAAAGCCATCCTCTCTATGTGAGAGATTTATAAATGCTGAATTTTATGAACATTCACACAAAGCACTGGAGATGAATTGGAGAGAAAAGGGTCCTTACAGGTCAAAAAGAGAGTGAATTTCTAAAGCTGTTCTGGACATCTGGCCTAGGGTCATCAGGTCCATGTGTGGGGCCTTTGATCTCCCCAGACTTAGTTCTGAGCCATCCATGGAAGGATTCTGCCATTGCATTTTTTCATTTATTGCATGGCTTTGAAGAACAGCAAAAGTGGCTTGGAATGTATGATACCTGAGGAGGCTACAGTAATCAATCTACTGTAATTAGCAATTAATTTTTTCCATTCTTTTTATGAAATTTCATTTATATTCATTTTAACAGGGATGCCCTGGGGAGAGGGAGCTTATAAAGGGTCTCAGCCAAAGAAAATTTTTTGAATGCAGAGTAGCAAAATAAAGAAACATTGTCTAAGTCTAGTCCTCAGCATATTATTGTATGTCCTCAGTTGACCTAAGAAGGAAGGGTCATTGTGACATCAAAATGTAATCCTTGAATCATCTCCCATCTCCCAGGCCTCAAACATCACCCAGATTAATGCTGGGGTTGCTTGGCAACATCTTGGAAGCTGTGGAATTGGAGGCCAGCAGTAGCTCAGAGAAAAGCAGAGAAACGTTCCTCTTAAGAGTTCAGTCAGATCTCTGATTATGATGCTTTCACTATTTGTTTTGGATAAGGTGCTGTTAGAAAATTGGGGTAATGTTCTTCCAACCAGGGGTAAAAGTTCAAACAATAGGCTTACTGATGAAATGTGAGGGAGCAAATTTCCTTCATGAACGGTTCTCAAGACGGGAGGGTGAATGTGTGCCCCAACCTGGCTTCCTCCGAATATCCTCGAGCCTCTTGGGTGATGTTCGAGCCCCCGAAGATTGTCTAGAAGAAATGCTAGACAGAGGGAGAGTGTACTACAAGAACCGCAATTGGAGAGCTCCAGTGGAGCTGAGCTGGGGGCGGTTTTGGAAAAGGGCCCAGGGGCCGAAGCAATGGAGGCATCATGTTAAAATCCATTTACAAGTAAGTGATAGGATTCTAAGGACATCGTTACAACAAGATTCCTTGGCTTTTTGGCAATGCTTCAGGGCTGAGCCTCAGAATTTAATGAGAGAAATAAACCTGAATGGTTTTATAAAGACTATACATCTTAGAGAATTTGTACAGAATAAAGAGACATAGGCACTGGGATGAAAAGGAAGGCCCCGGAAACAATGAGTTTGACTGTAAGCCAGAAGTGAGGGCCCAATGTAAAAGCAGTTCATGAGCTATGCAGTTGGTCGATTTGTGCCTGAAAGTAATACCTCTGTTAACCTCTTTAAAAAAAAAAAAAGAAAGAAAAATCGGATTCAATTCTTCCTTTATGCAATAATATGTTATGTGATCATTTTCCAAGCTAAAGTATCCTTTCTTATTTTAAATTCAATCATAAACAACCTTATTGGAGCCAGAAGTTGCATATGTTTCCAATAGTCACGCAAAAGGCAATTCTGGAAAATATCTTTGGGACTTTTTTTTTCTTTTGTTAATATAAAGTGCTTTTTTTTTCCTTTCTTTCCTTTAGATCTGAAACGCTTTTGACTCCATACCTTGAGTGTTTGTATTTACAAATGTTTGGCTTCTGACAGCTGTTCTGGGTTCGACTGTGTAAGAAAACTCAAACTTAAACTGCAAAGCAATGTTTATTCTTTTGAAACATTTCTAATGTAAATGTATATAGAGAGGGGAAATTTTGAAAGGTTCATATTGGTTAAGTTTAATCTGTGCTGTCAGTTTGGCATTCTTTAATTCTTGTTATGATTATGCTGTGGATCTCATGATGGATATTGTGGAGCATGGGTGCCATTGATACTCAGCTATTTAATGAAAGTATGTACTCTCTCTCTCGGGAATGGAGCCTTGAAAACTCAGGTCATTTGGATATCGGGCTCTTAACTCTCAATTTGAGTTCCTTCAGCACAGTCTGTTTTTGCTTTACAATAGACTCATACAGGGGTTTGAAGTTTTTTTAGTTTGGTAGTGCAGATTGTTCACAAGAAATGCTGTGATTCTCAAGTTCTCTAGAGTTGGAATTCTTTAGACTCTTAAAACACCCCTGACATCTACATAGCAGGGCCTTGAAAGAAGCACATATTTCTTAGTGGATTTCGGTTAATGCAAAAAGTTCTTACCTTTCTGTTTCACCAAGATTTTTCCTTTCCCATGTTCAGGGGAATCAGAATTTTTAGCAGGGAAGAGAGGAATGATCTTGATCATTCGGAATAACATTTTAAAATCTGCCAAAGAGAAAACAACAAACTGCATGAAATTTGAGGTAGAGAAATGGGAATATAGGGAAAGGTGGGAGAGAATCTGCCATTGTATCCTCTCACCTCTCCCACTAACCTGTAATCTCCTCGAGGCAGGGATCGTACCTACCTACTCGATTGTATTACACTCTCCTATGCATTTAGTACAATGCTCTGTACAAGGTAAGCACTCTGTACATACTATTGATTGATTGATTCCTCAGAATAGAATCCCATCACCAACATTAGAAGCTAGGAAACAGCAATGGGCCAAACAGTGGGGGTTTTGACTCATTCAAAGACCTGCTCTTAGCCTCAGATGGGACCCCAGGAGTGTCCTGGGGCTAGCTGTTCCCTGCACCGACCCTGGTTTATGAAGGTTGGAGTGTTCCAGATCCATTGCCCCATCTCTGGTTCCAGTGGAGGAGCTGGGGTGGGGTTGAGGAGAATTCTAAGTGATTTGAATAAAATTAGGGTCTAGGAATCCCCGCTCCCCAAACACTTGGGGGTCCTCAAATGAGGAGCCCCTGTGGCTCAGACCAGATCCTACAGGGTATCTGTGGGCCTTGATTAGGTTCCTTGAAACCTCTGAACGCCATCTCAGAACTACACAGGATTTGGAGAACCTGCAGATCAACTTATTGTCACATATGTATACCTTGACCTTAAGCTTAAACTTGGAGCGAAACATTTGTTTCCCATTTGGAGTCATTTTGAAATCAGAGCAGTCATGTATTTTGTATTCTTTAAGCATGCTTATTGTTTCTTTCTTGTTTCTGTCAAGCCTCTATTCTAAACTGAGGCCCCTCTTTGCCAAGACAGTTCAAGGCAAACATAATATACTTGAGTTTACAGTCACAGACTCGGTAATTTTAAAGCTGTTTTTTCTTTTTTTTTCCATACAAAACCAGAGGTTTTTGGTGATTATTTCACATTTTAAAAACATGTCCCTTCAAGCCTGCAGCTACTACAGCCAGTATTCCATTAATGGGTCTGAACTTCCTAGCCAGGATCCCAGAGGTGAAAAGCAAAGGTAACCTACTGAGTCAAGCACCAGGTTAGGTGCCCAGTTACAGTGCCATCACTATCAAGTTTGGAACTACCAAGGGAGGAGACGTTGACTCTAGTAACAACACAGGTTTATGAGGAAAGTTAATTTGCAATTCATTGTTAGGAACACAGTGGCCTCCACCTAGTTTCTATTTGAGTTCCCAATGGAAGATGCTGAAAATAGCCCTGCAAACTAAATGTTTTTATTATAATGCTTGAGTCTCAGTAATGGAGTAGACTTTGTTTTGATATAGAAGCAGATTCTCAACGCTGGACAAAAGCTGAGGTTTGGAGGATCGATAAGAGGCATCAAGCCCGGGAAACAGACAGGAGTCATTGATGGGTTTTTTAATTTCTCACCTCCAACTTACAGCAGTGGGGACTTCTGGAAGCCTGACAAGGCTCTGAAGGCAGATGATGTGAGAGCTGAGCTTTGACTGTCATGTCCTTTTCAGCGTTTAGATGCTCCCACCCCAAAAAAAAACAAAACTCTGAGGTTTTACGCTTTCTATCAAGTAGGCAAGTTGATTTTTATGGAAGAAGAACCAGAAAATTGTGATCTGAATCATGGTTCTTCTCTGTCCCAGATTTACAGCTGTGCTGAAAGAATGTGGGCAAGAATGATGGAAAACTTTATATTTTTGAAAATTCTTATGGAGAACTCAGTATGAAGAAATATTAATTTTTTAAGATATTTTTAAAGTGCTTACAATGTGCCAGGCACTGTACTAAGCACGAGTAGATACAAGCTAATCAGATAGGCAACAGTCCCTGTCCCACATGAGGCTCACAGTCTTAATCCCCATTTTACAGGTGAGGTAACTGAGGAACAGACAGGGTAAGTGACTTTGCCCAAGGTCACACAGCAGACAAGTGGTGGAGCTGGATTAAAACCCAGCTCCAGACTCTTTAGTCGGATATCAAGTCAGATATTTAGTGCTTTCTGGTGAAACTGCTAGTGAAGCAGCATGGCACATTGGATAGAACATGGGCCTGGGAATCAGGTCATGGGTTCTAATGTCATTTGTTTTAAGGTCATGGCTCCACCACTGTGCACCTGGCACAGAGTAAGTGCTTAACAAGGACCATTATTATTATTACCGTTTGTCTCAACTGGAACCCTTCATTTGGATTCTAACAGAAGATTTGTAATTCTGGATCACTATGATGGTGAAATTTTCCTCTCTAGGCAAGGAGTCAAGGTGTAGGAAAACCCACAGGAAATGATTCCGAAATAGTCCTTGTCAAATTCAGATTTAATTTTTTTTTTAGAGAAAATAATAGAAACTGACTCACACTTCTTTGTTATAAATATTCTTGCACTTGACCCAGTACTTTAAACAGGAACAAATGACTGAGCTTGTGCAGTTGCGTCTCAGAGATACAGGCTATAGGAAATTGAAAATGTTTCTGAGGTCAAAAAAATTATCTCATTTGCGTGCTTTGATTTATAATATGCTTCCATATTAAGTGATTAGGCAACTCAGTTTCTGCTGTAAAGTGCACTGGAGAATTCACTGCTTTCAGGAGCTTCCAGCTTGTTCTTAGCTGTACAAAATATGCATTAACAGTGGAAAAATGTTAAATGTATTTTCATTATCTCTTCTTCTCCCACTATCTGTTGCTTTTATCGTTATCTCTGATGAAATTCTGTATTTAATCTCTTTCCAACTGTAAATGCTAGATGGATGGGATTTACCCTGTTTTAGAGGCATTTGGAAGTCCACTAGCCAATCATTTTGGGGGGGCCATCTTTCCATGCTTGGCATGATGACACCCTCCCAGTCCACTGTAGTGTGGTTGTTTCCTTTCCAGAATACTTGCAAAAAAGCCCATTCTTCACCATCCAAATAACATGAACAATACTCATTCACTTCCCCTTCTTGTCCTCTCTGTTTTTCTCCTCGCACTCTACTTCTTGATATTCTCTGTTCTGGCCTTTGCTAATACTCAGTGACTGGCAAGATGTGTGTGTGTGTGTGTGTGTGTGTGTGTGTGTGTGTGTGTGTGTGCATGTGCCCACTTTGTCCCTGAATATTTGCATTGTTTAGTGGCAAGAGATGTGTGTGTGTGCGCTTGTGTATGCACATACGTGTGTGCTCACCTTGTCCCTGAATATTTACAGTGTTTAATTTGGCCAAAAAGTGCTTACCTTCTAGAAGTAGACTCTAGCGTCAATCCTAAAGTGAACAAGAGCTGAATGCTGGTTGGGTGTGGACAGCTTTATGTCACAACAAGATGACTGTTGCCGCTTAGACAAGAGAAGGAAAAATTCACTATGAATTACAAGTATCTGAGGGGGGAGAAGGGAAATCACCCAGGAAAAAATAAATCAGCTCATTCAAAATGGCTCCAAATTCCAGAAATCCCATTTCGAAATGCGTTTTGGTTTTGTGAATGGTCTAAAAGAGCCATAAAATCCATTTTTGACAATGGCAGAATAAGGATGGATTTATAAACTGAGTCTTCATCAATGAAAATGCTAAGAGAACCAAATGAAAACAGACCTGGACAGGATTAATCCCAATTTTAATCAAACAAACAATTTTAATCAAACAATTTTAATCAAAGCAAATGATTTGAGGGTTAGAAATGGGTACAGCCCTCAAAATCCATCCTACATATGTAAACAATTGTGAGTTAGTGCAGACTAACAATTGTTTGATAGTTGGCAAGAAATATTTTGAAAATCCAGTGCTCCTCCATTATATTATTGGGACAAACAATCCTTGCTACATTAGCTAATTGCTAGATTGACCAGATTAACCTTTTCAAAGTTGTTTTAATTTGAATCAATGGATAAACGGGCCCAGATTAGCATGGGATAAGGAGGCTTCACAGCTTTGGGTTATAGGCCCCGGAGACACCTAGCAACAAACATCACGCTGCTGATATTTTTCCAGGCGGGACACAAGTCATTTTGCTTCTGTCTTTCTCTCCCCTAACCATTGCCTGTGCCCTTGAGTGTTGCACTTCATTGTTGAGGTCAGATGGGATATCTTCTCCTTATAATGGAAAGTTTCCAGCAAGTACATCAAAGAGCGTGGTTTGTAATCACACTTTTAAAATATCAACTCTTCTTATTCCCGAACTCACTCCACTGATGCCTTTTTTTCTTTTCTAATTCCCACGTGCACCTCAGAAGGTCACTTGTCTCTTGCTTCATTTTCACCTCTTCTTCAGCACAGATGCTGACTTAATATCTGAGGCTTCTGTGTGTGGCATACTTCCCCTCTGTTTTGATCTCTACCAGTGATCCAGCCAAGTAGAAATGCACGAAAACTAAATGGAATTGCTGTCCAGAGCTATTTTTTGCTTGCAGGAGAATTGGCTGTGGTTTCAAGGGGGTACAGTCATCGACTCAGACCATCAGCGGGGATGTTGAGCATATACTGCAGGCCGAGCACTGTATTAGGTACCTGGGAGAATACGGTACAATAGAATTCATGGACACATCCCCTGCCCACAAGGAGCTAACAATCTAGAGACTCAGGAGCCATTCATCTGAGAGATTATCTGGTCTTTTCTTCCAGTTGTATATCAGCATCCATTGACTATTGTGGGACTATTCCAGACCTGTAGAGGTTGAGGGGAAAGACCACTGCCATCAATAAGTAATTGGTAATAATAATAATGATATTAAGCACAAACTATAGGTCAAACACTCTTCTAAATGTTGGAGTAGATACAAGCTAATCAGGTTGGACACAGTCCTTGTCCCACATTGGGCTCACAGTCCTAATCCCCATTTTACAGATGAGGTAAATTAAGTGACTTGCCCAAGGTCACAGGGCAGACAAGTGGAGGATCTGCGATTAGAACCCATGTTCTTCTGACTCCTAGACCTGTGCTCTATCCACTGGGCCTAGCTGCTAGGCTAGTAAGTGCTCAACAGATCTCACAGATTGAACCAGGAGACCTGGGTTTTAGTCCCGGATCTGCCTACTGGAGCTCTGCCCATTGGTGAGAATGGTTCCGGACTAAAGAACCAACCACAGTGGTCCATGAGGGGTTTATGCCAGCAGATTAGCCGGTGAACATGGGTGGCAGAGTGCAGCAGTTACTAAGACAACCCAAACGCCTGCCAAGTTACCTTACTGCAGTCTCTTGGGCTGTCAGGTCATTCTGCGTCTAAAGCAGTGGTATTAATTGACATTTCCTTGTGTTGAGCACTTTACTAAGCATTGGGAGGGTACAGTTCAACAGAGTTGGTAGATATGATCCCTGTCAGAGATCTTACAAGGAACTTAGAGGCTAAATGGGGAGACGGATATTAAAATAAATTACAGATAGGGGAGATGGCAGAGTCTAAGGATGTGTATGTATGTGGGGCTGGGGTGAATATCAAGCACTTAAGGGATACAGATCCAAGTGAACTGGCGATGCAGGAGAGCAAGTAGGGAAACTGAAAACTTAGTTGGTGAAAGCCTCTTGGAAGAGATGAGACTTTAATAGGACTTTGAGGGTGGGGAGGGTTGTGGCCTGTCATATATTAAGGGGGATGGAATTCCAAGCTAGAGGGAAGATGTGATTAAGAGGTCAGTGCTAAAACAGATGAGATCAAGGTAGAGTGAGTAGGCTGGCATTAGAGGAGCTAAGTGGGCAGACAGTTCTTCACATTATCTCTATTAAAGCTATTCCTGAAAGACAGCAATGAATTCTGTATTTAACTTTCTTGAATTACTGTAATGCTTAATACTCTGCTGGCTGCTTTAATTACAATTCAGTTTCTGAGATGGTGGCCACATGCAGTCTGTTCTGTGGAACACTTGCAGCCTGGGGAATAACCAGCTCTAACGCTGGTTAAAGTTCAGCTCACAGCTGCTTCTCTTTTGTTTATTGGTCAGGCTTACAATACAATCCAGATGTGGGATTGGAGCTTTGTAACTTGTTTGCTTTTCAGTGAAACTCTGAGAAGGGCCCAGCACTGCAGTTGCAGGGCAGAGAGAAATAAAGAAGCATCAGCCCATGCTTCGCCAAGTGAAGTCATGCATTTGGCAGCTTGCTTTCATCACCAAGGATTGGTTATTCACGTGTATACACGTGAGTAGAGAGTTGAGGACGCCAATTCCATCTCTTTAGGTTTCATCCCAGAATTCTTGATTCCTGTATAATACCTGGGCTTGGCTGGTCTTTGTTGGAGACAAGAATTTCAATCCCTATGCCTCTGGTGAACTAGAATTTACAGTCCTACCATGGTGCAGTTGTAAATCTAGGATACCTAGAAGAATGTGAGGACTTAATGCCTTTTTTTTTTAAGAAACAGAATAAGTGTTCCATGGGCCCTCCCCCCTTTCTGGGAAGACCCTCCTAAAGTTTAAATAAATGACAACCAGCCAACCTACAATGCCTTAACTTTTTTTATTTCATTTAAAAAATATCCCTACAGAAGTATGCCTTTGAGTTGCAACATCTTAAGTTCAAAGTTGCTGTGGTTTTTCCTCCAAGGGCTATTTGAGCAACATGAAGATTGAAACCCTGCAACAATAGGGTTTACAGCTGTTGTGGTCAAAGTTGGTTTCAGCTTTTGAGTCCTTGTTTGCTCTTGTCTTTCCTTCCAGACAGCAAGGCCACATGGAATTTGCACAGGCTTTCATTTTCTGAAATTATTTCAGAGCTCTCATTCACTTAATCTTCATATACCCCAGTGAGGGAGATGCTGGAATAATTGTCCCCATATCATAGATGAGGACAATGAAGCACAGAAAGATTAAGTGAAGTCACAGGTCTAGGGCCAATGACAAGATTAGAAACCAATTGTCCTGATTCCCAGACTTAAACTCACTTTCCACTGGGCCAGTAAATCTTTACAGCATGAAACTTGAAAATTATTCATTTGCCTTAGAGAGGTGGGGTGGGGAGGGCGGGGAGAAAGAGTGGACAATCATGGGAGGTGCTATAGTTAAACTAGAATGTTCAGAATCTTTTACTATAAACTAGAGTGTTCAGAAACCTCAACCCCATATTATGAAAAATGGGTTCTATTCCCAGGAGATGGAAACAAAACGTGCCCCTTTCTTTTTAACCAGGAATGAGTGTGGGTCATGGCCATTTTGAACTCTAAATTACAAGAGTCTTGGTTTCAGGATTTGAGACTAAACATTCCCTGACTATTACAGTCTCAGCACTGTTGTTTTTTCCCCTTCCTTCATTTTCTGAGCAGCAGGACTATGGCCGGGTAGGAAAGAGAAAAAGTTTGGATTTTGAGTCATCTTTACCTTTCACTATTTGGGCTCTCTCAGGAAACAAACATTTCAATACCTCAGCTTTTAGTTCTTGTCTGGGCCAGTTCCTCTTGTAGTCCAACATGGTTCTTTACATGTCATTCAAGAATAAGAGAATGTATTTATTGAGCTTTGCCCACTGTTGTTCAAAATCCTTCTGTTAATTCCTGCTGATCTAAGCGGTATCACAGTGAACATAGATTAGTGTCTACTTTGTGCACTTGTATAGGTCGATGTGCCTTACAGGGAATGTACTCCCATGGTAAACATACTTCTCTGTAATAGTGACTGGGGCAAGTGGAAGAGTGGCTATTTGCAAGCCTGCTTAAATCCATTTATAATGTTAACAAGCACAGTTTCCCATAAGACATATTTTAAAATGCACCAGTGTTTTCCAGAGATCTGAAAGTATTGCCCAGAATAATAAATGAATATATTTTAAAACAGTGTTTAAATATGCAATATTCAAATAATGCAAATATGTGCCTGTAATGAAAAATTTTGAATTTGGTTTTCTTCTCTTTAACATCCTTTTTAGCAAAAACAAGTCTATTCCAGTCCCCTTTCCCCTCTGTTTTTAGAGCCCCCTGAGAGTCAGGAACCGTGTCTAATTCCCACCTTGTTTATTTGGTATTTTTTTGTATGTTTTATGGTATTTGTTAAGCACTTACAATGTGCCAGGCAATGTATTAAGTGCTAGGGTAGCCACAAGATAATCAGGTTGACACAGTCCTTATCTCACCTAGGGCTCACAGCCTTAATCCTCATTTTACAGATAAGGGTAACAGGCACAGAGAAGTGAAGTGACTTTCCCAAGGTCACATTGCAGACAAGTGGCAGACCAGGATTTAGAAACCTGGACCTTCTGACTCCCAGGCCTGTGCTTTTTTCCCAGGCAACCTTTCAGTGGACTTTTACTTGAAAAGGGAGATAGATGTTCAAAAGGGAAGGCAGCAGAGGGTGGAGAAAGAGGAGGAGAGTGCTTGGGTAACCAGCCCCTGAGTAATTGAGAATTGGCTGTAATCATGCAAATAGGAGAGGGAGTGATTGAGCAGTAATTGAATAGGTTAGGGAATCTGAATTGTACCCAATGACAGGACAAAGTGGGCTGCTTGCCCAGAGCACCTGTGCCTATCTTTAATGTGCTTAAAAAGATAATTATACAGCCCCCTTCCAGAACCATGCAAGATAGAAAATTGCTGATTGGTACTCCCAGTCCCTCCCTGCAGCCGATAGGAACAGAGTAAGCATCTCTGGAGCACTTTTTGTTTTACAGTGGCCCCATTGACTTCTTGGGTCTGAGTAAGACCCTCTCTCACCTCAGAAAACAAGGGCAGACATCAAAGACTGGGACACTAAGGTAACAACCAGAGCTCATACTGCTGAACAGAGCAGTGTTCTGTTTGAAATGAAATACTGATGGGAAGAAAATTATTTTATCTAGCTCATGGTGGCGTGTGCAGTAGAGGAAATAATGCACTGGAATTCCTCATTTGGCCACATCAACTAGGAAGTCAGCTCTCCAGATAGCAAGGGTCAAGTACGCAAGACAGAATATGTTTGGAGTTTTGCTATTCTTTAATAACAAGTGATGATATAATATGGATGTTGTGCTCCATTAAAAAAATGAAGTAAAGTAAAAACCACTAACGAAAAGGATGCAGCATGACAGAATTATTGTCATTGATTTTTTAAGACAACAACTTTGCTTTTTTCAAAGGAAGGGGAGTATAATATTTTGGTGTATGACTGTGGAAAATTAGGTATTGTTATTATTACTACCCTTTTTACTAGGAGTAAATTAAGGAGTGGCTATTAAACCCAGTGTCTAGAGGCAGAAATCTAACCCTGCGGACAAACAGATTTTGGCTGATGGAGACATAGCGTTGTACTTCAGTCAACCAAGCAAAAGTATTTATTGAGCAGAGTGCAGTACAACAGAGTTGGTAGGCACTTCCCCTTCCCACAAGGAACTTAGAATCTAAAGATTAGAGCCTACAGCTACTGTTGGCCTTAGTTTGCCTTAATTTAGTGAATGTTTTGGTGGGACAGTGTAACTTGGTTCAGAATTTTACTGCACTTAGAGCTGGTAAAAAATATATGGGAACAAATCAGCATTTCTAAAAAGAGCCAAGACCCTAACCAGCTGACCTGGCAAGTCAGGAGACTCTTTTCAACTTATTCCCCCGAAACTGATGGCAGAGTCTCAGGGTCCTTCAGGGAAGGGATGGGTTCAGATTGGGAATCATTGGCAGATATATCTCCATCTTGGCCATTCCTGCCCCAGCCACTGACACTGCTAGAGAAACCCATAAATATGCATGCTACAGTAAAGTGAGCTGTCCTCTCCTTCCTCCTCACTCCCCCAACCCCATTCCTTCTACTCCCCCGACCAGCCCCTGACACCTTCCTAGGAAAGGGGACTGAAAAGGAATCGAAAGGAACAAAGAGTCCATCAAATACGCTCATTTGGGGCAAGGAACCTGTCTACTAACTCTTCTCTCTTCTCCCAGGTGCCTAGGTCTGTTCTCTGCCCACAGTAAGTGTTCAATTAATATCATTGGTGATGAAATTCCTCATGGGGCTCACCTCGGTTTCTCTTTGGGCTCAGGAATATGGGCCAGAGGCTTGTTTCCTTAGTTGAATTTGAGAGAGATCTTTTTTAGGAGTTTTAAGTCCAGAAGGATAGACTGTAAGCTCACTATGGGCAGGGAGTGTGTCTGTTACATTGTTGTTTTGTACTCTCCCAAGTACATAGAGTGATAGTTGTTTGTTTTGAAAACAGGCCGGTTGAGTGTGCTGAATCAGGAGTAGCAGGCATCTTCTGTCCTGTTGTAATTGTTTTCTTGTCAGCCGGATGCATTTCAGCAGTGTTTTGGCTGACTATAAAATCTCCTAACTCTGGCCCCTTTCTCATGACGACTAACCAGTTCATGATTGAGGAGTTATAGGCAGCTGTCACATTGGTGTGTTTCTCCATCAAAGCACGGTTACACCTGGGACCATTAGGAGAGAACAGAAATGACCTGCCTGTCTCCTAATGTCCCTACTGCAATAAAGCAGGGAGGCAGAAGGCATGAATTCCATAGAAAGAGACCATTCGATTTCCTTCTCTATCCATTCTGAGCATAGCCAGTGTGTAATACTCAGGAGTAACTTTAAACCTTGCTAAATAAGTGAGATAAGTGAAATGTGGTCCATGTTTTATATGATCTTTCTTCCTGTTGCTATTGGCTAATTTGGGGCTGTTTTGTTCTCAGAAATGATATAATTACTTTGGGGCTTTCCATAGGTTGAAATTTTACTCTTGACACTCATTGTTTCAGACATTTGCAGTTACTCAAGGGAGAAGGCAGTTGAACCTTTTTTATTTTAATGACTTCATTTCACACCTTCTAACACTATCTAAATAATCCTTAATAGGAAATACCTATGTTTGTTCACCTACTTCTGCTTGTGTTTCTTAATCCAAGAAATCAGAGGCATCCTATCTAAATTCTTTCTATTTGGGTGCAAAGTAAAAAGCATAAAACTGATACTTAGAAAATTTTCACATTAGAGGAGGTCTCACTTCTCAAAATGAAGAAGTACACAGAGTTCTCCATGGTAACTCATATCCCTTACTGCTTTTCCGGTTATCCGGAAAATACAATTAGGCATTAAAAGTCATTCATGGAAATTACTGGGAATGAAATTCTTGGCATCTCTCTCCTCTCCCTTTGAAGAGTAAACATCGCACAATTTGGGAAACCTTTTAACCTTCATCTCTTTTAGAAGGGATATTTGCTGTGTCATGTCACCTAACTCAGGATTGCAAATCAGGGTGGTCCCTCTCTGTTTAGGAGTTAAGCCCACCCAAATTTTCTCCAACCTGAGGGGAGGGGGGAAAAGGTCTTTAAACCCTGCCTATAATTAAGTTACCATTCCCATCTCACTATGTGATTAAAAGGTGGTTTTTACTGGTCCTGGATTGGAGTGCCACTCAACCCAGATGCATTCTAGGGAGCTTTTGTTTGCATCCTTCTTGTATTAATATTCACCTCTTCTACCTGCTATCTGGCACCCAAAGTGCTCATACTACATAATTTGGGAGTGGGAGAATCATTTTGAAAGCACTCAAAGGGCCATCTCATGAGATATAATGCATATTTTTCTTACCTTGCTGATAGCAAAAGCCACAAAAGCAGAAATCCAGCACAGTCTCTGGCATCAAGGGTGCCCAGCTCTGCTGCCGTGGCTCAAGGGTGTGGCCTGGAAAGCAGCGGAGAATAGGATCATGTGGCCTTGTTAGCGTGGGAGTGGGCCTGCAGTTATGTGTAAGGAAATGGTGGAGGTGTTGCTCTAAAGTAGCTGTTAACTCCCAGGGCTGCAAAGCTCAGCAGTCCTAGATCCACCTTGTGGTGAATTTTCTCAGTAGAGAGAGGCTGGTTGCATTCATTGCTAAAACTGCAGGTACACCCACACGCTCTCCTCAGAAAAGCTAGGAAATCCTGGAGTTCACTAGGTGTAGTTTATTTCACATGCAGTAATATGAAATTCAGGCTCTTAGGTATCCATTCCCTGAGATGTCAAGCTTGATAAGCTTCACTAAGTCTCCCCTGCCAAAACTTCTCCTGGAGAGAATATTCAAATTGGATTCTAAATAGCATGTGCAGCCACAGCCTCACATTTATCTTCAATTTGCAGATCACCTTAAGCAGTTGTTTAATATTTAATTGCATTTCAGACCGAAGTTTTTCCATTGCCTTTTCTTTCCCATCAGGTTGGAAGCCCTGACTTAATGCTAAACATAGATGCTGTGGGACACTACCTGGCTGTCCCATACACCATGAGTCAGTCTGTTAGCGTAATCAAGCACAGACCATCTGAGTGCTTCGTGTTACAAAATAAAACAAACCTCAATTAACATGAGTCAGGAACCTCTCCACTGGTGAATTTTCATGTCAGACATGGTAAAACCTAGATGACTTTAGAAGTTGTGTTTTTTTTTAAGAAATCCTAAACCAAAGCATCTTTTAAACATGATTTAAGTGGAAAATAGAACTCATTTTGTAATTAAACTTTTTAATAAGGCGAAAGACCAAGTGGAACTGGGGTCGAGAAGATTCTGGCATGGAGGGCTGCCAAAGTATCCATAGAAGTCTGATCAGATATGCTCTCATGGGTTAAAAAGCAGCCTGGGTGTGCTCAGAAGTGTCCCAGAGGCCACGGGAGCTCAGATGTAGACCCAATATCCAAAGAGTAGCCAGCAGCAAATTTGCTTCTTTGGGACCCCGGGATCTGGGTGCAACCATGAATTTGTGGTCTGGACAGGATGCCTGTAGTCCCTCCCATTTCAGAACTGTACCTTTCAGGTGGACCCAAATCAAACCAGCCTCTAGGGATTACAGTGTGGAGGACAGCTTCTTTGTCTTTGTAAAATAGTAATGAGTCCTGCAGAAGCAGCAAAAAGGCAGCATCAGTGCAGAAATGAACAGGCTTCTGCCGCACCTTGTGACCAGGTTGAAAGTAGTGCCTCTGGTTTCTCATCTCACAGGTGGGTGGGTTCTCACATTCAGGATCATCATCATCAAAGGTATTTGAGTGCCTATTCATGGCAAAGCACTGTATTAAGACTTTTTTATGGATTGGAATATAGGGCCTCTGTCTGTAACTCCTGTTTTTGCAGGGTGCTAACCTCTCTTCCCTTGGAATACAGTTTGTGATGTGTGGCCCAGATATGAGCATCAGTATTGAGCTTGGAGATATCCAACCCAGTTATGGAAAATGCTCCTGAATTTTATTTTGAAAGTTTACTTGGGTATGTAGTTTCCTAAATGGCTGTGATAATCGTGGTTTTCTTTCTTGTTTTTACAGGTGATATGTAACGGTTTCACCATCAGCAATGGAGAGATGCAGGAAGTTGGTGTTGGCCTGTATCCTAGGTACTGTGGACAGTATTTCATTCACTGGCAGCAACTACTAGATATCTTCTCCATTTCTCTGAGGGAGCTAGAAAATTATTGAAATGGGAGGTAGAAGAGCCAGTTGAGAACATTGGTAATAAATTACAAGAAAATGGAAAATGTTAAGTTTTAAAATATTTGTACAAGTTCTCATTACTGACTGTTACTGACCCCATGCCTGGATTTTGGTTTTTAGAAATTGTCACTTTCGTGATCAGAATGAGAACTGTAGGTCAGAGTGAGGCTGACTAATGAAGATTTCTTCACAAAAGGGCTTCAAAATCACCTGTCCCTCAGGGTTGGGGGAGTTTTAGATTAACCCCTGAAGAAGGCTGTAGTTCCCAAATTGAATATCCCTTTCTGCTCCAGTTACTTTGTGACTTCCAGGGGCATCTCATGGGGGGATTGCCAGCATCTGGAATGACCTTGCTTAATTCCATAGGTGGCACTACTGTAGTGTTTTACACTTCGGCACTGATACCTCCAATGGAAATTCCCAGCACCCCAGCTGGTACGTGAACTCTACAGAGCACTGTGCAGCAGAGAGAGTAAGATGACAATCCAGGAACAAAGTCTAGGCTATTTTGGAGGTCAAAAGAATGGTACCAGTATGGAAACAGACTGCAGGCCTAACTCAAGGCCATTAGCACAGTTTTGCTGCCCAGCCTTCTATGAGGCCAGGAGACATAATAATTATTATGTGGTATTTGTTAAGGCTTTACTATGTGCCGGGCGCTGTACTGATGCTGGGATAGATACAAGATAATCAGCCAATCAGGTCAGACACAGTCTCTGTCCCCCATAGGGCTCACAGTTTTAATCCTCATTTTACAGATGAGGAAACTGAGGCAGAGAGAAGTGAAGTGACTTGTCCATGGTCTAAAGGCAGTTAAGTGGCAGAGCAGGGAATAGAACTCAGGTCCTGTGACTTCCAAGATCACTCAATCAGTGGTATTCATTGAGCACTGACTTTGTTCACAGCACTGTACTAAGCTCACGGGAGAGTACAGTGCAGTTAAATACAAGTACCAGGATGTAGTTCAAGCACCACATCCAATGACTCTTTTCCCAGCGCAGTCCATTGTACCTGGTGCATTGTGCAATAGCAGGATAGGATCTAAAGCAACGAGATCTTGAAACCCAATCAGGATAAACACATGGAAGCAATGCTTATTTATTGGGCAAGACTTGTGGAGAATGGATGGCCATGTGGCATCCCCAACAGCTGTTGTGCAGTGAGCTGAAATTGGGAGACTGGAAGATAAAAGAGCAGAATAAGTATTTTAAAGAAACAGTACCTCAAACTATAGACAACAAGCCAGTCTGAGGAAATCAGGGATGGGGTGGCTCTTGATTGTTAGGAGAAGAATATGCACACATTTTTATTTTAAAAACTTCAATATTAGGTTTTTTTTTTCCAGTGGAGCATTTCCTTGTATTTACAATGAATCTGTTGCATGCATTTTTTTTTGATGTTAGTCTCTCAATATATAGAAGTTCATCAGTCAATAGTATTTATTGAGCACTTTCTGTGTGCAGAGCACTGAACTAAGCTCTCTTGATAGAGAAATCAGCCACCCCTCCCCAACCTCCCATTTGAGGTCTTAATTGCTCAGCGTGACCATTACAACTTAGTCATTTTTGTGGTAATGCATGAGAGAGAGATATAGTTTAAAGTCTCTTGACTCACACGATCTTGTTTTCCCTTTCTGTCAGCATGTCTCTGCTCAACCACAGCTGTGACCCCAACTGTGTAATCGTCTTTGAAGGAACTTCCCTCTTCCTCCGGGCAGTTCGGGAAATCCAGAAAGGTGAAGAGGTAACGTATCACTATCTCTCTCTTTTTTTTCTTTAATAAATAGTATTTGTTAAACGCTTACTCTGTGCCAAGCACCATTCGAAGCACTGGAGTTGATACAAGATAATTAGGTTGGACAAACAAGCACTGGAGTTGATACAAGATAATTAGGTTGGACAAACATCTGTTCCACATAGGGCTCATGGCCCAAGTCGGAGGGAGGAGAATTAAATCCCCATTTTACAAAGGAGGTAACTGAGGCACAGAGAAGTGAAGTGACTTTGGGCAAGTCACACAGCAGACAAGTAGTGGAGCAGGGATTTAGTACCCAGGTCCTCTGGTTCCCAGGCCTGTGCTCTTCCTAATTAGACTGAATATACCACACTGCTTCCCCAACTTTCCACCAACTCTTCTCTATCACAGATATCTACAATAGGTGTCCTCCCCTGAGGGAGCTGTGTGTTTCTGTTCCAAGAATATCTGATCAGCTCCACCTCTTCTTCTGTCATTCCTTTGCATAAGCTGAGGCCCTTCTCAATTTGTACCTCCCCCAATCCACCTATGTGGACCTTCTCAGTTGGTCTCCCATTTCCTTCAGGAATCCCATTATTATTATTATTTTTTTTTGGTAGGGGTGGGGAGAGAATGTACATTTCTTTGCCTCAATGGAAACACCTGCGAGATTGCCCAACTGGAATGAAGCCTTCATTTGGTCCTCCCAGCAGTCACCCTCTATCAATCGAAGGTAGTTATTGAGTGCCAAAGAAGGACTTTCCTGAGGGATTGTCTGCGAGATAGACGAGCTCAAGGTACAGTCAGTCAGTTGGTGTAGAGGAGCAAAGTGTGCGTGTTGCCTTATAGTAGCAAATTAGCAAGGTAAAAATAGGGGGCAAAATAGTTAAGTGTTTTAAAGTCAATAATAAGGAGTCTCTTTACCTACAGATATTACCATTTTGAAAGTGTAAACACTTATGACAGAGAAGTTTGTTCAGTTAAAACAGAGTTCATCAATTGGCCAGCACCATTGGCCTGGCATTAGACAAATCTGCTGTTTAGGGAGGTTGGGGTGGGAAGACATGAGGGGATTTAAGACTTTGTGGAGGTGGTCAGATAGTGAGGGACTTGGCATAGATAAGGAGAAGCAGTGTGGTGTAGTGGAAAGAGCACAGGCTTGAGAGAGGTGATGTGTTCTAATCCTGGCTTTGCCACTTATCAGCTGTGTGACTTTGGGTAAGTCACTTAACTTCTCTGTGCCTCAATTCCCTCATCTGTAAAATGGGGATGAAGACAGTGAGCCCCACGTGGGACAACCTGATTACTTTGTATCAACCCCAGCACTTAGAACAGTGCTTTATAAATAGTAAGTGCTTAAGAAATACCATAATTATTATTATAAGGTGGGCTGGAACTTCTGTTTTGGAAAGAAGAGCATAAGTCTCTTTCACAACCATTTATAGTATGTGGATAATAATAATTGTGGCATTTATTAAGCACTTATTATGAGCCAAGCACTTTATTAGGCACTAGGGTAGGTACAAGTTAATCAGGTTGCATACAGTCCCAATCCCTCATGGTGTTCTTAGTCTAAGTGGAAGGGAGAACACGTGTTGAATCCCATTTTACAGATGAAGAAACTGGGTGCCAAGGAGTTTAGTGACTTGTCCAAGATCACACAGCAGGCAAGAGGGTCAAATAGAATTAGGACTATAGAACTCATCTCCCTCTCCCTAGAAGAGTGTGGCAGAGACTGAAGGAGGTAGTTGGGGGGAAGGCGCTTCTGAGCAGAAGGGAAGGTTTCAAATTTCCAACTTGGGGAAGCTAGAGAATTGCTCAATGCCCTGCCTGACAATAATGTGCAGCGATTTGAGTGGGCATAATTCCTGTCCAGTAACAGGAAAGGGACAGTAATACTGGAGATCCGCTGGGGAAATTTCCCAACCTGCATGTCCTTAGGCTTCTATTCAAGCTGGGCTCTCATTAATGTGTTTTACAGGCTGCATTTGGAAATAAATAATATCCTCCTTTAGTTGTCAAGGTTTTTAAGCTTTGATACTAAATTTCCAGGGGGATCTTGAACACAAACTTTTTTGTTGCATTTTTCTTTTTTCACTAAAGACTTTCTTTCAAGAGAGAAAATCACAGTTCCACTTTCAATAAAGTAAGGAATTGCTCCGTTGAAGATGTAATGCAGTAACAGCCTATTTTTCATCCAAAGCAGTCTTAGAAAATCAGTCTCTAGGCAAAAGCTGGTCAACCCAGAACAGGGTCGTGGAAGCATATGTGAGAAGCAATATGACCTAGGGAAAAGAACACAAGCCTGGGTCTCAGAAGGACCTAGATTCTAATCCTGGCTTTGCCATGTATATGGTATGTGACCTTAATAATAATCATGATATTTGTTAAGCGCTTACTATGTGTGAAGCACTGTATTAAGTGCTGAAGTGGATACAAGCAAATCGGGTTGGACACAGTCCCCAGCCCATGGTAACTGATTGAGGTAACTGAGGCCCAGTGAAGTAGTGATTTGCCTAAAGTCATTCAGCAGACAAGTGGCAGAGCCTGGATTAGAACCATGATCTTCTGATTACCGGGCCACTCTATCCACTATGCCATGCTGCTTCTCACATGAGCTTCCATGACCTTGTCCTGGGTTGACCAGCTTTTGCCCGGAGACCGATTTTCTAAGACCTTGGACAAGTCACTTAGTTTCTTTGTGCCTCAGTTACCTGACCTGTAAAATGGGGATTAATACTGTGAGCCCCCTATGGAACATGGGCTGTGTCCAACGTGATGAGCTTGTGTGCAAGTGCTTTTTTGAAGTGAGATGTTCGAAGATCAGTTTTCAATCTGGAACCAGTGTTTCCAGCAGAACTATGCTGTGCAGGTCTAAAATACACTGGAAAGATGGGCTTGATGGAAAGCAAAAACCCACCTACTATTTTACTTACTAAATAAGTAAATAGTAGCTATAATAGTAGGTGCAATTCTAGGCTTGAGACACATTGCAAAGATTCAACAAACCCATTAGTCTGGGGAAATCAACCTTATATTCTAAAGGTTTCCAAGAGAGCACTCTGGTGTTGGGAAAGATTTACCGTGTTCTTCACAGGAGCTGCAATAAAGTGGAAACTCATTGGTCAGCTACATTAATATTTTAATAATCCTTTACTTTGTATATGCAAACCCACATTAAGTCCACAGCTGATCAATGGGCAAAAGGCTGTGGTTAAATGAGCCTTGCATTTAATAAAATACATCCAGATTTAAAGCCAGTAGGTGAGGCCTAAAAATAATTTTATATACAGCTGGTTAATGTGAAGCTGTATGGCACAGATGTAGCCACTGTACAGTGGGTTATGCTTTTTAGCATTGCTGTGATACATTCCTGATGATACTCAGCCTAGCACTTGTTGAATGCTGTTCCCTGCACTAGACCTGGGCTTAAGAAGCTATTGTTTGGAAATTCACAAGGAATTTTTTTGATAATAATTATGGTATTTGTTAAGTGCTTACTATATGCCAGGCACTGTTCTAAGCGCTGGGTGAATACAAGCAAATCAGAGTGGACACAGTCTCTGTCCTACATTGGGCTCACAGCCTCAATCCCCATTTTACAGATAGGTAACTGAGGCACAGAGAAGTGAAGTGATTTGCCTAAGGTCACACAACAGACAAGTGGCAGAGCTGGGATAAGAACCCATGACCTTCTGTCGCCCGGACCCGTGCTCTATCCACTACGCCTTGCTGCCTGTGGTATTTGTTAAGCACTTACTGTTTGTCAAACACTAATTTGTTAGTTAACAAGTTAATTAGATCAGTAACAGTCCCTGTCCGGCATGGTGCTCAGTCTAAGTAAGAAGGATTATGAAGTGACTGTGATCCATTCAATTTGGGCAAGCATTTCAAATGCTTGGGGTGATCTCTTATCAGTCCTGCTACAGATGAGATGATGACTGGAGTAGAGGGATGTGTGAGTTCGTCTTTTCTCAGCTGATACCACAAGAGGAAAGGTCATAGTGTCTTTTGATCGATGGAATAATCAGAAATTAATGATAGAATTTGATCTCCAGCTCTTCCTCTATAAAAGACAACAGAAACTCATAGATTCCCTCAGAGTTTGGAAAAGACTGAATGCGGTGAGGGGGGGTGTCTTACTATCCTTTGGAATTTGACTCGTTGGCCAGTTCCATATCTCTTTTACTTGAACCTGAATTTGGGGGTGTTGATTTTTACCTTGGGCTATATTGAGTGGGAGCTTTCTTTTTCCCCTTCAAGGTTGGCACCTCCGTCTTATTTTCCCAGTTATCAGTGTCTGATCTCATGGTACCCTGAGGCTTTTTGCCGCCTTTTTGTGTTTAAAAATCTCATTGACCATTTCAGATTTACAGAGTTTGCAAAACAAAATAAACAAACTGCTTATAGCTGCCATCACAGACAGGCTGACAAGAGTTTGCTTTTTTTCACCAACCCCTGCATGAAGTGTAAAGCACATGTTTGCAGATCCTATGAACTACGAAACTGGCAAGATCCCTGTGGAATCGATTTATAAAACCTTTGTCCAAACACAACAGACCAATTCCCTCCATTCTCCTTTGCTCATTTCTAGCTCACCATATGCTACCTTGATGTGCTGCTGCCCAGCCAAGAGCGTCAGAAGCAGCTGAAGGAACAGTATTGCTTTGCTTGCGACTGCATCCGTTGCAAGACCCAAGACAAGGTATGTTGGGTGGAGTCATGACCAAACTCCTCTAACCATCTGGAAGTAAGGGGTGGGTTCCTCCGCTAGTGAAAGACAGAGGTGAATGAAAGAAAACGTCACCTCCATGGAAAAATTCCCTTCCTTGCTGATCAGCAGTCCTCCACCAAATAAGAAACAGCTTCTGGTTAGAGCACATTGTGGAACAGTTCTATTTTATTTGGATCATCTATTTCAAGCAGGTCTGCCATGTAAAACAAAGGGCTTAAGACAGTCCAAACAATGATTATGGTATTTACTAAATGCTTACTACCCAGTCAACCAGTGGTATTTATTGGGCACTTATGTGCAGAAAACTGTTAAGCGTTTATTGGTTAAACCCTGGGATATATTCCAGATAATTCAATCTGACAGTCTATGTCCCACAGGGAGCTCGTTGTCTAAGATGCAAGGCAAATGGGTACCTTATCCCCAGTTTTCAGGTGAGGGAACTGAGATACAGAGAAGTTGAGTGAGGTGACCAAGTGATATAGCAGGGCAGTGGCAGAGCTCAAATTAGAACCTGGGATTTCCAGTCCCGGACTTTCACCACTAGACTGCCTCAAAATGCAGTGAAAAATCTGTACAATCTCAGAGCTGCAAGGTGTCTGCAGGTTCATTTTCCATGCCAAGTAAGGGTACTGCTCCCTGCTTGCTGCCTCTTTGCCGTTCTTCTGGGACTTTTGTCCTGATAAATCCTCTTCTGGGAGCCAAGCTTTGCATCTTGCAGATTGGCCTCCAGAAAAGGGTATCTCCTACCTGGCACACAACCCAAATCTAACTGGAGGACTAAAGGGAAACTGAGGCCTCTTTCTTGACATTTGTAAAGTCACTGTCCTGGTACTTCCTCTCCTTAGAGGGAGAGATGATTTGTTTTGCTGCACAGTCCATGTTTTATACGCACAGTATTGAACCACCCTGTTACCCATTCCTTGAGTCATCCCTGAAAAGTAGAGGCATTTTTCTTCCATTCTATGTATTACAAAACTTAAAGGTGATTGGGGAATTCACTGGGAGGTTTGTGGGGGTTGGAAGACTAGTTGCCACTTGTCAGCTGTGTGACTGTGGGCAAGTCACTTAACTTCTCTGTGCCTCAGTTACCTCATCTGTAAAATGGGGATTAAGACTGTGAGCCCCACGTGGGACATCCTGATTCCCCTGTGTCCACTCCAGCGCTTAGAACAGTGCTCGGCACATAATAAGCGCTTAACAAATACTAACATTATTATTATTAGTTCGGAGTCAGGTCTTTTTCACGGACATCCCCATTGCTTCTGTCAGAACAGTGAGTATTAACTAGACTGAGCTTAGAGTGGAGACTCTATTTTGCCTAGAGTAGGGTTTCCTTATTAACACAAAAACATGGTGCCTGTTATTAACATACTATTTATTTTGGAGCAAAAATGCAAATTCCCAGGATTATGGTTGAAAATCTGGTCATGAGACAAACCTTTAAATGGGTTTCTCTCATAATAGCCTCTATGAGGGGGATGCCAGTTTGCTGAATCTGGCAGTTAGGTCCAGAGTATAGAGCATGTGGGTATTTTGAAACCCATCCATGCTTTAAGCAATATGATCCGTAGGTGATGCTCTGTTGTGTTAATGAGTAAGAAAATGTTTCTTCCATTAAACTGGAGTTAGTTCTGACTAAGTACATAAGAGGTCACTGGGGTTATGAAGTCCTAGGTGGAGCAAAGGATCGTTCCATTACGGCCTTTGGGGCCAATGAGCTCTGACCAATGGATTGTCCACACTGCCAAGGCTTCCCAGTTGCTAGCCTTGCTTGTGGGAAACCAGCAACATGAATCAGTAAATCAGTGGTATTTATTGAGTGCTTACTGTGTGGAGAGCACTGTACTAAGCACTTAGAAGAAAACAATACAATACTGTAGGTAGGCACAATCCCTGCCCACCCCGCTTTGGGGAAAATGAACAATACTTAGTTTTGGCTATGTATGTCAGCATGAGTCCCAAAGAGGCAGAGGAAAAAGTTGGACCCTCAGTCACAAGACCTTTGGATTCTTCGGGTAATAATGTTTTTCAGTCCACTCACTCGCAGACAAGTTGTCAACAGTATCTCTTCCCTTCATGCTCAGATCTCCCTTGACATGAAAACAGACATATGAAAAAGCTTCCCTAATTTATTTTAAGTAAAGTAGTATTCATATTGCCACAACCATTTTGAATAGAGGCCAGGGGAACAATGTGGAGGCTGTATTGTCTAACCTTAGAAAACCACTGCATCGAGAGGAGGAGGCTTTGGGATTGGTGGCTCAAATTAGTTTTTAGTAGTAGGGCAGCATATGAAGTGGGGAAGAATTCCTACTGTTGTATTTTTTTTCTTTTTGGTTCAAGAGTTGTTCATCTATCAGTGATGTTTATTGAACACTTCCTTTGTTCAGAGCTTGGGAAAATATAGAGTTGGTAGACATTCCTGCCTTCAAGGATCTTACAGTCTAGTTGGAGGGTTATGATCTAGTGGGCAGTTTTACATTCTATGTACACTGTATGCACATTAACTATTTGAGGGTCCCACAGAGTTCATGGGTTGGATTTGGTGCTTGTCATTTCTCAGGTCAGTTTACCATTAATTGCTGTGAAAGATGTTGACTACTTGGCTAGTTTCCTCTTCAACTTGATTTCATATTACATTTTAAGAAGATAAAGTTCCAAATATAGCCCCCATTTCCAAGCAAGTTTGTGTTCATGTTGTCTCTCTCTCTCTCTCTCTCAATTACTGGGCTTTCTTGTTCCATGCTCTCCTAGTCATGTGGCATTCATGTTTTTATTAATAACTTTTTTATTATCATTACATTTGCCACCCTAGTTATGTATATGGGCTAGTAGGTACTAAGTGAATTGTTACACTGCAGCCCCCTTATTTCAAGAAGTAAGAGACTAAAACAGGAACTGTGACTTGCTTCCTGGGTACTAATGCTGCTGGTTGGTTCACATTTGAAGATAAAATTCCAAATGTAGCCCCCATTTCCAAAGAGGTGCATTATTTCTCTCTCCCGTTTCCCCCCTTCCTCTCCCCTCTCCTCCTCCTCTCTCCCTCTCCCCCTCTCTTCTCCACACTCCCCCCCCCCCACCATCTCCCACTCTAGGGATTGTAGAGTTCAAAGTTTTTCTAACTCATCCCTCCTGCCACCTTCCCTTGACCGTTAGAACCTCGACCACAAGGCGAGCAGAGAGAGGGATGATGATTTAGAAATCAATCTATTTCATTCCAGGTTTAGTAATCCTCCCAGAAGACTTTTGCAGAGTTGTGAGACATATTGGCTGAAATGGGAGCTTAGAGCAACTGGGTGAAATAAAGCAGGCAGGAAGTCCTCCCAGCAACAAGCAGTGAGAGTTTTCCTAGTGCAAATCAGCAGCAGCGAAGAGAGCAGGAGCCATTTCAGTGTGGAAGGAAAACCAAAAAATTCTGCAAATCTTGGGAGATCATTAATATTGCTTTACTGCCATTGTAGCTGGTGAGATGCCTTTTGAATGTCATCTTTATAGTTCTGTAGTGGCTGCCATGCCTCCCTTTCACGTAATGAATGAAGGGTTACCGGGTCATGTTGACATTCCCAGGGATGTGGCACAAGGCACATTTCACATACTCATCTGCTTTCAGGGTGTTTCAACTAAAGAGTAGAACATTTACCAATTGGACTGAGTATTAATTTCTGAGGAAAGAACGTAATGGTTCCGTGAATAAAATGTGCTTCTTGGTAATTAGAATACCGTATCGCATCAATTACAGGCGCCTTCATCTTTCACGCTTTTCTTCTGTTTCAACCAGGGCTGCCTCTCTAGACAAATTATTTTCAGTTCTTCAGAGCCCCATGAAAAGACTAGAGAAATACCACGTTTACTCTTTATCCCACTTGGAACTGTAAGAATGAGCCCAGGTATTTTTAAAGCATTGATGAAGCAATCCTGCCCACGACATTCAGGTTTCAAAGTCAAATCTAAAGTCCCATGTTGACTGCATTAATGAGGCCCAAATGTTGGTTGGGTTATCAGGAACTCCTATTCCTCTGAAAGGTATTTCTAGTATATTGACATGTCTTGTAGTTTCTTCTAAGGGGTGGTAGCTCCCTGGGGGAGATTTGGGGGGGGGGGGGGGGCAGTAACAGGCCTGATCTCATAAGCACTCCTGTCTATTCTCTTCCAGGCCAGTTCCCTCTGGCCCCTTCACCCACCACTCCTGCTGTGGCTGCTGCTCCACCCAACCCCTGCCACCCCATTGCCATGAACAGATCAACATTATAATGTCATATTTCAACACTAAAACCCACCTAAGAGGCCAGTGCCACCTAGCTATATCACCTAGAATGGCACAGGGACCACCTTCCCCCTCCCCCCCAACCTTCCAATATACTTTCTTCCCCCCCACCCCTTCTATCAATAATAATATTTTAAAAATACTTACTATGTGCCAAGCAGTGAACTACACTCTGGGGTAGGTAAAGATAATCAGGTCAGACACAGCCCCTACCCTACATGGTGCTCACAATCTAAGAAGGAAGAACAGGTATTGAATCCCCATTTTACAGTTAAGGAGACAGAGTATAGAGGAGTTGAGTGACTTGCCCAAGGTAATTGGTGGAGCTGGGATTAGAGCCCAGGTCCTCTTACTCCCAGGTCTGTGCTCTTTCCTTAGGCCATGCTGCTTCCCCGTAGACTTGCCCCAGCTTTCTCAGTTTTGTAGAAGTTGCCCTTCTCCCTCACCTCTCCTCTCTTGAGGGTTGGGGTTTGGGCCCCATGATGGGGTGCATTGTCCCTGGGAGAGTTGGGGATATTGTGAGAGGCTGTTCCATGACCATTAGGTATTCCCAAATTTCCATGCAATCCCTCAGTTGAACCCAGCAGGCACTGCATGACTTTATGGGGCAGGAAGGAGTTAGTGTGCCTCCAGCCTTGGTTAGTGCAGATAAGGATCAACCTGCCAGGGAGAGATTTACACATTGGGGGGGATCCAACTCATCTGAAAAGGAAGGAGTTATTTATATCCCCAAAATTTTCTTTGATAGTTTCTTCCAAGTGCCATTTGTAAAGGAAGAGCAGGCACAGGACATTTACCCCAAAACATAAGCTAGAAGAAAGATTTTACTTGGAAGTATCAGGGTTTGAACAAGACACTTGTCAAATTGCTCTTAATCTGCTCTACTGTCTTATGTTGACAGCCTCCTCGATGTAGTGTCTGAGATTTTGCTAGGATATCTAATACTCTTAAACTTAGTTTGAAGAAAACAATCTCTCCATATCCTACTGTTTTAGCATTTAATTACCAAGTATACTTGGAGAGGAAAACTAGTTTTATCCTTGAGGTGATAGAGTTTAAGGTGTTAACAAAGGCAATTGTGCTCTGTGGTTTATGGCTAGTGAATGGAATTGGTAGGTTGTCTCTCTTGTATTTGAGTTTTGCAGATTTATTTAGGCCTTTGTATTCATTTTTTTCAGGCTATAAAGACTACATAGACAAGTTTAAATGTAAAATCACTGTTCTTGTCAATCAGGATGTAATTCTGGTACATTTGTCTGGGTTTCTTTCTGTAATGATTACAACTCTGAAAGAAATGTAAGGAAGCACATCTAGTGCACTCAAGAAAATACATTTTGTGGACAGAAGATAGCCTCCCCCAGCCCCTGTAACTTCATGCTGCCTTAATTTTCTTCTCAACCATTTGGGCCCAGTAAAATGGCTGCTCTCTCCACCTGTCCTTTCAATTAAGTATGTTCTGCTCTGGGATGTATCATTTGGATATTTATTAATTTCAACATTTTATGTCGGCCAGAAGATAGAACCTTGTTAACCGGTGCAATGCTGTGTTTCACAAAATGCCTACATGTCATATAAAAGTAATTAACTTATTCTGTAGCAGAACAGATGTGTAACTGAATAAGGCTCAGGACCCAGGGGTACACTATTAAGTTTTTTTTTTAATCATTAAACTATAAACCAATAGAGACGCATGCAATTCTCCCATTGCTTTTCTTTTTTTCCCCTCTCATTTTCTGTTTTCTCCCTCGATGGTTGAAATGCTCTTAGAATCGTAATGAACAATGACCCTCAAATGTATCATTGCCATTCTTCCAAGACATCAAGAGTGCCTTTCTTTCAATATCCTTGGTCGAAAGGAAGGTTTGACTGTGATGACACACTGGGGATACATTGGATTTAAAAGGCTTTTTTGCAGTTTCCGGTATGGTTGTTATGAAGGCTTGCAGGGGGGCTGAGGACATCTCACATCTCTTTGAGGCTTCAGATGAGTAGATGTGGCAAGGGGCAGGTTCTTTAGGGAGCCTAGACTAGGAGTTATTGCTTTTCTGAGCACTGTGGAATTTCAGTCAATTGGCTTTGGTCCTAGTCCAGAGAGCTTCTGGGAAACTAAAGGACCATGTGCATGATTGTCTAGATCCACATGTCACAGAGAGCTGCCCTTACTGCAAAATGACTGTCCACATGAATAGGAACCTTCTGGGCATGGAGGAAGCTTGGCTACTCCCCTGGGCCCTGGGACAGTGACCCCAGCCACAGAGCAGTAGAGAGCATCTCCCCCACCCCTCTCCTGCCACCGTTGTTCAGTTCCTTGCTGGAATCCAGGCAAGGAAAATCATGAGGAGCTCAGAAAGAAGTGAAGTAGGAGGAGCAGGTTAAAAATAGAAACTTCCCATCTAATACTACAACTGGCTGCTACTCCTCCATGTTCAGGAGGGCCCGACAAGAGCATGTAAGCTCACTGTGAGCAGGGAATGTGTCTGCCAAGTCTGTAATATTGTACTCTCCCAAGCACTTAGTACAGTGCTCTGAAGGCAGTAAGTGCTCATAGAATGCCATTGATTGAGCAGGTAAGGAAACGAAGCAGCCTCTGCCGCCACTGGAAGCAGGACCTGGAAGTCTTACCTCAGGCTTTGAGCTTTTGATGATACTTAAGGTGGTTTGGGTTTTGCTATTCTTCAGTTAGCTCCTTCCCTGTTTGCTGCAGTGGGTGTGGGATGAGGGGTGGGGTGAGTGTGTGTGTGTGTGTGTGAGAGAGAGAGGGAGAGACTGAGACTTGAACTAGTGGCTGAGATTGAAAAGATAGAGTGGGTACACACAGGGGGCTACCCCCCATCCCCTCCCCTGCTCCCAACCACCCAGGGTGAGATTGGGCACTTGGGTGAATAGTATGTCATATTTACCATTGCTTTCTTTCCTTCTTTCTTCAAGTATTTTCCTTCATGCAAAAATGCTGCTGCTCTGACATAAAGGTGCTTTTATTAAAAGGCAAAAGATTCATTGAAGAGGTTTCTGCAGCAGGAAAGCTGAATTATATTAGGGTTGGAGAGACACACAAATCCTATGTCTACTTGAGAGTAATGCTGCCGTCCTCATTTATCTGGAGCTGAACTCTAGAGTAACTTGCTAAGCTCAGATGAAAAAAGTTCCATTTTTGTCCCTGTCCATTAATTCATCTGTAGGTGTCTCCCTCCCTTCTTGCTAAGGCGAGGCACAAGATTTTCTTGTTCCATTCTGGGTCAAGCCAATTCACATAGGAAAATATTTCTGGAAATCATTTTCTGCTCCAATTCATCTTGTTTCCAGTACCGCAAAGATTTTGCAAGTATTATTCATGTCCAGTTGTAGTGAGAGGAAAAAGTAAAAAGTCAAATTGATTTTAGTTTTCCTCTTTCTTTGTGATCAACAAAAATGTATGAAGCAGCCCTGGGAACAAAGTCCAGCCTTCCATCTGACTTCTGGTCCCTGCTTAGAGGCAGTGTTTCTGCCTGCATTTTTGTTCTGCTCTCCGTCCTGAGAAATAATATTGAAATTTAAATTGACGATGACTTATCTGTTAGCTTTCAACTCCAAGTTTCAGAGTTTTTAGGACAGATAACTGGATTAGAAGCTAAAGAATTTAAGGGAAAGCTGCTGGCCATATGATATTTGACCTGTGTAGCTCTGGACTCGGAATGGACAGATGAATGAAAAGGGGGATTTGGAGCTGGGATTTCTCAAATCCTCTATTACCTGAGTCACAGGAGTATCCAAGATGGGAAAGAAAATAGATGGTTTATAGAAAGAGAATTAAAATAGGCAGAGTCAGCCCAAAGGTTTGGAGCGTTGGTGGTGGTTCTGGAGGCGCCAGATGGGACAAGGACTGTTTCTGGCCTGATTATCTTGTATCTAGCCCAGCCCTTAGTTCAGTGTTTGGCCCAGAGTAAGTGTTTAATGAGCATTATTATCATTAATCAACCTGAAGGACAACCAGAGAGTGGGATTGAATCCCCATTTTACGATGAGGAAACTGAGCCACAGAGAAGTTAAGTAACTTGCCCAAGGTCACCCAGCAGGCAAGTGGCAGAGCCAGGATTAGAACCAAGGTGCTCTAACTCCCAGATCCTTGCTCTTTTAACTAAGCCACACTGCTTTTACAAATTGATTTTTAAAAGCAAATGTACTGCACTCTCTCCACATCTTTTCTCCCTTGAGGGAAAGGTATCACTGGCTTAGGCTGGGCAATGAAAAAATGGAAGAGTCTTTCTCTAGGCCACTGTGCAGGCCTCATTAAAGACTGGCATCATCAGCACATGGCCCTTAGGTGAGCCAGGGGCTCGTTCGAAGGCTGTTTTCCTTGGATTTGCAGCAGTGCCATCGTGGGAAACACTATTTCTCCAGTAAAGGAAATCTTTCCTTCATCCTGGCCTTGTGCAGGAAATAGCCAAGTAGAATTTCTGCTCTGATACCACCAGTTTAAAGGCATCCCCCCTTCGCTCTTTCCCTGTCCCCAGAAAAGTCCTTTCACTAGTGAATATTTAAAATTGCATTTTCAACTTCTAATTTTAGCCATTATTTTCCTTTCAGAGCAACTTTTAACCTCAGGTTGGCTAGTTGTGGCCTTCCAATGTTTTTGCCAAAGGAGGTGGAAACTGGTTTCCATGGTGATGTTGCCTGCTAATCATTAAGGATTTAAACAGTGCTCCGCTTAATCTGTTAATCCCAGAATATTTGCAGTGGGTCTAAGTACTTCTATGTCATGCAGTAAATTGATGTTTTTTGGGTTTTTTAAAGGTATTTAATAGTAATAATAATGATATTCATTAAGCACTTACTATATTCTAGGCACTGTACTAAGCACTGGGGTAGTTACAAGCTAATCAGGTTGGATACAGCCCTGTCCCACATGGGGCTCACAGTCTTAATCCCCATTTTACAAATGAAGGAATTGAGGCCCAGAGAAGTGAAGTGACTTGTCCAAGGTCTCCCACAGCAGACAAGTGGTAGAGATGAGATTTGAACTTAGGTCCTTTTGACTCCCAGTCCTGAGCTCTATCTACTAGGCCATGCTGCTCCTCAGGTTGGCTTTCCTACTCTTCTACATCTTGTACCTCAGCCTATTCCAGAAACATTCTTCAGGCCAGAGGCAGGACATGGGCGAGCGGTGCGAGCGGTCGGTGGTGAAGTGAAGATACAGTGTGGAACACTCTCACTGCACAGCAATTGCCACTATACTGACAGCTCAAGGACTACTGCAGCCTACCAGTGGTGCTTATCGGAAGCTCTTAGCAGGGCCCTGCTTTCCATTCCCAGCCAGTGTTCTGCAGGGGCAGGCCCTGCCTGAGTCATCTGGCCTGACTCAGCCTGACCCTCCCCTTTAAATTTAACAGCCCCATTGTCGGGTGATTATTGTTTCCTTGGGAAAAGTGGCTGTTCCTTTCTGAATTCTTGCATTCATAACTTATTTGAGAGAGGATCCCTTTTTGGATAAACATCCATTTGGCCATTTTTGAAAACATGAGCATGAAATTTGTTTTCATGACTTGGGGCCCATTTAATTTGTAAAATGGCTTCTTTTTGACCTTGGGGTTTGTTAAAAACCTGTTACTTGATAACCACTACACATGATGTTTGGAAAATAAAGTAGATTTTAAGTCAGGGCATAAGGAAATCTGATTATTTGTTTACAGTGTTTACTTTGGTTGCCTTATGGCTTTGATATCTAACAACCAGTTTTTTTGGTCTTCTTTTTTCTTGGATCTTTGGAAGAACTTTTAAATGTTGTTACTAAAATGTCTGTTAAGAAAATAGCAACTTGAAAGGGCTTAGGCTGAAGCCATCCATGTGACTAATAGAATAATTTCAGTAGTAACATCGCAGTCCCTACCTGATATCATTCACTGATGGTAAATTTAACAATTGAATTTACAAGTGAGCTTGTTAGAGGGAAGATTGATTTTTGCAAGCCAAGGGCCTGATTCACATCCTACCTAGACCGTGCTTTCTTTGGTGACTTATAGAGAAGTGAGTTGGATTTAGCTTTTGCAGGCTGAAAGCAAAATGCCCTGCTCTGTTTTTCAAGTTCTAATTCAGGATGTTATGAGATTTGAATATGACCAAAGATGGTCTGATTTAATAAGCTCTTGGGCAAAGGAGCAGTGATTTTCTTTGGAAATAGTGGGAAGAGAAACTGAAGCATTAAATGTGAAAGTACAAAAGGAGTCTCAATTCAGACAATCAGTGGTATTTTATTTAGTGCTTACTTTGTGCAAAGCACTGTACTGAGCATTTGGGAAAATACAGTACAGTTGGTAGACATGATCTCTGCTTTCAAAGAGTTTAACATCTATTGGGAAGGATTTACAATCTAGAAAATCTCCTGTGTTCCCTGAGTTAGAATAAAATGACAATCAATGTTACTTGTTGAGTACTTACTGAGGGTAGAGCACTGTACTAAGCACTTGGGAGAATACAGTACATTTTTCAGTGGGTTGTTGATGTTGTTAGAGAGAACTGGGTTTTAATTCTTAGTTCTTAGTCCTGCCTAATTTCTAAATCCAATGAAGGGCAACAGCCCATATGGGTCTTTCAGTTGCTGCAAAGAAAGAATCTTATTTTGGAAAGTGCTACTTGGGATACACAAGTAACATCAACCAAGTCTGGGCAGTTCAGTATTACCTGTTGTCTTCAGTTGCGAAAGGTATGGACATTGACTTTTCGGCCATGCTTCCATGACAGAAATCTCAGTAGCATAATTTTTGAGCACAGAGCTTAGACAAGCTATGATTTCTAGCTCTTCTACCTGAAAAATGTCTTTGTCTGATTTTATTTCCATTTAATGTGCCCTGGGCAGGATGTGGACATGTTGGCTGGTGAGGAGCCTTTTTGGAAAGAAGTTAAAGATGCTGTGGATACAGTTGAAGAGCTCCAGTCGCAAAAGAGTATCCTTTCACCTCCAAGTCCTGGAGGGCTTTTCCCCCATTAATAGTTCAGTGTCATTCCTACATCTGCAGAACTGACAAGTCCTCAGGGTTGTAATTAAAATGGCCATCTGTCTGGTTTTATACTGGGCAGTCTGGTTTTCAGCTGGTCTCTCCTTGGCTGGTACAGATAGGGCATTGAATTCCTTTTTGTCCAGTATTTTTTTTTTGGTATGAAATGCTTGCAATATGCCAGGCACTGTACTAAGCTCTGGGATAGCTATAAGCTCATCAGGTGGGACACAGTCCATCAGACTCAGTTTTAATCCCCATTTTACAGATGAGGCACTTAAGGATCAGGGATGTGAAGTGACTTGCCCAAGGTTACACAGCAGACAAGTGGTGGAGCTGAGATTAGAAGCCAGGTTCTTCTGACTCTCAGGCCCGTGCTCTATCCATTAGGCCATGCTTCTCACTAGGCCACTCTGCTTCTCGTATATATATGTTTTAAGCCCCCAAACCCTTTCCACTGCAGCATCCTCTGCTTATAAAATTCACCCGAGTTCTGAGGGGCCTGAGAAGGGAAACAGAAAGAATGGTGTGACCTTGGGCAAGTCACTTCACTTCTCTGTGCCTCAGTTATCTCATCTGTAAATTGGGGATTAAGACTGTGAGACTGTGTCCTTCTTGATTTGCTTGTATCCACCCCAATGCTTAGTATAGTGCCTAATACACAGTAAGTGCTTAACAAATGTTGTAAGTGTAAAAATAACTTTGAGCAAATGGGAGGGTTAATGATGCCCCTGGAGAAGTGTTTCAGGCTCAGACTTATTTGGGTGGACTTTTGAATGACATCTGCACATTGATGTGTTCGATATCATCTGTCATCAGGTATCAACAAAGTGTCATCGCTGACCAACCTAGTTTCAGTAGCTTCTGAAAATTCAGAAATTCAATAAATCAGTGGTTGTTTTGAGCATTTACTGTGTGCAGAGCACTGTATTAAGCACTTTGGGGGAGACCAATATGTTAGAGTTGGTAGATATGATTCCTGTCCTCAAGGGATTTATAGTCTAGTGGGAATTGCTCCAGAAGAATCCTGTAGATGCTGAAACAGTAACAACTATTGACACTTATTTAACTCCTGCTATTTTGTTTTTATTCCTTCAGTGGGTTCCTCCACAAAGAAAGTCCTAGATGTCTTTACTCCTAAACCAATTTTTCTAGGCATGAACAAAACTCATGATATGACCGTTTTTTCTAATATAGTTGATAGAAATAGCTCCATTTCACATAATGGTGCTTTGGGGCACCTATTTCTTCCAGCAAACAGAAGGAGGATGCAATAGAAATACAGCTCCTTTTTGCCATTTTTCTCCCACAAATAGTGGAAAAATAAATCCACTAAAACCCAGTGAGAAGAGAAAGTCTAGTGAACTCTTCCTATAGACTTTTGATGTGCTTTGCAGTAATGACACTCAAATATGTTTACTAGTGAAAAGAGGTGTCCAATAATTCACTGGCCATTTGCAGTATCTGATTTAAATTAATAGTTCAAAAAAAATTCTTACCCCTTCATGAATAAATTTTGGGGTCATATATTGCCTCTGGTTTGTAAACTCCCTGTGGGCTTTTTTTTTTTATGGTATTTAAGTGCTTACTAGATGCCAGGCACTGTATTAAAGCACTAAAATAGATACAAACTAATAGGTTGTTCATAGTCCATGTCCCACATGGTGCTGACAGTATTAATCCCCATTTTTATAGATGAGGTAAGTGAGGCACAGAGAAGTTAAGCGACTTACCAAAGATCATACAGCAGAAAAGTGGTGGAGCTGGGATTAGAATGCAGGTCCTTCTGACTCCCAAGCCCATGCTTTAGACACTTGGCCAGACTGCTTCTCACTGTGCCTATCTACTGTATTGAACTTTCCCAAGTACTTAGTTCAGTGCTCTGCCCACAGTGAGTGCTCTAATAAATACTATTGATTTGCTAAATGTTGACTGATTGACAGTGGTCAGCAAGAACCAGATTAAAATGTAATTGGGACTTTCTCCTTCAGGAAAGTACAGTTCCCCAAATCTCATCGTCCACTGTCCCAAGCTTTAATGCTTTTAACAATCAAAGCAAAGGTTATTATTTTAAAGTAAGTTTGGTAGCTAAGAACTTCAGTGTTAGCTTCATGAAAATTTCATGAAAACACTGAAGAGGTCAGAAGCGTGTTAACCGAGGTGTCTCGTGATTGAGATCAGAAGTAAATATCCTTTTACGAAGCTCTCTTCTCTTTAGCAGTTACTTTCATTGTCTAGAGATGCTCAGCCTTTGGAAGAAAACAGTGGCTGATTGTAAATAGACTCTGCTGTGGCAAAGGAACTATTTACATGTTTTCGTTTCTAAAGTACAGGTTTCAGGGAGTGAATCCAGGCGTAGACTACAGACTGCTTCCTTTTTTTCTAGTACCCCTCCAGACTTTTAAGTAACATTTCAAATGCGTATTTTTTCTTGGTGAGGATGATAGATCCTTAACTAAGGTTAATAACAGAGTGGGAGCAGGTTTTGGCTACGTGCCAGGCTCTTATAAACAACCATAAAGATCGGATTCCAGACAGAAACATCTATCAGCTCAAAATGCTTGACTGCGCAATGGATGCCTGTATTAATCTCAGCCTGTGGGAGGATGCCCTGTTATATGGCCGTCGGACTTTGGACCCGTACAGGTAAGATCTATGGTTGGAGTTGTTTATCTGGCACTCCATTTGGGGCAGCCTGCTGAGAAGCAGAACAACTTTTTAACTTGAGACCTATTAACAAAGGGCTGTCACTGTGGGGCTCTTCACAATAGCTGGGTGGAGATCTTCACCAATGGTTCCCTGGTGTGTTTCCGTAACTAAAATGTGAAATGAAACCCGGCAGAGCTGAGATGGACCAAATCACAGTCCCTGAGAAGTATGAAGAAAATCTAACAGTTGTGCATATTCATCAGCATTTTAGAAAAAAATAATCAGCCCTTTCCTACTTTTCCACTGCAAGGCTCTTTATTTTGCTGATGTCCTAGCCCCTCAACTTTCCAGGGCCATGCCAAACCGATTTGCAAAATGAAATTTGTCCCATTTAGGGGAAGGCGATGTTTTCACGGCCCCAGCTTTCTGGGCTCTTGTTGGTGCGCTGGAAGGTTTTAGCATTCACGGTTGTATTCTGCTCCAACATAAGTGTTTGAGAACTCATTTCGGAGAAGGGAAATTGTAGGAAATATCCACTACAGTCCAACAGGCTCTGAAATGATGAATACAGGGAGGGTGCACAAGTAATTGGAGCACCTGGATCGACAGTCTTCCAGTTCAAGCTCTTCCTAATCACAGTGTAATTCCTTGCAACTGTGTGAGCTGAAAATAAGGTTATGTGCACCTTAGTTTCAGCACTGTATCAATTTCTTCTCCCCGCCCCATCACAACACACAGTTTGAGTATTGCAGTATGATGTGACAGATCTGTAGAACGGAAAACGCCTTGGTAGAAAAACTCAGGAGAGGAACTGGTGTATTGCAGCTGTGAATCTGAGCAAATGCAGATTTAATTTTCCTAAGCTTCAGGAACCAGTCCCTGCTCGAGGCATTCTTCTGTAGTACTGCACGGGACAGAAACAAACCAAGTCAGAAACCGCTATAGTCAGCCAAAAGATTGGTGTAAATCGCAGTCGGCATGGCAGCTGGAGCTGGTGAAATCTAGGGTTTTGCAGAACCTAGAAGGGCAAATGGAAAAGCTACGAAAAGGGGGCATTTGGCTAGATGTTCAAAGAAGAGAATCAAGGAATGAAGTCCTTGTGTTGTGGCAGAGAGAAGATGGGGAGGACATGTGACTAACATATGGCTTTGAAGGTTGCAAGAACATTTTCTTTATGGTCACCAGTGAGGAGAAAGGTGAACTTTGTGCCCACCCCTTCCCTACCTCATTCACCCCTGCCAAATAATTAGGTAGAAAGGAAGAAAAAAGTAGGGAAAATTCATGTTTTTCCACTTCTCTCTTAACCAGAAGTGTCAAATGTGTGAATGCTGCCATGGGTAGTAGACTATTAACAGGCATTTTTGAAAGCCAGATCCATTGGAATAATCCAGACATGTGTCTTTGTAGTTGAAGGAATTGGAAAATGCTGTTGCAGAGTCACTGTTGTTTGAGGGAACTTTTGGAGGGCAAGGGAGGCTTCTAAAGATTGGCTTAGGGCCAGTGCTCCTAGTTTTGAAGTGGAGGAAAGGTTTAGAGATTACCCTAATGGTGCCTAAAGGTGGGGTCCATAAGGTTTCCAGCCCTCCGAGATCAATCCCTGCCCCGTATGGGGCTCACAGTCTTAGAGGTAGAGTGTGTACTTTATCGCCATTTTACAGATGAGGAAACTTAGGCCCAGATAAGTTAGGGGCTTGCCCATGGTCCCCCTGGAGACCAGTCACAGAGCTGGGATTAGAGCCTGTCAGTCACATGATCTTTTCAGTAGATCAGTATGATTCCTTAGGGATAGATGAAGAGCATGAATGTTAGAATCAATTAATCGTATTTATTGAGCGCTGTGCTAAGTGCTTCTGAGAGTACAGAATAAGAGTTGGTAGACACATTCCCTGCCCACACCAAGCTTACAAACTGGGGGGTGGGGACAGACATCAATATGAATAAATTAAGGATATGTTTATAAGTGCTGTGGGGCCGAGGGAGCATTGAATAAAGGGAACAAATCAGGGTGAAACAGAAGGGAATGGGAGAAGAGGAAATGAGGGCTTAGGGAAGGCTTCTTGGAAGAGAGGTACCTTGAAGAGTCTTTGAAGGTGGGGAGAATGTGTCTGTCAGTTATGAAGAGGGAGGGCCTTCCAGGCCAGGGGCAGGACATGGGCAAGAGGTTGGCAGTGAGATAGATGAGATCAAGGTACAGTGAGTAGTTTGGCATTAGAGGAATGAAGCATAGGGGCTGGGTTGTAGTAGGAAAGCAGCAAGGTGAGGAGGTGGGAGGGAAGGTGATTGAGTGCTTTAAAGGTGACAGTAATGAGTTAGAAACCACCAGTTTGAGCAGATACCATTTTGAGCTTAGAAATTATTCCACTCCTATTGATGTGCTTTGGGGTCTTTTTTGTTGGCCTTTGTGGCCCAGTTCCTTTTCTCAGTATAACTATCACAGCCCAAGGTGCCTCTTAACAATAATAATAATAATAATATTAGCAATAATAATAATGGCATTTGTCAAGTGCTTGCTATATTTCTAGCACTGTTTTAAACACTGGAGTAGATATAAGATAATCAGGTGGTTCACAATCCCTGTCCCACATGGGGCTCACACAGTCTAACTAGGAGGGAGTATAGGTATTGAATCCCCATTTTACAGATGAGGAAAATGAAGTACAGACTAATTGGGTGAGTTGCTCAGGCAAGTGGCAGAGCCAAGATTAGAACCCAGGTCATATGGGGTCAAGTGTTCCATTTGCATTTCTAAACATTCACTGAGCATGATGAAAGCAGAAACTTTATTCCAAGGCCCAGGTAATTCTGCAGCAAGAGGGTCTCCTCTGCACTTACATTGAAATGTCAGTTTTCACCTCCAGGAGGCTGCTAATCAAGGTAAGGCTCCCTTCCTTGTTTTCCCCAAAATGCTGACATCTCCATGCCATTGTGTGGTAAATTGAAGCAACTTCATTTCATTCTTGAGCTCAGTGAAGAGGCATTTTGTCTAGTAACAGTCATAGTATTAGACTTTAAGCTCGTCTTCTAGACTGCAGGCTCATTATGGGCAGGAGATGTCTACCAACTCTTATATTGTACTCTCCCAAGTGCATTATTCTGTGTTCTGCCCAAAGAAAGCACTCAATAAATAAAATTGATTGATAGTGGTATTTGTTAAGTGATTACTATATGCCAAGCACTGTACTAAGCGCTGGGGTAGATGCAATATAATCAGATCAGACACAAGTCCCTGTCCCACATGGGGCCCACAGCCTAAGGGGGAAAGGAGAACAAGTATTTAACCCCCTTTTATAGTTGAGGAAATTGAAGTTCAGAGAAGTTGTGACTTGTCCAAGGCCATACAGCAGGCAAGTGGCAGGACTGGGATTAGAACGCAGGTCCTCTGATTTCCAGGCCCTGGCTTTTCCCACTAGGCCAAACTTCTTGTCATCTCTTAGGTGATTTAAAAAAAACAACAAAAAAACTACCAAAATGTTCCCAGTGAATTTATTGTTACTTGGGGATGGTGTCTATCAAATTTGTAAAAATGAGCATTTGCTAGTTGTCCCGTTTGACTCATTTCCTTAATACCTTTCAAACCTATGTTCCATCTGGCTGGTTAAACAGTCATACTTCAGAATAGTCCGTCTTCTAAGAAATCCAATTTGCATTGATCTACCTCAGCCAAGTGGGAATTGAACCTCTTCCTGGAAGAGATTTAGCAAATATATATTACCTTTTATATAAATGTGAGACATTGGGATGAGAGAGTGGGCTGAAGAAAATAAGAAGCTCTCTCCTTTTTTTTTCTTTTTTCTTGACTTGATTCCCAAAAAGATGAAGGAAGTTGTTCCAGGAGTCATTAAGAAAACACTTCAAAACATTAGGTTAGGTTTAGGATGCAGCCTCCATTAGACTGCAAGCTCTTTGGGGGTAGGCATTGTGTCTACTATCTGTATTGTGCTCGCTCAAGTACTTTAGAACAGTTCTTCTCTGCACACAGTAAACCCTCAGTAGGTGCCAATGATTGATTGACTACCTAAAATGCATCCGAGGGATGTGACACTGTCCTATGCTAATGATAGAAGAGATCCCCATGGAAATACTGTAAGCTTTGTCTCATTCCCTCTGACACAGCCACCCTCAGCCGGGCAACCCAACTGGAATGAGATTGTCTAGGACAGTCTGTTCTGCAGTAACTTGATTGAGGTCACCAGTTCAGTTGAGTCCACCAATTTGGCACTCTCCAGAGCGCTTTGGTGACAGCTTTTTTGAGCGAGGAACCCTAGTGAAGAAGGCCTCTGAATTTCAATTAATATTTTGGAGACCATGCAAAAATTATCTTTATCTTCTTAGGGATTTGGTTTTCTTTATTCTCAGAAATATAGTCTTAGAACAATATCCTGTTCACCCAGGGGTGCCATGAAGATTAATTAGTTATATTTGTGAAGCACTTTGAAAATTAATATACATCCATATAAATGCAAAATATCCTCATTAGCTCATGATAAGCATATTACTATTTCTTCAGAGCTTGTACATATTTCTTAATGTGCACGTTTTTTAAACAGAGTAAAATGAATTCAAGAATATTTTAAATGTCAGACTTTTTCAGTAATTACTTCCCGCCATTTTATCTTCCATTTTATTCCTAGTATTTCATCCTTTTTTGGCTAGACATCGGGTGTCAGGCTGACCACATCATTGTAACAGTTGCCCTTAATATTCTTTTTACATTAATTTTTCTTCTGAGAAGCTGAACAAGTTTCCCCTCAATGATCTCATTAGTCATTCCAGCATTTTTCTAAGGAGATATTAAACCTGCTGTCCTGGCAGTTAAATGAGAAATTCCCAAATTAGACACACGCCACAATACACTGAGTTATATTCTGTGAAACTGTCCTCAGGTCGTGAATGTTTGTATTGTGAGGAATGTCATGCCATAGCCATATATTATGTTAGGATCCATTCTAAAGCCTCTGGAAAAGTAATATGGAATTTCATTTTAAGCTGTAGTGAAAGACCTGGGTTATAATTTTGGCTCTGCCACTAGTCTGCTGTGTGACCTTGGACAAGTCACTTAACTTATCTGTGTATCAGTTGCTCAACTGCAAAATGGGGATTAAATCCTACTTACACTGAGCCCCATGTAGGACTTGATTATTTGGTATCTACCCCAGCACTTAATACACTGCTGACATGTAGTAAGCACTTTAAAAATATTACAATTATTATTGGTTGGGGAGATCAGAAGAGGTCCACCCTACCCCCAATGTCCCTGCTGGACTCTCTGGCCAGACTTGGGAGACAGGAGACCTTTGGCTTTGGGGGTTCTGGTTGGGGAGGAAGAAGGGGAGCCTTTGGTTTAAGGGAACGTGTCTACCAACTCTGTTTCATTGGATTCTCATAAGAGCTCAATAAATACAATTGATTGAACTGTGTGCCCCAGGGCACCCTGGGAAGCTGTCACACACCTTCCTTTATCTAGGGCAAACCAATTAATAGTTTTGAGTGCTTACTATGTGTAGAGCTCTGTACTAAGAGCTTGAGAGTATAATATAACAGAGTTGATAGACACAGTCCCTGCCCACAAAGAAGCTTATAGTCTAGAGGCGATCACCCAACTGTCTCAGCCCTGCTGTGGAGATACTGCCCCTGCCTACCTGGTGGTGTTTTCACCCACACTATGTCTCCATGTCTCTCTTCTGAGGGTTGGGGGTTGTTATGTCTTTTTGCACATCTAAATCACCTGCACGGCTTTTGAACATTACCTCCTCAATTGCAGCAATCAGTCCATTTGCCCGGCCCTAAAAATAATAAAACAAAGGCCCCTGGGGAATCAGGCTATGCCTGGGGCTCCAACCCCTGACTCCACTACCATTGATTTACCTGGGAAACTTTACAATGGTCTTTTGCCCAACCCTTCTGGATGTTTGATAATTTTGCAACTTCCTACTGTTTGTTATTCCCACTGTGTAATTTTCAATTAAAGAATAGGGTGCGACACATTCATCACACAAGAAGCTTGATCTTTTGCAAGTCTGAGCATCTTGTGGGAGTTGTCCTTAGTCTCCCCGGGTGGGGGTCGTTTCCCAAAGAGATATTTTCCACTGTAGTTGGTTCCCTTTTTGAGTTCACCTCCAGCCATCTCTGCAAGCTTTGACACACCTGACAGAAAATCTTCAGTTTTTCATTACGACAAATTGCCCCCCAAGCAACAGGATATAAAATCCTCAGAAATCTTTTGGGAAGCATTGAATTTCTCCTGTTGAATCAATGTACTGCTTGGCTGCTCCTGCAGCTCCTTTACAGCTCTCTCTTTTCCTTTTCACAGCTTTGAGGGGGATAAAGAATAAGGGAGGAAAAAAATCATAGTTTCTCTGTAGGCAGACTGAGGAATGTCAGTCAGTCCATCTTAGTACTGTCAGTCAATTGTATTTATTGAGCTCTTACTGTGTGCAGAGCACTGTACTAATCACCTGGAAGAGCAGAATACAGCAGTATCACAAACACATTCCCTGCCCACAATGAGCATACAGTTTAGAGGGAGATCTCACTATATGCAGAGCGCCATAGTAAGTGCTTGGGAGATCTCAATACAATAGAATTGGTAGACACAATGCCTGCAAGGAGCTTGCACTCTAGAGTTTTATAGTTTTCAAGTTCTTTCTATCCTTCCCCATTCTCTCAGCCCTGCAGCACTGATGTCCATATCTGTAATTTTATTTACTTATGTTAATGTCTGCCCCTTTAGAATGGAAGGTCACTGTGGGCAGGGAATGTGTCTGTTATATTGTACTCTCTTGCCGCCAACCTCTCGCCCATGTCCTGCCTCTGATCTGGAATGCCCTCCCTCTTCATATCCAATAGACAATTACTCTCCCCTTCCCTTCAAAGCCTTATTGAAGGCACATCTCCTCCCAGAGCTAAGCCCTCTTTTCCTTTTCTTCAACTCCCTTCTGCAGGGCCCTGACTTGCTCCCTTTATCCATCCCCATTCCTAGCCCCGTGGCTCTTATGTACATTCCTACAGTTTATTTTTATCAATAAATATGATTGACTGACAATGCCTTTGATTGAGAGATTGGAAAAATGGCTGGTTTTCACTTTAGGAGAAAGGTGTGTTTTCTGTGTCTCTTCAGGTTCAGAATGCTGGGGTTAGTGGTTACATTTTCAGAAGTACAGGATGATAGAGGAAGCCACTCAGCTGAACCTTTCAAATTGCTTCCTCAGACTTTATCAATCCTAGACCTTACAGTGTTCTACATCACTTGGCTAAGGGCTCTTGTTTGGGAGCTCTGTGGGTATTATAACTGTAAAGGGTAGGGATCATTAAGAATGGAAGAGGGAAGATTCTTTAAAATATTTGGGGAAAAACTGTTGAAACCTAGCATTTCTAAAAACCAGAAAATGGCACAGCTAGTTAAGCAAAGTTTATTATTTGTTTGATATTCATATTGATATTTGTTTGATATTGGGCCATTTCCCAAAGAGATATTTTCCATTGTAGTTGTCACTTCAATATCAGCGACAGCGACGATCAGCGACATCACCAAAAAGAGCCAAGGACAGTAGTATTACTGGAAGCAGCATGGGCTATTGGATAGAGCATGGACTTGGAAGTCAGGGGTCCTGAGTTTTAATCCTGAAGCAGCGAAGCAGTTAGAGAAGCAACGTTGCTCAGTGGAAGGAGCGCAGGCTTGGGAGTCAGAGGTCATGGGTTCTAATCCCGGCTCTGCTGCTTGTCAGCTGTGCCTGTGTGTTAACTTCTTTGTGCCATAGTTGCCTCATCTGTAAAATGGGAATTAAAACTGTGAGCCCTACATGGGACAACCTGATTACCTTGCATCCCCCCCAAGTGCTTAGAACAGTGCTTTGCACATAGTAAGCACTTAACAAATACCATCATCATCATCCTGGCTCTGCCACTTGTCTATGTGACCTTGGTCAAGTCTCTTAACTTCTCTGTGCCTTAGTTGCCTCATCTATAAAATGGGAACTAAAGTCCCCCCCCCCCCCGACTGAGAATGCCAGTGCCATGTGGGACAGACTGTGTCCAACATGATTATTTTGTATCTTCCCTAGCACTTAGTACAGTGCCTGGCAGTTTTTAACAAGCACTTTTTTTTTAAAAAAAAAAATAGCCTCACCCATCAGCATCTGTGGCCCCAACATGTGGTCTGGGTAGGGTTGCTAAAATCACACTTACACCTGTTTGGTGCTACTTCCCTGCCTCCCTGACACAGGGGGATGGAGGTTGGAGAGTTACTCCCAGCCCCAGGTCCTCTGTTCTCTATCACCTCTGACACTGGCTCATTTTATGACCAAAGGCAAAAGATTTGTTCTGCCTATAGCTCATTTTCGACTCTTAAAGAACAAGAGAACTAATAACCACCAACCTCCTCTCTCCCCAGGATGTCGTAGGATTAATGAGATAATGTCTGGAAAGAGATTTGCAGTCCTCAGGAAGAAAGGTTCCGCAGCATAAGAAAAGAATACAGCTGTGGGAATGAAAGTCAGACTCAGACCAGTCATTTACCCAGGGGTCTCCTTTTCGATTTAGAGCAAAATCCCGCACTTTTCTCAAAGTTCCCTGAGAAAGATATAGAGTATGGAAGCGGTCTGGTCTGTCCATGGACATCAGCTCACGAGCATCAATGGATTTGAGGTGGCTTGAGGCCCTGCCATGCTCAGCTAGGTGGAAACTAGTTGAGGCAGGGAGCATCAGCAAATGAAATTTACCTAACAAAATCTGAGTCCTAGAACAGCTTTACATGGAGTGGACCAGGAGACGTGAGCATGAGCGGTTTAGCAAAAAACAAAAGTTTTGGGGTGGTTTTTTTTTTAGTCCATCTTTTTCAGCTGTAGTCATTGGATTCGACACTAGGGGATGCAAATGAATAAAGGTTAAGGTCTAGGAGTCTTCTTAAGACTGTGGGTGGCTTCATAAAATTCAGCCCCTGACTAGGGGAGTGGGAGAGGTGAGCACAGTGGCAGCAATTCAGAATAAACTGAGTTCAGTATAATTGCCTTGATAATAAAACTCCCACAGCAAACATAAACCTTACCTCTGTTCCTGTGGTGTGGAGGCAGGGCACGCTGGTGGAAAGGAAGACTGTTTCAAACAAAGAGCCATTCAGCAAGAAGGAAGGAGTAATACCCAGGCTTACCGTTTCATTTTCAAACACATGAAGGGATGTTGTGTGTCTGGGTGGTGGTGAACAGTGATACTGAGAGGGTGAAAAAGGGAGGAACGGGCTGCAGGCAGTAGGACCCTGGGAAGAACTTCAAGTTAAAGAAAAGCATCGTGGCCTAGTGGATAAGGCATGAGCCTGGGAGTCAGAAGGACCTGGGTTCTAATCCCTGCCCGGCTATGCCACTTGTCTATGTGACCTTGTGCAAGTCTTTTCACTTCTCTGGGCCCTCAGTTGTAAAATGGGGATTGAGACTGTGAACCCCATGAGGGACATTGGCCATGTCCAACCTGATTAGCTTGTATCTACCCCAGTTCTTAGTTTAGTACCTGGCACATAGTAAGTGCTTAACAAATGCCATTTTTTTAAAAAAAAGGCTATAAGCATTGGCAGACACTCAGTTGTGTCCCCAAGGGAGTTGTCCTTGCCCGGGGACTTTTAAGAAAGGGTGAAAAGCTATTTTTCTAGGGTTATTCTTAGCACAGTCCTGCTTGCCTAGATGCAGAGAAATGGACTTGATCAGCTCTGGAGTCAGTACTTACTGAGCATTTACTATGTGCAGACCACTCTACTAAGTGCTTGGGAGAGTACAGTATAACAGTATTGCTATATTGGGGCCCCCTCCTAGATCTATAAAGTATTTGGAGATGGGGGGGAATCAATTCAGGTGTACTGTAGCCGTGGTGCTATAGCGTTACATTCTTGGAAAATGTGGTTGTATTATTAATAGGAAAAAGTCCTTCGCATACTACAAACTGCAGTGGTAAAATGTCTCTTAAATATTATTTAATCTTTATTAAACTGACCCCAAGCACAGTTTTCAATAAACAAGGATTTGTAACTTGATTGAATTTTTGCAGGAGTTTGCAGATGTAGAAACCTGTTCTGCTCTAGTAATGGTTTTTCAAGTTTAATGAAGAGTCCAACTTAGGTTGTTCATTAGCCTTTTTCTTTTCTTCATGAAGTGTTTTGTAGCAGTTTAACTCCTGTACATCTCTCCTAACCTTTGGACCTCCTTTCTCCCATCAATCACTTTATTAGAAATTGATTTAAGGAGCAGCATATCCTACTGGAAAGATTGTGGGCCTGGGAATCAGAGGACCTTGATCTAAAACCAACTCTGCCATTTTCCTGCTGTGTGACCTTGGGCAAGTCATTTAACTTCTCTGTGCTTGTTTCCTTATCTGTAAAATGGGAACTAAATATCTGTTCTTCCTCCCCCTTGGGCTGTGAGTAGAAAGGGACTATGTCTGATCTGATTATGTTGTATCTCCTGTAGCACTTAGCACCATATTTGGCACATAGTAAGTGCTTAATGAATACCACGATTATCATTGTTATTATTATTAGGATATATTGATCCCAAAATCTTTTTTAGGGATGGCGAGGCCGTGATTTATTCCTCATTTGTTTGGTCATTTTTACAATGCTACATTGGCTTGTGGATGTTGAGTGAGAATCTTGTTGGACAATCATTCCTGGACAAGGTCATTGTATTGTACTTTCCCAAGTGGTTAATATAGTGCTCTACATACAGTAAGCGCTCAATAAATACAATTGAATGAATGACAACCACAGAGTAAGGCATGAGATGCTTGGAAACTGGAGCAGTTTTTATCATGGGGTGGTTGTAGTCCAATCAACCATTGGCATTTGAGTGCACTGTGTGCAGAGAACTGTCTTAAATGCATGGGAGCATACAATACAATAGAGTTGGTAGGCATGAACCCTGCCCACAAGGATTTAAAACCATACCAGCTGTTTCTTTCATTTGTGTGTATCATGTTGGAGCTGTAACTAGGAGTATGCTTGTATTGTGCTTAGAAATCACCATTTCCAAGGACCTTCAAAACCTTGTCACCTCATGGTCATTGATCTTTTTAGGATTAATATGGGCAATTGTCTGGGAAGGGCAAGAACGGTAAGGGACTGAGTTCTGAGAGATCTTTTACCACTTTTACCACTCCCCTCCCCCAGGCACCCTGTAAAACAGCAATATTCTGGGAAAGGAGTTAGAGGGTGGGTTTTCTCAGGCCAAAGGGCCCAGGGTCTTCAGAGTCCTGCTAGGAAGAGGTGCCAGTCAAGTGTCAGTCTGATCAGGGTGGGAAATTCAAGCCTTGTTCTCCTTCATTCCACCCAGACTGATGAGTCAGTTGGGGTTTTTTTTAGGTGTTTGGTTTTTTTTAATTGATATTAAGTGCTTACAATGGGCCAGGCACTGTTCCAAGCACTGGGGTAGATGCAACCTAATCAGATTGGACACAGTTCTTGTCCCACATGGGAGCTCTCAGTCTCATTTTAAAGATGAGGTGATTGAGGCACAGAGAAGCGAAGTGACTTGCTGACGATAACACAGCAGAAAGTAGCAGAATCAGGATTAGAACCCAAGTCTTTCTGACTCCTAGGCCTGTTTTCTATCCACTAGGCTACGCTGCTTCTCAGTTGCCCAGGGCCCAGCCCCTCCCTATGATGGCTCTGTCCTTTCATCGAGAGCCAGAGCTTGTTCTGTTTTGAGCAGAGAGTAGCCAGGCCGTGTTGTAAGCCTGAACCCATAGAAGACCTCTTCTGGCTATCTGTCCCCTTTGGACCTGCCTCTTGCTTGCTGTATGACTTTGGGCAATTCACTTTAACGTATCTGGGCCTCAGTTTCCTCAACTGTAAAAATGGAGATTCAATCTGTTCTCCTTCCTACTTAGACTATGAGTCCCATGTGGAACATGGGCTTTGTCCAATTTGCATATACGGTATATCCCCCAGATCGTAGTACAGGGCTTGACATTTACTGAGTGCTTAATCACTATTATTGTTGTTATAGTTATTATTATTGTTGTTTTGAGTAATAAACTCTGCCCACCCCCTTCTTGTCTTGCCAGATAGAAAAGTTCTATTCCCATCACCATCATTCAAAATGCCTTGCTAAGGGTCACTCTTCCATGTGCACGTGCAGGACATGGAAGAAGATCCAGAATGTACAGTTTAATCTGAGAGTGGTTCCTCTGGATAGTTCCAGCAGTTCCTGATTTTGAAGGATCGAGTGAAAGTGAGGAAGTACAGTACATGGTCTCTGTTGGTCTCTGACTTTCTATTCAGCCAAGAAAGACTCTGCCAAGCTCTGCAGTCGGTGGGTTTGGCCAAATTTCCTGGTATTTTGCTGAGAACAGACAGATACACTCAGAAGAAGCCATTGCCCAGATTTACTCTGATTAAGTGTAAGGCAACATCAGTGTCTGTAAATGGAAGAAAGACGACGCAGAGAGCAGGACCCAGGGAAAGTAGGCAGTTGTCTTGTGATATTGGGAATTCTTTCTCTGTGGGTATTTCTCAACAGCACAAGATGCTCTGCTATCTTGGCTATTTAGTAGTAAAGATTTGAAGGTTTTAAGGAAGAAAAGAAAAAAAGAAAACCAGAGGGCATCAACTGGGGGAGTTTAATAGGGATTGCGCTCCTTGACAGCAGAGATTTGTGTCTGTCAATCTCTTATTGTACTCTCCCAAGTACTTAGTAAAGAGTGCTGCACATAGTAACCACCTAAGATCACAAAAAACAATAAGCAAAAATGAAAGGGCAAAGGAAGGAGATTTGGCTAGCATGGCCTAGGGGATAGAGGATGGGCCTGGGAGTCAGGAGGACCTGGGTTCTAATTCTGCTCTGCCATTTGTCTGCTGTGAGACCCGGGGCAAGTCACTTCACTGTGCCTCAGTTACCTTATCTGCAAAATGATTATTAAGGCTGTGAGCCCCATATGGGACAGGGACTATGTCCAACCCAATTTGCTTGTATCCTCCACAGCACTTTGTATGGTGCTGGCACATAGTAAATGCTTAAGAAATACCACAGGCACTGATCAAAGAGAAAAATTCAATTTATCCAGGTGGTATGTGTGCAGTTAGACATATAGCAAAGGTGAAGATAAATTTGCTCTGTCAACTACCACTCAACGACTCCTTTCCAATCCATTTTTATATTATTTTAGAATTCTTACCAAGAATTTCACATGAGAATGTAAAATACTTTTCAAAGTGGCAGCTAACATGCATGATAGTTATTCTATACCAGGAGACCCTTTACTTGTGTTCGTTAATATGAAAATCTGTTATACTGAAACTCTCCTAGTTTAGGGATGCAGGCAGAGGCAGGGTTTGAAAAGTGAAAAGTTTATTATTTTGACATCTTATTCTTCTGAATGTCCCCCAAATGCATAGTACAACACTCTGAGTATAGGAACCAGTCAATAGACATTGTAGTTTCTGTTGCTGTTAAAACAGAAGTGGACTGTGTTGGGCTTGTTACCGCCTGTTTTCATCTCCTCTGGGGCACAAAGAAAAGGTAATGGGTAACATGATGGATTCGGGTTGGCCATAAGAACGAACCTCTTGAGAGGATTGTTAACCAGGCACGTGCGGAAGGATGTGAAGACTTTTTCCCTTGGAGATCTCCGGTAGAGATTAGCGACCCATCTGTCTGCAAGAGTTTGCAGTTCAGCTTGAAGTAAGGAAGCAGCATAGTTGTACTTTGGGAGCAACTTACATGTGGTGGATGTTTCTCCATTTCCAAAGCTGGGATTTAAGACATCTCAGGCCAAATGCTTAATAATTGTGGTATCTCTTAAGCACTTTTTAGGTGCCAAGCTCTTTACTAAGTGCTCGGGTTGATACAACATAAGCAGCTTGGACACAGTCCCTGGTGGACTTGGGGCTCACAGTATGAGGGAGGAAGAACATGCACTTTATCCCCATTTTACAGGTGAGGTAACTGAAGCCTGGAGAAGTTAAGCAACTTCCCAAGGTCACACAGTGGGTAAGTGGCAGAGGCAAGAGTAGAGCCCTCTAGAATCCTCTAGGCTGTGAGCTCACTGTGGACAGGGATTATCTCTATTACTGTATTGTACTTTCCCAAGCACTGAGTACAGTGCTTTGCACACAGTAAGCACTCAATAAATGCTATCGAATGAACCCAAATATCCTGACTCTCAGGCCTGTGCTCTATACATTAGGCTATGAGTGAGAACAGCCAGAGGATGCGGTATGTGGTCTTCTTTCTTCGGGTCATTATCAGTAAGGAACGCAAGGGGACCCCTATAAAGAAATATTGCTTCAGACCCAGACAGATTAATAAAGGAGCCCATTGTGTGAATGTGCAGCATGGTTTTAGTGGAAGGAGCATGGGCCTGAGAGTCAGAAGACCTGGGCTCTGATCCCAGCTCCACCACTCACCCACGGTGTGACCCTAGGCAAGTCATCTGTAAAGTGGGAGTGTGAGCCCCATGTAAGACCTGTGGGACATAGACTGTCCATCCTGATTATCTTATATCTGTCCCAGCACTTAGTACAGTGTCTGGCACATCGTAAATGTTTCAATTAGTTGATATTTATTGAGTGCTTACTATGTGCAGAGCACGGTACTAAAATGCTTGGGAGAGTACCAGTACCGCAGAATTAGCAGACACTTTCCCTGCCCATAAGGAGCTTCCAGTGCTTAATACCATTAAAAAATATGCACAAGCTCTCTCAACTAGTCACTGGAATAGCAGCAAAGCTTTTACAAGCAGAGACACTTGCTTGGTTTGCCTCCCTTTCTCCCCTGCTGACTTACATCTCAGCAGGTTGTGGAATATTTAACAAGTAGTTCTCCTGGCACAAAAAGAAAGAATCCTAAAGCATCCTTCAACTTGTTCTTCTGGATGAATATATTAAATCTCATGTAAAACTAAGTATCACATTTTAAAATGCGGCTTTAATTTGTTCTTTTCCCTGAAGGCAGAGTTGTTTGGGCTCAAAAATAAGGTTTTGTTGAATTTCTTCAGTCTTGGTTTACCTTGAGAATCTTCTTTCCTTAGCTGGTCTTGACCCAGGTGTTGGGGGTGAGGAGGAGTTGTTGAAACTGAAGATGGAGTGAATTGAAAAATAGGGTTTGCCCCTGGGGAGACTTAAAGATAGCATATGGTGTTAATAATAGTAATAATAATGCTATTTGATAAGTGCTTACTATGGTCCAGGCACTGTACTTAGCATTGGGGTGGATACAAGCAAATTATGTTGGACACAGTCCCTGTCCCACATGGGGCTCACAGTCTCAATCCTCATTTTACAGATGAGGTAACTGAGGCAAAGAAATATCGTAACTTGCCCAAAGCCACACAGTAGACAAGTGGCGGAGCCGGGATTAGAACCCATGACCTTATGACTTCAAGGCCCGTACTCTGTCCACTATGCCGTGCTGCTTCCCAAACGATGTGATGCCAAAAGGATGTCAAGATTCAGGTCTCTGGAAGAATTGTAGTATCCTGCTGCTGAGAAACAGTCTGACCTAGTGAAAAGTACATTGGCCTTGGAGTCAGATGACCTGGGTTCTAATAGCTCTGCCACTTGCCCTCTGTGTGACTTTGGACAAGTCGTCTAACTTCTGTGTCTCACTTTCCTTACCTGTAAATGAGGCTTCAATGCCTGCTCTCCCCTTTAGACTATAAGCCCCATGTGGGATAGGGACTTGGTCAGGCTTGATTTTCATATGCCTATCCCAACATGTAGTACCATGCTTGGCACATAGTAAGTGCTTAACCAATAACACAATTATTAGTATTATAACTCTCTAAATGTGGGAGCCCTAAACCTGCCACAGTTATCAAATCTGCTTTCTAGAGCAGATCCCTGCCTCACAACATAGCTGTCACCTGATGACAAGATAAGATCACCAAGCAGTGAGGTCCCAGGATGCACCCAAGCACTGCTTATCTTATTTCTGTTTCTCTGAATGGTGCGTGTAAAGAGATTGATAACACGATAGTCTTCCAGCTGTAAAGTTGGCTGAAGATGGAGAAGCATGTAATAATAGAAAATATGGTATTCACTGGGCACAGTGCACTGTACTAAGCCCTTGGAAGAGTACTTCAGAAGCATGATAAATCATTCATTGTGTGCTTCCTGTGTGCAGAGCACAGTACTAAGCACTTGATAGAGTACAACATAACAGAGTTGGTAGACTCATTCCCTGTACTCAATGAGCTTACAGTTTAAAGGGAGTCATGGTCCCTGCCCAAGGAAGACAAAGAAATATGTTATAAATACAATGAAGCAAAATTTCAAATAGTATAGTACCATTTCAAGGGTAAGCCCCATTTTGAAGACTGTTTCTCATGTTGGATGCTGTAGTTATCACTAGGTTGATATGGATTGTCCCCTTCCAAGTCTGACTCAAAGACCCCTGGAGCTAAATATCCTGGAATATTTCTGAACAAAGATGGACTTGAAAATTGTACAGCAAAATGAAAAGGGCAAAACAAATGTTGAGGAAATTGGATTGGTAACTGTTTTTTAACAAGGACTCTTGTACAGAAAATAAGCACTCTCATTCAGGAGGATTTTCCCAGCTGTCACTCTGTCTTTAGAAGATTGTGGCCAGGCAGGGGAGGAGATGCAGCGGTATGTTAACTTAGGGTTGGTTTTCAGGGTAGCCACTTCTCCAGGCATCCACATTATTACAGAGTCAGTGCCGGGTTGTGTCAACAGGTTCAGAAGCAATACCTAGCCAGGATGGAATAACACATTTAAAATAGCATTTCTTTGTTACCATAAACCAATTTTGAGGAAATAGCAAATATATTCCAAATTTCCAAACTGGTTTCAGAAATCTTTCTATTTGTTGGATTACTTTGGTTATGAAATTTGGTGATCAAATCAATTTCCTTCTCTGTATTCCTCCCACAAATACTAGAACTCTTTAATTTTTGAAATGCTCTAGTGAATGATATTCAAATGCTTAGTGCTGGTCTCTGCATGCAGTGGGTGTTCAGGAAATTCAGTTGATCGATAGATCTTGTGAATCCTAGGCCTTACCCAATTTGTTTGTGATCTTGTGGCTATGTTGCTGAATGTTGGTCTTCATAAACTTGAATTGTATCTCACTATGTTAAGTGCTTGCTATGTGCCAGGCACTGTACTAAGCAATGGGAAAGATACAAGCAAATCAGGTTGGACACAGTCCCTGTCCCACATGGGACTCATAGTCTTCATCCATATTTTACAGAGGAGGGAACTGAGGTGCAGAGAAGTGAAGTGACTTGTCCAAGGTCACACAGCAGACAAGTGGCAGATCAGGGCTTAGAACAGAGGTCCTTCCAACTCCCAGGCCTATGTGCTACCCACTTAGACCATGCTGCTTCTCACTTCATCCGAAATGTCTGCATACCTGTTACCTAACTGACTTTCCCAAGGGTATTCAATCATCTTTATATTTTCAAAGAGTGTCTATTCATTTGAATCCTATATTGTACTCTTGGACTGTCCACCTTGTTCTGGAGAAAGTTTCTTCCCACTAATACCAATCTTCTGTATGGCTTCACTGGAAACAAACTTTGATTTGAAGCTCAAAGGAGAGTCAGGTTCCAAATTCTCAGTTACTTGGATCATCTCCATTTCAAATTTTCAGTATCTTAGAGGAAGCTTTGATCCATCTTTAAATTACCATGGGAAGAATTCCAACTCTCAAATAAACTTTTCATTGAAGTTTCATAATTCCCTCCATTTGGCCTCAGTCCCCTCTGTATAACCTATTAATCCCAGTGGGATTCATAGTAAGAGAAATTAGCTTTTTCTCATTCTCAGTGACCTGAGGTAAATGGGGGTGAGAATGGCATGATGAAAACCCAATTATAATCCCTAAATTCATTTTTATCCTTCTCTTCTCTGTGTCCTTTCTCAGAGCATTCAAACTATCAGCTAAAGTGAGTGACTTAGATGAGTTCAATTGAGTTAAGGCACACTCAGGGTTTTGAGGGGAATGAAAAAGAGGAAAAATGAAAAGGAGTTTGGTTCATCCACAAAAATCTGGAAAATCTAGAACTGGCTGAACTACTTACACAAGAAAGGGTTAGTGGTTACCAATAGGGCTAGTGGTTACTGATCTTTTTATTTCTCCTCACACCTAGACATCCTCACCCAAGTACCTAGTTCAGTTCTCTGCCCACAGTAGACACTCCAACAATACTGTTGATTGACCCAGAAGCAAGAAGGTGATGAGGGTCCAGCTCTCCTCCCTCCTCCTTTATGACTTCTCAAAGTTTTAAGCATTTCCAGATGTCGAGCCAGTCCATAAGGCATTCGAGAAAGTTGGTTTTGATGGGGAGGGATCAGGTATGCCCAAAAGACAAGACCAAGGGGTATATCTTTTCAATTTCTTTAAAAAAAATGCTTGGTGACTTGAAAAGTCAGGGGAGGGGAGGGAAAGGATGGTGAGTCATTGTGTTGCAGACATTTGCCTGGGGGGAGGTCTGGATCCAGACCACTTAGGCTCTGGCATGACTGCTCTGAGACATTAAAAATCGAAAAGCCTCATTGGCTTATCTCATTTGTTTGCTCACTAGAGCTGGGCGGCTCTCAGCCATCCATTCCCTCACAGCGTGTGTGTGATCGGGTCTCAAATATCGCAAGTAGCTGAGGTCTCCCCTACCTGCCCTGAACAAAATTATCCAACCATTTCTTGGAGCTGAACTTTGGGCGTTCAGCCAGATTTTTACCCTGGGATTCAAGGAGATTCAGCATTTAGGCAGAACTGGGATCACTTTACAGGTTTTCTAGAATGATCCCATAAGGATGAGAAATGGTGTCTGGCCCTGCTCTTTTAGAGCCTCCACGGCAAACATTAGGGTGTCTGGGTGGGGCCAGAAATCGATACCTGGGTATTGTTTAATAGTCTGAAAGCAGCTTGAAGGGAGGATGTTGTTTCCCAAGTGGGAAGTCCGTTTTGTGCTGTAAAATGCAGTGTGATAGTCCCCCAGCAAGGACCTGCAAAATCTGATCTTAAAGGAGACTGAAAAAACACACAGGAAGGCAGATGCATAGTGAGATGCATGAATATATGTCCAGTTCTCCTAGAGCATATGTTTTCTTTGCCCAATGTGAATAGAGTAAAATGGAATAAATTCCATCGATCGATCGATTGATGGAAGAATTAGGGAGCGGTCTTTCCACGGCGTAAGTCTCTTGGGCTACTGTCTGATCCATAATAAAGAGCTTTGGTGTAGGAGCAGTGTGGGCTAGTGGGAAGAGCACGAACTGGAAATTCAGAAGGACCTGGTTTGTAGTCCTGGCTCTACCACTTGTCTGCTGTGAGACCTTGGGCAAGTCACTTTGCTTCTCTGGGCCTCAGTTCCCTCATCTGGAAAATGGGGATTAAGACTGTGAGCATGGACTGTGTCTAACCTGACTCATTTTTATCTACCCAAGTGTTTAGTACAGTGCCTGGCACATAGTAAGCCCTTAAATATTATTTACGGAAAAAAAAAAAAGGAAAAAGCAGTTGTGTGCATGTAAGTTGCATTGGTCAGAGCAGGTTATGTTTCCTGGTCTCTACCTCAGCCTTGCTGTCCTTTACCATACAGTACTTTGTATATTTTTGCAATGTTACAGAACATAATACAATACAATAGCAGTGAGTTGTAAAGAGTGTATAGCATTTTGCTGGTGGTGGACATAATTATATAGGAATCTGCTTAAAAAAAATCAGTCATGGTGACATCTGCAAACCAGCTAGCAGGAGGTATTGTTAAGGATAATTCATTAATTCCCATTGACTCAGGGGTTACTAAAACACATTATTTCCATTATCTGAAAGTTTTCTAGATCACGACCCCACATGATGAGAAACCTCCCCTGTATTTTCTCATGATTGGCAAAAATGAGGTTGTTTAAACTGGAGTGGTAATTTATCAGGAAAAAACTCGTAACTCGATAGAAACTGAACTTTGTTCTGATTAACGTTTTTTAATTTTTGCAACCCCATAACGGTATTGACTCAGCATCCAAGGCAAGACCTGTCCATGGAGTTTCTTTTGCTGCCATTAGGGCTCTGAAATGGGCCGAGAAACTGCAGAGAGCTTAAGGTCCCAATGGGTGTAATTATCTTTGTTCTAAGTCAAGGGCAAAGCCACCGGGAGTTTAAGGATCTCAGTGGATCTTAAAGAGCTCTCCCCTCTTGGGAGTTGTGCCGCAATTGGTGAAACTGTTTCCATCTGGTCACTGGGTTCGGCTGCCTCTGTAGTGACAGGAATCAGCCCTTGCCAGGGACAAGATACATGGCAGAGAGTCGTTGCCACACTGTCAGATGTGTGGCATTCTGGGTAATGACTGCATCTGGGGTTCTGGCTTGTTCATGAGCTGACAAACACAACTAATGCCTGTTGCCTTGTCAAACTTCTGTGTCATTTAGAACCTGCGACCCTTAGATCAATCATTCTATCGTGTTTATTAAGTACTTAACGTGCAGAGCACTGTACTAAGCACTTGGAAGAGTACAGTATAATAGAGTTGATAGTCACTATCCATACCCATAAGGAGTTGGCAGTCTAGAGGGGGGAAATGTCTTATTCCACCACAACAATCCCTGGATTGACTTTTTCAGAAAATAATTACCAGCAGGGAAGACTTCTGATAGGCAGACTTATTCTTTGAAATCCTCCCTGCCCAAAATTGCTGGGATTCAGCTTGGAAGAATGCGCAGGATGCATGGACCTTTACCCTAAAATTCACCTTTCCCAAATGCCACTGCAGTTAAGGAAGAATTCTGATTCGTTCTGTCACTGGCATTAATGAACATGAGGCAGAACAAACTGCTACTGATAATGAGAATTCACATTCACATGTAGCTAAGAACCCCCCAAAATATTTCATCCATACTGTAGGAAAGCCAATCAATCAATGGTATTTACTAAACATAGGGTGCAGAGCACTGTACTAAAGGCTTGGAAGAGTTCAGAACAGTTGAGTTGGTAGACACTGCCCCTTGCCTTCAAGGAATTTAGAAACTAGAAACATGGTAACACATCTTTGATTTCTTGCCTGAGGTGGGTTGGAGAAAGAGAGCAGGGTCAGTGCGAGAGATTAGGGTCATCCTTAAAATGATGATGGTATTTGTTAAGCACTTACTATGTGCCGAGCACTGTTCTAAGCACTGGGGAAGATGCAAGTTTATCAGGTTGCCCCACTTGGGGCTAAGTCTTAATCCCCATTTTACAGATGAGATAACTAAGGCATAGAGAAGTTAAGTGACTTGCCCAAGGTCACACAGGTGCCATTAAAAGTTGTCGTTCTGCTTAGTAAGGAGGAATGAGTGTTGGGTTTGGAATGAGGCTAGAGGGAAGGAGTATCTGCCTTCAGTAAGACCTGGCACCTGCTTGGTTTTATAGTAGGGGTGAGGGGTTGACCTGTGGCACCCACATTCCCTCTCCCGGTCACCGTCTGGCTCTTGGCACAGGTTGCGAGGCAGCCGGGAGAGAGGGTGGATGCAGGCTGTATTCCTGGAACAGGAGATGTCGGGGAGCTCAGTCCAGTGGCAGGCCCTCCTGAGTCCTCATCCGCTTCAAGCTTTTCTCATAAACAGCCTCTTGCCAAGGTGAGGGCCCTTCTCGCCAACCAGGGCTGGGGAAAAAGCCAGTCAGCAAAGAGAATTTATCGAGCACTTAAATTCTACATGCTTGGAAGAGTACAATTCAACAATATAACAGACACATCCCCTACCCACAACAAGCTTACAGTCTAGATGGGGAGACAGATATTCATATAAATGAATAAATAGAATTCCAGATATATACCTAAGTGCTGTGGGGAGCTGGGGGAGGCAGCTTATGGGGGTGGAAATGTTTTCCTACTCCAGAGAAATGCTGCTGCTATCCTCAGGCCCGTCTACATTGGGTGGTTTGGAGGTGGTCCTCCACTGGGGCTGAGGGCCGGCTTCAACTGAGGGCAGGCTCCCAGGTTTCAGCAAACGTCTTTAGAGAAGCAGCATGGTATAATGGATAGAGCATGGGCCTGGGAGTCAGAAGGTCATGGGTTCTAATCCCAGCTCTGCCACCTGTCTGCTGTGTGACCTCGGTCAAGTCACTTCATTTCTCTGTGCCCCAGTGACCTCATCTGTAAAATGGGAATTGACTGTGATCCCCATGTGGGACAAACGGATTACCTTGTATTCTACCCCAGTGCTTAGAACAGTGATTGGCGCACAGTAAGCACTTAACAAATGCCATAATTATTATTATTATCCAGCGCTTAGAACAGTGGTACATAGCACTTAAATATCATAATAATTATTAGTATTATTATTATTGGCTTTAGAGGTTTGATCTGGAACACATAACAAAGAAAATCCACCAAAAAAGCAAACTACACGGCCTTGAAAGCCTGGCTCAGTGCCCCGGAATATAGATTTTATATGTTCTCTATCCAGATAAGAGAAAGGGAATAATGAGTTTGAGGATCTTGAGATATTATCTCCTTTGCTGTGGATATAATCTTCTCTGTTAGAATTTTAATTACTGTGTTGAACAACTTGGGTGATTCATGGGCTGAAAACCAAAATGTTTGTCCGGTTATTCGGTCGCAAGGGACAGAGGGTCTTTTGTTTAGAGAACAGAAACCTAGCAGCATCAGTGTTTTCTTTACAAGGGGAGATTGGCTGCAGTTCACTGTAAAGTGGTTGAAGGTGACATTTGGGTCTCTGGGTAGAGGGCCTGCCTGCCTCCTCCTTATTGGCTGCAGCCAATAATAATGTTGGTATTTAAGCGCTTACTATGTGCCAACCACTGTTCTAAGCACTGTGGTAGAAACAAGGTAATCAGGTTGTCCCACATAGGGTTCACAGACTTCGTCCCCATTTTACAGGTGAGGTAACTGAGGCACAGAGAATGCAGAGGTATTTATTGAGCACTTATAGAGGGCAATGCACTGTACTAAGCAACATTATTTAGTGGAAACAGCATGGGTCTGGGAGTCAGAGGATCTGGGTTTTAATCCTAGCTCTGCCACGTGACCTTGGGTAAGTCACTTCACTTCTCTGTGTCTCAATCCATCAATGAACTGTATTTATTGAGCACTTACTGTGTGCAGAGTGCCATACTAAGTGCTTGGGAGAGTACAATATAAGAGTTGATAGACACCTTCCCTGCCTACAATGAGCTCAGTTACCTCATCTGTTAAATGGGGATTCAGTCCTACTCCCTTCTATTTAGACTGTGAGCCCCATGTGGGATAGGGACTGTGTACAACCTGATTAACTTGTATCTACCCCACCACTTGGGACAGTGATAATAATGTTGGTATTTGTTAAGCGCTTACTATGTGCAGAGCACTGTTCTAAGCGCTGGGGTAGACACAGGGGAATCAGGTTGTCCCACGTGGGGCTCACAGTCTTCATCCCCATTTTACAGATGAGGGAACTGAGGCACAGAGAAGTTAAGTGACTTGCCCACAGTCACACAGCCGACAAGCGGCAGAGCTGGGATTCGAACTCACAAGCCCTGACTCCAAAGCCCGTGCTCTTTCCACTGCGCCACGCTGCTTCTCTAGTGCTTGACACATAGTAACCACTTAACAACTACTGCACACAGTACGCACTCAATAAATACGATTGAATGAATGAACAAGTATTATTTTTTATTATAATAAGCATTTGGTAAAGTTCAACAGAAGCAGCAAAGGACTCGTTCCTGCCCACTGGGGGCTTATCCAATTTGGTGTAATGAGTTGTCCAAACCTTGAGGCAATCCTACTTCCCAAATGGACAGTGCCTTCCCCTGCTGTGAAACAGATGAAGGGCAATCACCAAGGATGCCAGGTTCTTCAGAACAGGGAGAGGTATTTGCTTTTGTTTGTTTTTTTTAATGGTATTTAAGTGCCTACTATGTGCAGAGGACTGTACTAAACACTGGAATTTATAGAAGCTAGTCAGATTGGACATAGTCCATGCCCCACATTGGGCTCACAGTCTTAATCCCCATTTTACAGATGAGGTAACTGAGGCACAGATGTGTGAAGTGACTTTCCCAAGGTCACGCAGGAGACAAGTGGCAGAGCTGGAATTAGAACCCAGGCCCTCAGACTCCCAGGTCCAGGCTCTTTCCACTAGGCCATGCTGCTTCTTTAAGAGAGTGTGCGGATGGCACTGCCTCAAAGTCAAAAGTAGGTTGAACATCATATGCATGAGTTTCTGGCTTGTCATGCTACTAGCATGTGTTCTTTGGGGGTACCTAGAAGCCCAGAAAAGGGTTCACTTGCACAGGAATACCTGACCCACCCCACAAACAGTGTAGATAAGGCTGATGGGAGATTGTGGGGGCACCAAGATTCTAGAAACACATGAGTGTCTTTATCATCTAGCATGAACAGACTTGTGTGGAGAGACAGCAGGCTTTTAAAAGATTCAGGAATCAGGTTTCCCTCATGTAGGCCTCCTAGCTGCATATGCAAACTATTGATATTCCTAGAGCTGGCAAAGTTGACCTGGCAGACTTACAGGATTTATCAACACATCCATTCACAGGCTTGAGAAATGCAAAAACAAGTTTCCCTGTGTTGGTACAAAGTTACCAGTGTCCAATCCCAGAGCCATCTCTTGGAGGTGAAAGACTCCTGTTATCCAAAATGCTCAGAATGGTAACTAAGAATTTGGTGTAAATCTGATTGTTAGAATGGGGTTGGTGGAGATCTGGGCTTCGGAAGATGAGGATGGGGAGATACATTGATACATTGAGATACATTGATACATTGAGAAGCAGCGTGGCTCAGTGGAAAGAGCATGGGCTTTGGAGTCAGAGGTCATGGGTTCGAATCCCAGCTCTGCCACTTGTCAGCTGTGTGACTGTGGGCAAGTCACTTAACTTCTCTGTGCCTCATTTTCCTCGTCTGTAAAATGGGGATGAAGACTGTGAGCCCCACGTGGGACAACCTGATTCCCCTGTGTCTACCCCAGTGCTTGGAACAGTGCTCTGCACATAGTAAGCGCTTAACAAATACCAACATTACTATTATTATTATTACATTGGAGAATAACTCTCTGAAGCAAGGAGAGGCTCAAAATGAGGTTCCCCACTGCCTCATCCCAAGCATGGCCTAGTGTGGATAGAGCATGGGCTTGGGAGACAGAAGGATCTGGGTTCTAATTCCGCTCTGCCACTTGTCTTCTTGTGACCTTGGGCAAGACACTTCACTTCTTTGTGCCTCAGCTCCCTCATCTGTAAAATGGGGATCAAGAGTGTTAGCCCCATGTGGACAGGAACTGTGTCCAACCTGGTTAGGTTGTATCTACCCCACTGCTTAGAATAATGCCTGCCACATAATAAGTGCTGAACAAGTACAATTTTTTAAAAATCAGGCAATGGTATTTTTTGAGCACTTGCTGAGTGCTTTACACTGTACTAAGCACTTGGAATAGTACAGTACAATAGAACTGGTAGATATGTTCCTGACCCACAAGGAGGTTACAGTCTGGAGAAACTGTTTTTGTCATGCTCAAAAATCTTCCTTTGTAGTTGCCTGGCTGGATGTCACCTCTAGAAGAGAGAAATGGTGGTTTTCCTAAGTAAAAAAATGATTACTTTTGAGATTAGCCTTCATCCCTACCCCTGCTGCAGAATCCAGAACATTTTCTTTTTAATATCTGACTTTAAGGTGGCTGAAATAAGTGCCCTTTCAGCTCAAGGAACATTCTTTAGCTAGTAATCGGTTAAAGTGTTGTTTTGGCTATTGCTTCCACAAGGGCTATATTTATAAAGTCTCAGCCCTCAGGATTGGGCCTTCAATCACCAGAAGACAAGAAAATATTGAAAGCGCCCTCAGCTGAATGAAAAATGTTGTCTGACTCTGTCCAAATGTGTGCAACCTTTTTGTGAGTGACATAGGAAAGCAAGGTGGATGTGACAAGGTATATTTCTGACTGATGGAATCCTAAAGTTACTAAACTGCTGGTTCTCCTGGGAATGAGGCTGAGGAGAGCATGATCAGTCTCTTTGTGATAGTGGAAACACAAAAAGGGAAAAGTAACCAAGATGCAAGCTTTGCTTCAGAAAGGTTTATGACTTAGGAATGGGTGTCAGAACTAAGAGGACTAGGAGGGTTTAGGCTCCTTGGACAATTACTGATACTCCCATTCAACATGAGGCACAGCTCCTTCTAGGTTCACTGAAAGATATTCCTGGAATTAAAATCTCGCTGTCATTTCCCACAGAGACAGCAGGCTAGTCAAGGGATCATTCCAACCCTTGTTTTACCATAGTGATGGAGCCCAGAGGGAGATGAACAAAATGGTACCCTGTGGATTTTTATCCTTAGTGACCACTTTTTCTGTTTGGATCCGTGATGTCTTTTCCAAAGAAGAGAAACATTTGTCCCTTCCGGTGCAGAGGGAAAAGGTGGCAAAAACTTTCATTAAGGATTATTGAGTCTTTGTGCAGATAGTGCCACGGTGATGCACAATAAATTAGAAATCTCTGCTTTCTACTTCCTGAAGCCATTTTGGCAGTGCTCGTAGCTCATTATCTGTCAAAGATTTGGTCTCCTAAAGCTTTCCCTGTGAAAACTCATTATCCCTCTCCCTCACTTACTCTTCTAAACTCCAAATGTTTAAAAAATATCAAGCGGAAGATTAATGTGAACACACAAGTATTAATAAGAGCATCACTCTGGGGTCTTCCCCCCTCCGTTCTTTTTTCCCAGGGTGTGGTCACAGGCACTTGGGCTGGCTTTTTCCTTGGCATACGGGGTGAGACAGTGCAGGGATGGCAGTGAGGATGGGCATGGAGGGAGATCCGCTTTCAAGAATGCCCAGGTCACAAAGTCTTCATTTGGGTTCTTTTTCCTGCCCTGATCGGGTATTGTCAGAGATCTGGGTTGTTAGGCCCAGTTCAAAATGCTGAGGGGGACATGGCCTCATCACCCCAGATGGATTGGCACCTCTGGCTCATGAATATACTGAAAACATAAATTAAGCATGCTCTAAGCTCATTATGGGCAGGGAATGGGTCTGCTAATTCTGTTGGATTGTACTCTCCCAAGTGCTTAGTACAGTGCTCTGCACATAGTAAATGCTCAATAAATGCCACTGATTGATTGAGCATGCTCCCAGCCAGGCATAGAAGTCCAAGGATTTAGAGTGAGCCATAGCAGCTGGAGGCCAGTACCAGGTCAGCTGAACAGTTTTGCCAGGCAGTCCCATATCCAGCCAAATCAATCCAATGATATTTATTCATTTATGATGGTTTTTATTACTGTGTGCCAGACACTATACTAAATACTGGAGTAGATATAAGCCACTCAGATTGGGCACAATCAGTAGGTCAGTCGTATTTATTGAGCAGTTACTATGTGCAGAGCACCATACTAAGCACTTGGGAAAGTACAACATACCAGACTGGTAGAAAAATTCCCAGCCCATAGTGAACTCACAGTCTAGAGGAGGAGACAGACATGGAGCTAACAGTCTTAATCCCCATTATGAAAATCACATCTCCTCCAAGAGTCCTTCCCTAACTCATACCTCAATTTCCCTACTCTCTCTCCTGTCTGTGTTGCTTTTGCACTTGAATCTGTACCCTTTAGGCAGGTGCTATTTCACCCCACCCTCAGCCCCATAGCACTTATGTACATATCTGTAGTTTATTTTAATGTCTGTCTCCCCATCCAGGCTGTAAACTCCCTGTGGGCTGGGAATGTGTCTATCAACTCTGTTAGTAGATGGAATTGGGTGACTGATTGAATATGTGGGTGAATGAGAGCGATGAGTGGAGGATTATGCCAAGGTTATGGGTTTGTGAGAGAGGGAGGATAGTGGTATTGTCCACAGTGATGGGAAAGACTGGGGGAGGGCAAGGTTTGTTTGGAAAGATGAGCAGATCTGTTTTGGACATGTTAAGTTTGAGATGTCACTGGGACATCCAAGTAAAGATGTCCTGAAGGCTGGATGAAATGCAAAACTGTAGAGAGGGAGAGAGGTCAGGACAGGAGAGAGAGAGATTTGGGAATCATCTGCATAGAATCATCTGAATAGATGGTAGTTGAAGCCGTAGGACTGAACGAGGTCTCCCAGTGAAGTGGATGTAGATGGAGAATAGAAGGGACCCAGAACTATATTCCGTTCCCCTCATACTTTTCTGTTGAGTCATTGTGAGACATGGTTGAAACCATTAAAGCTTCCTGGCCCTCAGTTTATGCCTCTGTAAAATGGGGGTGATGACCTGACAATCTTTTAACAGAGGGGATTATGTGGATTCATAAGAGAGGAAAGTGCTGTGGTGCTTAAATGCTCATGATTATTAAATATCTTACTTACAAAATCAGAATTTTTTGAGACCAGTCAGTATTGACTCTGTGTGCACAAATTGGGGAGAAAAATTCACCATCTATTGAAGTAGAGTGTCCTTCTATAGATGCCAGGGTATTTGATTTTTCGACGGTCTTTGTCCCTCATACATATTTGGACGCTTTCCTCCGGAATTCCTGAAAGCATATATAAGCTGTTTGATATGCAGTGCCAGCGTCAACCTTGTCTTTAGCCTTGCAATAAAGGTCAAGTAGATTAGTTAGGCAGGCACTTGCCCTTCTAAATCCATGTTGGTTATCTCCTTTTCGATAATTACTGGCCATGTACTCCTCTAATGTGCCCCAGGGTGTAGTTTCTATTCCCGACTCCAGCAAGGTTAAATTCATCTGCTTTTGACAACTTGCAAGTTTCAACTGTTCTAAGTGATTTAACACCACTTCCTTTCTTGTTACATGTAAGTAGAATGAGCACTGGGCACAGGAAGAGAAACTAGATATCAACTTTAGAGTGATCCCTTATAAATATGTCTAAGAAGTATTTACAAATAAAAAGGTCATTGTAGAGTTTTCAACACTATGAGAAATTGCCATTCTCTTAAACTCCCTTTAGTGGATGAATCCCCTCTTCCGTCATTATCTGCTCCCAGGTCTAATGGATGGAACACAGGACTGGGTATCAGGACACCCAGGTTCTAGTCCCTGTTTGACCACTTTCCTCTTGCTGGGTGTCTTTGGGCAACTCACTTAACCTCCCTGAGCCTCAGTTTCCTCACCTGTAAAATGGGCCTTGGTTATATTGGGGCTCCCATGTGGGACAGAGACTGTGTCTGATCTGATAATCTTGCATCTAATCCAGTGCGTAGCACACACCTTTTTTCCAGGATTTAAATTTTTTAAAGTCAAAAAAGTATGCAGTACATCAAAAGCTCTCCTGTTCAGAAATAAAAAAATGATTCTGTGGGTGAAGGAGCAAAGGGAAAAGAGTAACCAAACTACAGGATTTTAACTATTCCTAAACCTTCCTTAACCTCTGATTAGGTGGATTTCCAACCTCACGCAAGTTTAAGCCAATGTCCTTTTTAAAACAATAATACTCTACTGAAGAAATTAACAAACCAAAGACTTCCCTTATTTTAAATCTGTCTGGCAGTACAGCTATCCCAAGTATAACTGATATTTAGCAAAATCTGCCTTTTTGATGATAATTATAACATTCTCAAGTATGCTTTAAACACATCTGTATACGCGAACTGCTGTTTCAAAATTATTTGCTTTAAGGGGACATTCAGTATCTTCTAAACTTTCAAGTTGTATAACTACTGTTTAAATTCATAGCAGGTGTTTGATCCATAAATAAGAGCATGCACTTGGTAGTTTAACTTCCCATTTGCCTTGTTTGTCATTTTGTTGTGTTCATTTGCATCGCACTGGGCATATATCCGGGCAAACTGAACACTTCCGATTCTGAGGGCTAAAAGACTCAGTTTTCAGAGGATTGTTCTTGAGTTTGATCTCTCACATTGAAGGAGGCATTATTGAATTATGAATAAATATTCAAAAGCAAGATTCACATATTAAACATACCTCCCTCAGCAAGAGAACAGCAAGGCCTGGTGGAAAGAGCATGGGCCTGGGAGTCAGAGGACCTGTGTTCTGATCCCTGCTCTGCCACTTGCCTTCTATATGACCTTGAGCAAGTCACTTCACTTCTCTGTTTCTCAGTTTCATCATTTGCAAAATGGAGATTCAATACCTGTTATTCTTCCTATTTAGACTGAGAGCCCCTCTCTAGGACAGGAACTGTGTCTGTGACCTGATTATCTTGCATCTATTCCAGTGCTTAATACAATATTTCACACATAGAAAGCATTTAACAAACATTATTAGTTCTACTACTAATAAAAATTCTATCACAATATATTACAATTGTTGTATATTAATATATAATAATATAAGCATAAATATAAACATATTACTTTGGTTTCTAGATTCTTTTTAAAAATTGGGTAAAGGTGCCAGTCCTGGGTAGAGATTTGGAATGCCCATGTGCTTGGGTGTATCAGGAGCCAGCTGAGTCTGAAGAAGAAATGCTAAGCATAATAAAGGGCAATCTATCAATCAGCAGTATTTATTGAGTGCTTACTAGGTGCAGATGCAGAACACTGTACTAAGTGCTTAAGGCAGACTGGGGTGGGTGAGCGAGAGGGGTGGAGCTTGCTGCCCTTGGGGTGGCGGGGTGGCTCACTTAGGGACTGTAGCTCCCTGGAACATGGGTCAGTGTAAGAGAGCATACGGACCTCACTGGACCTCATCTGTGACAGCTGTCTGCTGGAATCAGGTGTTGGTTTGATGCTGGGTCAATCAGTCAATGGAATGTATTAAGCACTTATTAGAGCACTGTACTAAGCGCTTTGGAAAGCACAATACAACAGAGTTGGTAGATATGTTCCCTGCCCACAAGGAGCTTGTCGTCTAGAGGGGGAGCCAGACATTAAAATAAATTGTGGATATTTGCTGAAGTGCTTTGGGACTGAGGGTGGGGTGAATATCAAGCACTTAAAGAATACAGATCCAAATGCATAGGTGATGCTGAGGGGAGAAGGAGTAGAGGAAATGAGGGCATTGTTGGAGAAACCTGAGGAGATGTGATATTAATAATGTTGGTATTTGTTAAGCGCTTACTATGTGCAGAGCACTGTTCTAAGCGCTGGGGTAGACACAGGGGAATCAGGTTGTCCCACGTGGGGCTTACAGTCTTAATCCCCATTTTACAGATGAGGGAACTGAGGCACAGAGAAATTAGTAGGGCTTTGAAACTGGGGAGAGTTGTGATTTGTTTATATGAAGGGGGTGGGAGCTCCAGGTCAGAGGGAGGACAAGGCAACAAAATAGACAAGATCAAGGTATAGTAGGTAGGTTGACATTAGGGGAGTGAAGTGTGCATACTGGGTTAAAGTAGGAAATCAGCAAGGTAAGGTAGGAGAGGGTGAGCTAATTTAGGGTTTTAAAGTATATGGTAAGGAGTGTCTGTTTTTGATGCGGTGGTAGATAGGCAACCACTGGAGGTTCTTGAAGAATGGAGAAACATGGACCGAATGGGCTTTTAGAAAAATAATCAAGACCTCAGAATGAAGTAAGGACTGGAATGGGGAGAGGCCCAGAGGATAGCAAGTAGGCTGACACAATAATCAAGGCCAGATAGGATAAGTTCTTGGATCAGTATAGTAGCAATTTGGCTAGAGAAGAAAGAGTGGATTTTAGTGATGTTGGGAAGGTAAATCCAACAGGGTCTGGTGACAGGTTGAATATGGGGGTTGAATGAGAGAGCCCTAGTTTTCCCTGAGCAGCGAGGGTGGTGCTGCCTCCCACTGCTCTCTGTACAGCTAGCCTTCAGTATAGCGCATTCCAATTCTGACCACTGCTCTCTATTTCCGGTCAACTGTATATATCTCCATCACCCTATTTATTTTGTTTAATGAGATGTACATCACCCTGATTCTATTTATTTGCCATTGTTTTTATGAGATGTTCTTCCCCTTGACTCTATTTATTGCCATTGTTCTTGTCTGCCTGTCTACCCCCATTAGACTGTGAGCCCGTCAAAGGGCAGGGACTGTATCTGTTGCCGACTTGTACATTCCAAGCGCTTAGTACAGTGCTCTGCACATAGTAAGTGCTCAATAAATACTATTGAATGAATGTCCTGCAGTGCTCTCTATTGGATTCCCCCAAGCACTTAGTACAGTGCTCTGCATAGGGGAAGCACTCAATAAAAACCATTGATTGACCGGTCTTAACGACCTGTGACCTCCATCCCTTCTGCTTATGCTTCCTCTTAATGCTGTCTACCCACCCACTCCGTGCCCCCCTCTCCCCGCCCCTGGTCCTCCAACAAGACCAGGGACCACCTCTCTGCCTTTGGATGACTGGATGTTTTCAAGATTCATCTTGCTGACTGCCCTCTTTAAGCTTTCATAAGAACTTAAGGGTGAGTACTTTGGCAACTGAAAAACTGTTCGTGTGTGTGTGTGTGTGTGTGTGTGTGTGTGCGTGTGAGCGAGAGAGAGAGAGAGAGAAGCCAGTGTTCTGAAAATGCAAAACTAATAACCTTGAATCTGATCAAATAAGCTACCCTGACAAAGAGCCGGTATCTGTTTAATGTACCAGAACTGAAGAAGCAAGTTTCTCTAATTCTCCCTGATATGTGCACTGTAGCTGCAAGTGAGCAATTGGGTGCAGAGTTGCTAGGAGCCTTCCTGCATTGTGAACTGGAGGAATTGTTGTCTGCCTTATCATGCTTTTTTCAGTCACTATTTCATGATTCTAGATGGAGAAGGAGGAAGTATTTGGAGAGTCAAAGATGTCTCTCTAACCAGAAAGTGTAGTGACTATTAAGAACAGATGGAGGGAGTTCTGCTTCAGACTTTTCAGCTAATTAGAAATTAAAATGCCATTAAATTTTTCACGGCTTAGACTGTGTCTGTTTATCTGGGATAATATGAACTGTGGCCCTTTGACACTTAGTACTTTCTTCTGAGCCACTAAGTGCCACTACTCTGTAAGATTGTAGATAGGCAACAGAGCATGGCTTGGTTATCGATGGGACTTTTCTAGTTTGTTTTGTTTTCAGAGTTTAGAAACAGGAAGCTCCTTGTAGGCAGGGATCATGTCTACCAACACTGTCGTACTCTCCCAAGTGCTTAGTGCAGGGTTAATCCAACTTGATTAGCTTGTATCTCCCCCAGCACTTAATACAGTGCCTGGCACATGGTAAGCACTTAACAAATACCATTTTTAAAAATTAGGGGAAAATTGTGTTTTAGAAAACACAACTGGATCTAATCTAATTATTTTTTATCTATCTCAGTACTAAGCTCAGTGCTTGGCCGATAGTAAGTGCTTAACAAATACCACAGTTTATTATTTATTGATTCAGTGGGAATTAATGGTGAGGGTTGTAGAGAGTAGTATGGTCTAGAGGAAGGAATACTGAGGTGGGAGTCACGAGACCAGGGTTCAAATCCCAGCTCTGCCAGTGACCTACTGTGAGATCTTTGGCAAGTCACTTAATTTAACTGGACCCCAGTTTCATAATTTGTAAAAATGGGTATAAGATCTCTAGCTCTTTCTGTCTCTTAGATTGTGAGCCCTGTGTGGGATGAGGACTGTGCCTGGTCTGATTATCCTGTATCTGCTTTATAGAAAATACCTTCAAAATGCCATAATTAAAAATTACAATAATAGGTGGTGTGATAATGCCATGATGATAGACATTTTTCAATACAAATTCCTTAATTATATCCACCACTAGAAGAATGCTTTTTAATCTTACACTCAGTTATTTTACTATTTTAAATTATAGAAGTTGCCACAATACAAAGAAACACAAAGTCCTGTAGTACTGAAAAGTTGAGGCATAGGCGCATAACACCTTGACCAAACCATGTGCATGCCCACAACTGTCCTTCCTGTGATGAATCTTCTCAAGCCAACTCGTGGCTTATGCTCTGCAAAAAAACACTTATGCTGTGAGAAGAACATTCCCTGATACCTCCATCATGCTAAATCCAAACTGTGTAGTGAAAACATGTGATTTAGCAGCAGTGGCTATTATACAACCAAATCTGTATTCTGCAAGCATACAGTACCAGGTATAACAAGGATAACAGGTAGCAGGGTTTCACTTTAGCTCACCAGGTAAATGATGTGCTGAGTTATCAACCCAAATTGAGGCTAGAATATACTTTTCTATTAGCTGTCAGGTGCCACTGAAGGATTAAAGCCCAAGTGTTATTTTTCAAAAGGTGATGAATGAAAAGCAGCAAAATCTTTGCCCCTTATTTTCCCTTTGCCAAGACCTGCAGCCCTAGACAATTAGGTGAGAATCAATCTTTATTTGCCCAAAGCAGATAATTAAAAATTCAGAATTCAACTAGAGTGCATCTGAGCAGATGGCTACTCCCTGATAGCCTGCATAACCTAGGGAAGGGATAATAATTATAATAATTGGAGTATTCTTTAAGTGCTTATTTTATAACAAGCACTGTACTAAGTGCTAGGGTAGATCTTGTATCTAGGGGTTCACAGTCTAAATAGGAGAGAGAACAGGTATTTAATCCCTATTTTGCAGATGAGAAAACTGAGGCCCAGAGAAGCAAAGTAACTTACTCAAAGTTGCACAGCAGGTATGTAGCAGAGCCACAATTAGAACCCAGGTTCTCTGACTCCCAGTTCTGGGGTCTTTCCACTAGGCCATGCTGCTTCCCTGAGGAATGAATTTACACTCAGGGAATTTGAACTGTGGTATGAGTTAAAGCCTAAATCCAGCCTCTGCCAGTGACTTGTTCTGTGACTTTAAGCTAGTGCTACTTCATTCCCCAACCATATATTTTGAGACATCTGTAGTGCAGGACTGGGATGAGCTGGTGTTTGGTCCGGGCTGTTAATGATGAAAAGGCCAAACAGGTGTGAATGTACAAATTTTTCCCAGGCTCACACATATTTGGTCCTTGTCCATTCTCCCCTCTCCACTGTGTCTCTGCCTTCCAAGGAGAGCTTTCCTTCCTCCTCTAGATTTCTCTTCTCCATGCTCTTCTTCCAGAAGACCTCTCAAGTCTGCTCTTCAGTTCCTGAAAAGAGCAATGGAATATTCACCAATTTCCTTTCACCTTGGTTTGGAACTGTCCTTGTATTCTACTATGTCCAATTCTGATCCCAGTCAGGCGAGGCAAGATTTGCCTCTGGGTTCTTCATAGTGCCCCAATACTGCGAGCCATAGACAACATTAGCTTCTTTCTGAAAGTTGGAAGGTGAGATGTTTGCTATGCTAGTTGTGCGTGGCCAAGAAGAGAAAAGTTGATGCATTGACAAGCGAGCCTCACCTACCCCATGAGATGCTGAAAACAGCTGGAGGCAAATGACACAATGTTTGAACATATGGCAGGCAATTCATAACAAAACCCTTCGTCCTAGATGGCCATTTTTCATGTCACAGTTTGATGTTCCGGCATGATTGCTGTAAAACATCACTGTTAAACCCAGCCCCACACAGCAGATGCTGGGAGAGATTTTCAGAAGCCCACAACCCCTTGATCTACTTAGTATGCTCCAAAGGAACCTGAACTCAGACTGTCAGTTCTTTGAGGACAGGATACCATGCCTGCTCATGCTAAAATATTCTCCCAAGCATATAGTACAGTATTCTGAACACATTAGGTACTTAGTAAATATTATTGATCGATAAATCGTATTTGAGTGCTGCTTATGTGTAGAACACTGTACTAAGGGTTTGGGAAGAGTACAGCATAACAGAGTTGGTAGATATGTTCCTACCCACAGTGAGCTTACAGTCTTGAGGGAAAGAGACATTAATATAAAGATATGTACATAAGTGCTGTGGGGCTGAAGGAGGGGTGAATAAAGGGTGCAAATCCAAGTGCAAGGGTGACACAGAAGGGAGGAGGAGAAGAGGAAATGAGGGCTTAGAGAAGGTGTCTTGAAGGAGACATGCTTTTAATAAGTGTTTGAAGGTGGAGAGGGTGATTGTCGGATTTGAAGAGAGAGGATTTCCAGGCCAGAGGCAGGACGTGGGTGAGAGGTCAGCGGTGAGGCAGATGAGATAGAAGTACAGTGAGTAGGTTGGCATTAGAGGAATGAAGCTTGCAGGCTGGGCTGTAGTAGGAAATCAGGGAAGTAAGATAGGATGGGGTAAGATAATTGAATGCTTTGAAGTCTGTGGTAAGGAGTTTCTGTTTGATGAGGAGGTGGATAGGCAACAACTGGAGGTTTTTTGAGAAGTGGAGAAATGTGGGCTGAAGAATTTTGTGAAATAAAATGATCTGGGCAGCAGAGTGAAGTGGCCTGGAGTGGGGAGAGACAGGAGGCAGGGAGATCACAAGGAGGCTGATGCAGTAACCAAGGCAGGATAGGATAAGTGCTAGGATTAATGTGGAGGTAGTTTGGATGGAGAAGAAAGGGCAGATTTTAGAGATATTGTGAAGGTCAAACTAACAGGATTTGGTAGCAGATTGAATATGTTGGTTGAATGAGAGAAATGAGTCGAGGATAATGCCAAGGTTATGGGCTTGTGGGATGGGAGTTATCTACATTGATGGAAAAGTCACGGGGAGGACAGGGTTTGTGTGGGAAGATAATGAGTTCTGTTTTGGACATAGTAAGTTTGAGGGGTCAATGGGACGTCCAAGAAAACATGTCCTGAAGACAGGAGGAAATGTGAGACTTCAGAGAAAGAGAATGATCAGGGCTGGAGATGTAGATTTAGGAATCATTCCATGACACTGTTTAGAATTACAGTTCATAAGTATGCATATATATACACATGAACACACACACAAACACACCTAACTATTCACATGTAAATATTTCTTGATATTTGAGGATCTATGGCGATAAACCATACAAAGTTTCAGTGGGAAACAGGTAACAATAGAGACTGTTTTATATGGGTAGCAATAGTACTGAATTCCAGAATGCCCCTTTCTGGACACTGGATTTTCCTCCTTTTTTTTTTTTCTTTCCTGTCTTTGATCAGGTCAGGGGTTGAAATTAGGAAAAATAAGCAGATGGTCTTTTTCATGAATAGTTGGAAAGTGTGGAAGCAGCTCTAGCTGCATGGAGCCAAGGGCAATGAGGTTATATGATGTTGGGAATTATAGTATTTCCCCCCTCTTTCCCACTAAGAACGAGTCCTCTTAGGAATGTATCACTGCCTTTAAAGAGGGGCTTCTGTTCTGTAGAATTCTGAGATGGGGAATGGGGAAAAGTACAGTGAAAGCTTTGTTGTCCACTATACTTGCAAAATTAGTTAACAAGTCCAGTCAGAGCTGCCTCTGACTGGTCTCACTCAAATAAAGATCCCCTGAAAACTCCAGGAAGGTGTGGGAGGAGCGGAGGGCATAGTGAATTATAGCCTTGTTGGCAGTTAGAGGACTGTTTGCTGACCAAATGAAGAGGCAACTTTATTGGGAAACTTTGCAGACCCAGATCTCAGTCAATGGTATTTACTGTGTGCAGACCACTGTACTAAGCACTTGGGTGAGTACGCTATAGCAGAGTTGGTAGGCACATTCCTTGCTCCTAAGGAGCTTGCAGTCTAGAGGACTGACAAGGCATCCCTGCTAAAACTCAAGGCAGAACACTTGGCTGCATAGATCTTGAAGCCTGAAGAATAACCATGCGTGGGGAAGGGAATTGAAACTCTTGGGTAACCAGATTAGCAGAAGATCATGCAGATACCAGAGAGGATGCAGACAATGTAAACTCCTTCTCCATAAGTGGAATTAGTTAGCCAAAGTGACCTTATGTTTGGGAGATTGCCAAAATCTGGTTAGTAGTGCTTTCTGGTTGGTAAAGTGGTAACGCAGATCTTACTGTCCCGGAAAAAATCAAGGCCCGCAGCACAAGACTACATGAAATCGATCCCTGGATCTTGTTCATTAGGAGTTAATACAGCTCCCATCTGTTTCCTTGGCAATCCCAACTGCTCAAGCAGTTGGTGTGATTACCTGTTCTGTAATACTGGGGTTGCAGGCTGGCAGTTATTGCTACATTTGGAGGTCCAAGAGAAATTCTCTTCTCCGCTCATTAACAAGTGTCACGGGGAAATGAATCCAGCGCCGTTTTAGAGTCTCTAATATCAGTGCCTTAAACCATAATGCAAAGGGAGCAGTGAGTTTTGCACAATTTGCTTCCGTGATTAACGTTATTTATGCTTTATACCAAAGCATAAACAAGTTCATTTGCATAAACACACTCTCACTTAGCCTGCTTTAGGGTAACTAATTCCACTTTGAGCCATAAATAATCTGTGTTTATCTCTGGGCGCTTGTACCCAAACTCAAAGTGCATTTTTAATAGCGGGAGAGAAATGGGGTGGCAGGCCTCCCTCCCCTCTGGATCCTGCATTTACAATGAAGCCAGAGGGCAAGCTGTCTATATCTGGAAAAGGCCCAGCCCTTTATACAGACCCAGCCTTTTTGGCATGGTGTGAGCAGAAGCGGGAGGAGACAAGGAAGTAAGAGACTCCTGACTTGAATTTTTCAGGTAATGGGCCCTTCCTCCCTTCCCTTTACCTTCTTCAGCCTCCCCTTTTTTCCCTTTCCTCCACCACATCCTCTCTCACAGAGCGGTCCCAGAGAGACAGGCTGCAAGAGCCCTGCTCTACAAAACTCATTCCAACTCATACCTGGGGAAAGGGCCTGCAAGGACCCCACCCTCACTGGTGAAAGTGAGGAAAGCTGGGAGAAAGGGGACTGGGCAGCCTGGGAGAAAACAGGGGCAGATTATGAAGAAAAGAGGGGTGGGGAGGGGGAAGAGAGGGATGCAGAGGATTGAGGAGGTCACCCCATTACAGAAAGTGCAACTAAGGGAACCAAGGGAACTTGTGGGGAGCGAGGAAAGGAGCAAAAGAAAGAGTGGTGGGAGAGAGGATTGGGGATGGCCAGAGAGAGAAGCGAGATTGGATTTATGTAATTTACGGAGGAAGAACCCCAGGAGAGAAATGAGGGCGTGAAGCAAAGGAATGTCGTCTTACAGACATAAGTCCAAGGCCTGAGAAATGCTAACCCCGTGCTTCAGAGAGGGCCGATTCTTGGATTGTAAACTCCCTGCCCTTAACAAGCTTACAGTCCAGAGGGGGGCATGAAAGGGCAGCGGGGAGAGCAGCAGGAAAGGCTGCTGCTTTTCCCAGCATGGCTGATTGGCAGAGAAGAGGCTCTTTAGCTGAGGCCAAGCAGACACTCTGGAGACCAAGTAAGTGTTTACTGTAGGTCAGACCTGCACAGAACAACACCCTGTGGGCCGGGCTCTGTCTGCTGTTGAGGTTCTTCTGGTTTGAGTGGTAAACCACCACTTGCTGAGCGGAAGTCCATGTTGGAGACCTGTGAGCCAAGCATAACAAAAGCCTTGCTCGTGGTTTAACGGCAGCTTTGGGTGAGAGTGTTGGAGTCCACGACTCTGGACCAAGTTTGGTCCTCCCCGTCACCAGATAGATAGGTGTGAGAGTCACCTATACACCCCTGACTCCTGAGGAGAAATTCATTCATTCATTCAGTTGTATTTATTGAGCACTTACAGTGTGCAGAGCAGTGTACTGAGTGCTTGGTACAATGCAGCAATAAAGAGTGACAATCCCTGTCCACAACAGAGTGATATCTTTCCACTGGATTGTATGCTTTTTCTGAACAGGAAGTTTGCAAGATTCTTTTTTGTATGCGCTTAGCTGAGGAAATCTCCATTGTTGATCCGATTAATCATTCCTTCTTGGGTGCTGACGGTGTGCAGAGCACTATACTAAGCGCTTGGGAGAGTGCAGTACAACAGAATTGGTAGATACATTCCCTGCCCACAAGGAATTTACAGTCTAGCTCCAGAGACTTTTTTAAAACATCGTAGCTAAGTGCTTACTATATGTTAGGCACTATTCTAAGTGCTAGGGTAGATACAAATTAATCAGGGTGAATACAGTCCCTGTGTTAAGTAGAAAAAGATGAAGATGCTGAACTCTTTTGTGCTGGAAATACAGAAATTCCGGTGGCTTTTGAAAAAATAAATTTCTCAGAGCTCACAGGAAACAGACTACCAGTGATTGACCTGACTATTGAACTTTACTGCATTTTTATTCTCATCCTCCAAATGCACCCTTGGTTTTTTGGTGTAGTTGCTAAAATTGGCCAATAGGTGGCAATATCAATGGGATCCATTCATGTTTCAGTGTGTTCGCTGTCCAGGCTAATAATGGTTTTCTTCTAAAGTTCAGCCTTGTACAAAGGAAAACATCAACTAGCGAATCCCAAATCTCCCTATATGCTGCCTCGTGCAATTTTGTACTTTAATGGAAAGTTCCTTTGAGCCTCTATTTTGAAAACCTTTCACTGAAGCACAACAGAAGCAGCAATTTAGCCCATCACCCCAACTCCACAAGTACAGTAGTTGGTTCAGATGAAACACTCATACCTCATGCCTTCCTTTCAAATGCATGATCATTACTTGGAGGCTTTGAACCTTGAATCGGGTTTCTAAATAAATTGATAAGAATATTGATGCCTTCTGCAAGGAGAAGGCAGTAAGCATTTCCAGATATTTTACTAAAGACATATGAACCAAGACCAGTGATAATCTGCCTTTCACATGCTGAGTCTCAGTAGAATAATAGAGAAGCAGCATGGCCTAGTGGATAGAGCATGAACCTTGGAGTCAGAGGGACCTGAGTTCTAATCCCAGATCTGCCACTTGTCTGTTCTGTGACCTTGGGCTAGTCACTTCACTTCTCTGTGCCTCAGAGCTGGGATTACAGCCCGGGTCCTTCTGACTTCCAGGACCGCATTCTATCCACTATTCATTCATTCAATAGTATTTATTAAGCACTTACTATGTGCAGAGCACTGTACTAAGTGCTTGGAATGTACAAGTCGGCAACGGATAGAGACAGTCCCTGCCCTTTGACGGGCTCACAGTCTAATGGGGGTAGACAGGCAGACAAGAACAATGGCAAATAGAGTCAAGGGGAAGAACATCTCATAAAAACAATGGCAACTAGGCCATACTGCTTCTCATTCCTGCAAATTCTGCCCTGTGTGTTCTTTCCCAGCGGTGCTCTACACACAGTAAGGACTTAATAAACACTATTACTCCTCCTGTACAGTTCTCTCTCATGATGATGATGGTGTGGCACACAGGCAGCATGGCATGGTGGCAAGAGTATGGGCCTGGGAGTCAGAAGACATGGGTTCTGATCCCGACTCTGCCACTTGTTTTCTGTGTGACGTTGGGCAAATCACTTCACTTCTCTACCTCATCTGTAAAATGGGGATTAAGACTGTGAGCCCCACGTGGGACAACCTGATTGTCTTGTATCTATCCCAGTGCTTAGAACAGTGCTTGGCACATAGTGCTTAACAAATACCATTATTATTATTATTATTATTAATAATCATTATTATTATGTTGGGCAGGGGGCAGAGCTGCCCTGAGAGAAGGAAACCTCCCAATCGAGGAAGCCAGGAGGGTCGTGGAACGGTCCTTCTCCAGATATATAGGGAGAAAATAGAACTTAATAACAGTCTTATTATTTTTTGTGTAGAGTCCGAATGAGCTGTTTCCATCTTCGATGAAATTGTAACAGTCATCTGGGGATGTCAGCCTCTCTCAACGACTGTTGGAACACGTAACTCCAATAGTAGCATGGCAAGGGAGGAAGGAGAAGTCAAGAGATTGGAGCCGGGGCCCATAGCCCTCCTGCCTCAACAATCTCAATTATTATTATTATTATTATTAGTGGTTGTAGTAAGGTACTAGTTAAGCGTTTACTGTGTGCCAAGCAATGTTCTAAGTGCTGGGGTGTATTCAAGTTAATCAGGTTGGACACAGTCCTTGTCCTACATGGGGGTCTCAGTCTCAGTCCCCATTTTACAGATGAGGTAACTGAGGTACAGAGAAGTGAAGTGACTTGCCCAAGGTCACATAGCAGACAAGTGGCAGAGCTGGGATTAGCACCCACAACCTTCTAACACCCAGGCCCGCGCTCTTCATGCTGCTTCATTCTGTTTGCAAGACTTTCTCCCTTACTCAAATTGCATTATCCTATCAACTGAGCGGTGTACCAATAAATGTCTGAGCTCGGATAATAACATGTGAGGGCAAAGCTGATCGCCGGCATGATGCTTTGAAGGCAATGTAATTAGGCACGTCTCAATTTTCTTTGAGTCGGTACAAAGAAAGAGAAGATTACAATGCATGTTTTCCCCCAGTAATGTCGTGAATGAAGCCCAGCTGGTAATAACTATATTCTGCTGTTTATTTTCGTGCTAGAATACATGCTGTAGCTATGAAACAGATACATTGGCAGATTGGGAAATCTCGTGCTTTCCCAATAATTTTTCTGTTGTCTTCAGGAGCCTGATTTTGTCAGTTAGATCTTGGAGGCAGGAAAACTGCATGTTTCACCCTACTGGAATGATTGTTTGGTACCCGTGATGTCTAAAAGTGCTTGAAAATGTTTATTTTTATTAGAACTGCAAGTCAGTTGGAAAAAGGCCAAAACGGGCTCAGGGGTCTGGTAATGAAATCTGGCATGACTCCTCTTGTACAAAAGTCAAACCAGGCCTCCGATTGGCTAGAGTTTGCCCGTGGGAAGTGGATTTGGGATTCAGATGGGATCCCCAGGTAACCTCAGGGTCCAAAGATGCCTCCCGACCTGGGCAACCTTATTTTAAATCCTGTGTGTGAAAGAGCTTCGGAAGAGATGGAGATTCTTGCCCACAATGATCAGAAAGCCTTGCCCATTTTATATTGGGCATAAATGTGGGATTCAGAAGTGTGGGATCACATCGCCACCTGTGCTGTCTGGGTGCCTGGATTTCATCTAGTCCCACAAGATTGATAATTAGGACACACCACTTCTAGTGTCAGGATTATGTGAAAGGACATTTGGAACAGCCATACATAGAGTACTATACCAAAAGTCAAAGTAGGTATGTGTATGGATGTCTTAGACTTAAATCCATGCATAAGAGCACTGCCAATTCATTACAGTAATTCTTGGGCAGATTTCATGTCCACATAGAGCCAGCAAAGGTTGGGTAAATGGATTGGTTTGGGCCTCATAGTGCAGATAGTTTGATTAAGTCAATATCTACTGAGCCTGGTCTGACTTGGGACCTGTGTTACTGGAGAATTCTTCAAGGAGTTGATCAAGTTCCTGTGGCCTAGGAGTTGAGACCTGGATTCTAGTCCAGAATGGCTGTGTGATCTTAGGCAACTAACTCAATCTCTCTGACCTTCCATTTTCTCCTCTTTGGAATGGAGATAAAATTGCCCATCTTTTCCGGCCTCAGTAATTTTGCAAGGATTAAATGAGGTAATTTTTTTGTATGGTATTTGCTAAGTGCTTATTATTTGCCAGGCACTGTACTAAGCATGGGGTAGATACAAGTTAATCAGGTTGGACACAGTCCATGCCCCACATGGGGCACTCAGTTTTAATCCCCATTTTACAGATGAGGCAACTGAGGCACAGAGAAGTTAAGTGCCTTGTTCAGGGTCACAGAACAGACAAGTGGTGGAGTCAGGATTAGAACCCAGGTCCTCTGCCTCCCAGGCCTGTGCTTTTTCCACTAGGCCATAATTGATCATTATGATGCTTCTCAAATGATCATCAAATGATCAAATGATGCTTCTCATCATTGAGAAGCAGCGTGGCTCAGTGGAAAGAGCACGGACATTGGAGTCAGAGGTCATGAGTTCGAATCCCAGCTCTGCCACTTGTCTGCTGTGTGACCTTGGGCAAGTCACTTCACTTCTCTATGCCTCAGTTACCTCATCTGTAAAATGGGGATGAAGACTGTGAGCCCCACGTGGGACAACCTGATTCCCCTGTGTCTACCCCAGCGCTTAGAACAGTGCTCTGCACATAGTAAGCGCTTAACAAATACCAACATTATTATTATCATTGATATGAAAGCACTTTGGAAAAAACTCCTATAAAAATTCAAAGAGTTGATAAAAGACCAATGGGTGATCACCCCATCATCCAGCCCTGGGACATCCTCCCCCTTCATAGCTGACTCTCCTCATCTTCAAAGTACTCTTAAAATCACATCTCCTCTAAGAAGCTTAACCTGTAGCCCTTAACTTTCATTTCCCTACTCTATTTAATCCCTCCATTCTGCCCCTTAAGCCCTTTGTTACCCCGCCCCATCCCCACAGCACTTTCGGACATATCCTTATGCTCCACTGCTTCCCCCGTCTGTAATGCATTTTAATGCCTGTCTCCCCCACTAGACTGTAAACTCCTTGAGAACAGGGATTGTATTGTCCTCTCCTAAATACTTAGTACAGTGGTTTGCACCGATTAAGTGCTCAATAAATACCGATGATTGATCCATGACAGTTGAGCATACCGTTCAGCTCTCTCCTTCTCAGTTCTGCTGAAGTAAGGATTAAGATTCTAGGAGCTCCTATGCAGACTAGGCAGTTTTCCTGCCCAGAGAAGTTGCACAATGTGGTGACATAAGGTTCAGGAATCTTCTGTGAGGAACATGGCTGAAAAATCTCCCAGGCTGGAGAGAAGGTGGAGCAGAAGCATGGCATAGTGCTTAGAGGACAGGCCTGGGTTCTAATCCCAGCTCCACTACTTATCTGCAGTGTGATCTTGGGCAAGTCACTTCACTTCTCTGGCCCTCAGTTACCTCACCTGTAAAATGGAGATCGAAGCTGTGAGCTCCACACGGGTCAGGGACTGTGTCCAACTCAATTTGCTTGTATCCACCCCAGTGCTTCTACAGTGCCTGGCACATAGCGCTTAAAAATGACATTATTATTATTGTTATATTGCAGTCTCCCAAGTGCTTGGTACAGTGCTTTGCAACAGTAGGCGCTCAAGAGCCCACTGTGGACAGGGATTGTCTCTATTACTGAATTGTGCTTTCCAAGTGCTTAGTACAGTGCTCTGCCCACAGTAAGTGCTCAATAAATAAGAGTGAATGAATGAATGAATGGAGAAATGTGATTGAATGAATGAATGGAATGAATGAATGCCCTGAGTCAGCACCCAGCTGTCTCCAGACATCCAAAGCGGATCCTGGTTCTTGGCTCAGCCTGGCCCAGCAGCTGCAGGGAAGAGCCTCTCAGTTACGACAGTACGGTTTTAAATTGGTGTGCGAGACGGATGGGTGATCAAGTGGCAGATGACGGGGTCTTAATTTGCCTGCCATTTTCATAGGAACCAAGCAATGAGTCTCAGCCCGGATTAGAGCTGGGCCGCTGCCCATCTTATTAAAAGGAAAACGAGCCAAATAAAACTGCAAGAGCCGCAAAGTAAAACTGGGGGACTTGGGCAAGGAAACCATGCCTGAAATAAGCATTCTGAAAGGGAGGGCCTAGCGGGCAGCCGCTGTTCAGTTTTCAGCCGGTCTGTTCCCCTGTCCACTTCCATTAGGGCATCATGTCTGTTCCCCTGTCTGCTTCTGATAGGTTACCAGCTGTTTTTGTGTCCTAGTTTTGTTTTGGGCACCAAGCCTCCCTCTGCTGTGGCTTCTGACGTTGAGCTCCGTGGCTTGGGTGGGCTCTGGACCAGATACTGACCTTCAAAGGTCCACTGGAAAAAGACTCTAAGGTCAGGCTAAATTAGCAGAACTCTGTAAAATGGTGGCTGTGGGAACATTATATTATATGCTACAGAACTATGGGTCATAAGATATGGTAAGCTCATTGTGAGCAGGGAATGTGTCTTTTATACTGTTCTCTCCCAAGCATTTAGTACAGTGTTCTGCACACAAAGTAAGCACTCAATTAATACGATTGACTGACTGACTTTTGAAGAGAGTCACTGGCCACAGATGCCAGCTCACTGGTTTTCATTGCAACCAGGCTTCTGCAGAAAATATGGGTCGTGACCAAGGCTCCAAGTTCCCCCACTTCTGACTTTACAAGTTCAAGTTGAGAAGACCCAGTTTGCATTATTTGTGGCTATCCTTGGGGGAGATGCTTTGATGGAGCAATACAAAGGACAGCTGGAGTAGATCTGTCCTGCCTCGGGTGACAAATTCAATCTGCTGCTCAGGAATGACATTCCTGCCTCCAAGGATGTAAAAGGAGATGTCAAGTCTTAAAGTAGTTTAATCTTATCTGATCAGCAGTGAAAAATGGTGTGGGGGAGGAGAAAAAAATGAGATGGAGAAAAACACTCTGAAAAGGATATTAGCCCTAAGTCCTTGCTCATCACACAAAAGTATATTGAAAGAGGCAAGAGAAGTGTTTTTAGGATTTTAAGGAAATCTTTCATCTTGAGGAGATGGTGGGGTTGGTACAAACCACTTTAAGAGGCAGTTGGGCTCAGTGCAAAGAATATGGGCCTGGGAGTGAGAGGACCTGAGTACTAATCCCAGATTTACTACTTGTCTGCTATGTGACTCCAGGCAAGTCACTTAACTTCTCTGTGTTTCAGATTCCTCATCTTGTAAAATGGGGATCAATACCTGTTCTCCCTCCTCCTTAGACTATGAGCTCCTTAAGTGACAGAGACTGCATCTGATCTGATTACCTTGATTTTACTCTACACTTAGAACTTTGCTTAGCATATCGTGAGCACTTAAAAGATGCCACAGTTACTATTTTTATTATTCAGGAAAAAAGCATGTTCATTACACTGCTTTCCCACTGCCCTTTACTTTTGTTCACTGCTTTAGCACTGCTGTCTTTTGTTGAAGTAGATAGAGCTGGGTCAGTGAGTGGTCTCATGACTGAACTAATTTTCTGGACTTTGGCCTCCTCACCTATGCCTTTGGCAGACATAACTGGGCTTACAACAGAGCTGAATTCAATGCTCATATTCAACTGTTGATTTTTTGTATGGGATCCACTAGAAAGAAGCTGCTATGGAGAAGCAACATGGCCTAGTGGATTGAGCACAGGTCTTGGAATCAGAAGGACCTGGGTTCTGATCCCAGCTCTGCCACTTGTCTGCTGTGTGACCTTGGGCAAGTCACTTACCTTCTTTGTGCCTCAGTTACCTCATCTGTAAAATGGGGATTAAGACTCTGAGTCCCATTTGGGACATGGGCTGTGTTCAACCTGATTAGCTTGTATCAATCCCATCGCTTAGTACAGTGCATGGCATATAGTAAGCACTTAACAAATACCATAAAAGCAAAACAAAAACATAACCAGAGCCAAGTCTTACTGATGTTTTGTAAGGTGTTAATTCTATTCCCTGCACTTCTGTATATGAATGGTGGTAGATAATAATGGTAATTATTATGGTACTTGCTAAGTGCTTACAATGGACTAAGCATTGTTCTAAGCGCTGGGGTAGATACAAGTCATTGAGATGACACAGCCCCTGACCCACATGGGGCTCACACTCTAAATTCCCATTTTACAGATGAGGTAACTGAGACCCAGATTAGTTAAGCAAGTTGCCCAAGGTCACACAGCAGACAAGTGGCAGAGCCAGGGTTAATAATAATAATAATAATGTTGGTTATTTGTTAAGCGCTTACTATGTGCAGAGCACTGTTCTAAGCGCTGGGGTAGACACAGGGGAATCAGGTTACCCCACGTGGGACTCACAGTCTTAATCCCCATTTTACAGATGAGGTAACTGAGGCACAGAGAAGTTAAGTGAGTTACCCACAGTCACACAGCTGACAAGTGGCAGAGCCGGGATTCGAACCTTGACCTCTGACTCCAAAGCCCGTGCTCTTTCCACTGAGCCACGCTGCTGGTTAGAACCTAGGTCCTTCTGACTCCTAGGCCCATGTTCTATCCACTAAGCCACACTGCTCCACTCTGTGGGTGGGTCACAAAGGTCATTGCAGTGTGCGCCTTGTCTTTAAAGTCTCCTCTCTGCCCGCGATAAGGGTGGAGCTCTCTTCTGTGATCTCTCCCCTCTTCAAAGCAGCTTAGAAGTTCTTGGCTTGGGGTCTATCTACCTAGTCCTTGTGGTCCACTGCTGGCCCTGCACCCTGCCTGGATGTCCTATGGTGAATCAGTCAACCATATTTATTTTCAATAATAATAATAGTATTATTCTTATTCTTTAACAGGCAGTGTACTAAGTGCTGTGGTAGATACAAGATAATCAGGTTGAACACAGTCCCTGTCCTATGTGGGGCTCACAGTCTCAATCCCCATTTTACTGAGACCCAGAGAAATGAAGTGACTTGCCCAAGGTCAAACAGCAGAGAAGTAGCAGAGCTGGGATTAGAACCCAAGTCCTCTGACTCCCAGGCCCAGGCTCTTTCCATTAGTCCATGCTGCATCTCTAAGCTTGATCCCAGAGGGCTTTCTCAGGCTTGGGCAAAGATTCATTCATTACAGTCATATTTATTGTGCACTTACTGTGTGCAGAACACTGTACTAAGCGAGTACAATAGAATAAACAGGCACATTCCCCGCCCACAAAGATGTCAAGCGCCCTCATTTTCCTAGATTTCTTCACCACTCAGCCGAACTATACAGTAGTAATAGGGTCCAGCCTTCTTTGTGTCTGTCTGTAGATAGAATGTGACTGACTTCTAGGTCACTTGCGGCAGAGGCACCCACGCTCAGTACGTACAATCGAGAGACCGTATGAGATCACCAACAGTGAGGTCCTGGAAGGCAAGTCAGTCCCTGGCCACAACTGAGCACATGCCTAAAGATTAGGGGTGGGCGTCTGCCATGGAATAATGGCGTCCCAGTTTCCAGGTCAGCACATACTTTACATATCTCTGAAAATGGCACAGATTCACTTTAGTGGAACAATATTAGCCTTATCGTTTTTCAAATATAGTTATCCTGCATTCAAAGCAGGAGGTGAAACTAAAAATACAGATGTTTTTCTTAAAGAATGAGGATCCGAAGCAGTTATGTTCCCGGAATAGTAGTATTTCTCCATCTGGGGGTGGTGGGAGCTTAAATGGGGGAAATAAATAGTTGCTAATCCCTTTTGGAAAGGAGGCCATCAGAAAGGTAAGTGATTTGGGGGCTGGTGTGACCTTGAGTCAGTAATTAAGCTGAAAATAAAACCTGAGGACTGAGAACCCTTAGTTTGGCTTTTTGCCTCCCTCCCATTGATTTATTGCACAACTCTGTTTTCCTTCCCATGGCTTTGATACTCAGAAACACCTGTCCGAGAGGCGTTCTCTAATTAGGGTGTGATTTGGGGGTAGGATACCCCATCCACTACAGATAGATAAACCGAGATTTAGTGAGAGGAAATGGTTAAACAGTGGGGCAGGGGAAGAAAAGTGGACCTTGGATTCCATTTTCTTGATTTAATCCTCTAGACTACACAAGTCAGTTGATCAATGTTATTGAGTTCCTACTGTGTACAGAGCACTGTAATAATAATAATAATGTTAGTATTTGTTAAGCGCTTACTATGAGCAGAGCACTGTTCTAAGCGCTGGGATAGATACAGGGTAATCAGGTTGTCCCATGTGAGGCTCACAATCTTAATCCCCATTTTACAGATGAGGTAACTGAGGCCCAGAGAAGTGAAATGACTTGCCCACAGTCACACAGCTAAGTGGCAGAGCTGGGATTCGAACCCATGACCTCTGACTCCCAAGCCCGGGCTCTTTCCACTGAGCCACACTGCTTCTCCACTGTACTAAGCACTTGGGAAAATACAACACAATTAGTAGATAGGATCTCTGCTGTCAAAGGGTTTGCAGTCTAGCAGGGGAAAACAGATGCTAAAATGTATTACAGATAGTTTGTTATACAGAATATTAAGAGACTTTCTTAAATGCAAAGGTGGGGGGTGGTGAGTTAAGCAGCTGTTTTTATCTCCTCCAAGTCATGGATTCTGAAACATTCCCACCCCCCAGCCACTTTTCCTTGTGGACATCCTGAAGGGTGGGCAACTCATCACTCGGTAATTCCCCGCTCTGTGTTTCAACTAATTTTCTCTGTGCACCTCATTAAAATGCGCTGCGACTCTGCCTGCCATCCTACCCCAGTGGCTTGCTTCTGACTGAAGGTGAGAGCTAAGAAGTGACACCACTATTTGTTTTCTCCCCTGCTGCCCCCACCCTTGTCTCTAGGCTTTATTACCCAGGCTTTCATCCCATTAAAGCTATCCAGATAATGAAAATAGGCAAACTGCAGCAGCATCAAGGCATGTTTCGGGAAGCCCTGGAGACTCTGAGGGAGGTGAGTGAGTTTCCACCCCGTTTTTCTCTCTGGTTCCGCTGAGGACATCTCTCTCCCCTATGTTTCCCTCTCTCTGGGGGACTATTCGTCGCTGTGCAGGGGTTTGCACCCAGCCCACTCCCAAAAAGGAAGTAATGTGGATTGTTGCGACCAGCGATGCCAGAGTGCAGGAATCCTGGACTGTACGTCATGGTTAATTGCAATTCCCCAGCTCTTTCTCTTTGCCTAACCTTGCATGGGAAGCAGCTGTTCAGTTGGATGAGAGTTGAAATATACCTTCACCCCTCCTTCACTCCCTGCCTTCTCTCCCCCTTCTTTTCCTCCCTCCCTTCCTCCTCACTTCAGTCTCACCCACCTCCTTCCCGCTATCTCTATCTTTCCCTCTCTTCCCCCTTCTTACTCCCTCCCTCCCTGCCCCCTTCTCTTTTCCTCCCTTCCTGTCCTCCTCCTTCCCTCTCCTTCCTACTGTTTCTCCCTCCTTCCATCTTTTCCTCTTCTCTCCTTTCCCTCTCTTTCTCCCTCCCTCATCTCCCCATCTGGTTTTTGCCACAAGCTGTTTTTCCTTTAGTGAGGGATGGCTCTGAGAGGAAAGAGGAACTGATAGGATTATTCAGGTTCAGAACTCTCCCCTTCTCTGCCCTGGGAAATGACAGGTAAGGTTCTGGGTCAGGAATATAATTAACAAGTGGCTTTTGGGAGACAGAAGGAGACACAGCCCCTTCCACAGGAGATTATGTCATTAAGACTTTGGATGATATTCCCAGGCACGTGACTGTTTAGGTAACCTGCTCATCATTGTAGGAGGAAAGAAGCAGGGAAAAGGTCTGGAGGTTTTAGGTAGTCTCTTGTTCCAACTAATCTTTCTCCCAGAGGTTCCACATTCGGAGCCATGGGAGTAGTGTTCCATTTATAGTGGGAGAGGAACCTGGGGGGCTGAACCCACCCACAGCCAAGTGTGAATATCGACAACCCCCAAACTTGTGCCATCTCTGAATCCCGCTTACCTAGGCAGCATCACTCTTCAAAGAGCTATTCAAACCTGAATCAAGAAACCTTGAACAGTAGGGCAGTAGGCATGCACCAAGCCTTTCTGTGTCTGTTTGTTCATCTGTCAAATGGGGATGTGATTAGATCCCCTTGGAGCCACATCAGTGCTTGGCTCCTAGTATATGCTTAATAAATACCCTAGTGGTGGTTATATCACTAATACTGAGGGACAGTTGCATCCACATGGCCCTTTCCATGCTCACTGTCAGTCTTGTGAAGGTCTCTTTATTCACACCCACTCATGGGTGAGATCTCACTACCAGCCTCCTTGAAAATGAAGGGTGGACATTTCTCCAATTGGTCTAATTTAATTTTATAAGCAGACCCTCCAAGCATCTGTCTGGTGGTTGGTTAACTGTCCACCTCGCTCCTGGGCTTTGTTGAAGGTTTTTTCCAGCATCCACCTTAGTACAGAGAATTACCCCTGGTGTGTCCAGAAATGAGACTGTCCATTCAGTCTCCTCTTGCCAAAAGTCTTTCTCTCCCCACTCTCCATGCTCAGGGGCCCTGGGGAGTCCTGGGGAGAGAAGAGTTCTTTGTTCCTGAAGAAGAGATGATGTTTTTAGACTGAAGAGCTTGTAGTATTCTCTTCAAGCCTGTAAAACTCATGGAAGCAGGGAACAAAACAATGTTGAGGCATATTAAGGGTTTTCAGGGGCTGGGTTAATAATAATAATAATAATAATAATAATAATAATGTTGGTATTTGTTAAGCGCTTACTATGTGCCGAGCACTGTTCTAAGCGCTGGGGTAGACATAGGGGAATCAGGTTGTCCCACGTGGGGCTCACAGTCTTGATCCCCATTTTACAGATGAGGGAACTGAGGCACAGAGAAGTTAAGTGACTTGCCCACAGTCACACAGCCGACAAGTGGCAGAGCTGGGATTCGAACTCATGAGCCCTGACTCCAAAGCCCATGCTCTTTCCACTGAGCCACGCTGCTTCTCGTGGTTGTGGAAGGAAGCAAAAAGAGCACATAGAGTCGTAAATAAATGAGTTCCAGACCAGGCTGGCCTCACAGGCTAACTCTATTTTTTCCACCACTCTGATGTTGTTAGGGTTCCATGCCTGCCCGCCCACCCCCAGCTCTGCCAGTCTGACATTCTTGGCCGGGCTAAGTCAGGTAATGCAACCTCTTCTATCGATGCTTCCCTTTGGACTTCCACCTCTCATGTGTAATGTGCCTTGTGCTTCAGGGAAGGATTCAGTTTGTTTTCTCATTCAAACTCCACAACCGCCTTCCCAGCTGAGCCTCTCCACCTCCCCCCCCCCAATCCCACCGGAAGCCATCCCTTCTGCATTCAGAGGCAAGAGATGTCTGGTATGGAGGCCAAGTCAGGTGGCCGGGAAAAGAGTTTTGCTCATTGTCCTTATCGGGGCCGCTTTTCAGCTCAAACAATCTCCGCTGTCTCATGTCTCCTGTTTTCTCTTGCCTCTTGGTTCTGCTCAAGAATGGCACCTTCCATTGGGGTTGTTGTAGCCATGTCTCAGCCCTGACTGGCCACCCTGGTTGGTCTCAGGGCCCAGTGTCACAGACAGTGTAATGATGGTAAGTTCTACTTTAGAACCGCTAAAAAGGCCAGTTGTCTGATGAATGGCTTTTTACCAAATCAGCACCAGGGCCCGGAGGCCACTAAGGAAGTCACTGCTGTGTTTTTCTGGCTCAGATCAGTGGGAACAAAATCAATCAGTGGTATTTATTGAGTGCTTAATTGTGGGCAGAGTACTAAGTGCTTGGGAGGGTACAGTATAGTTGGTAGACACAATCCCTGCCTACAAGGAGCTTACAAGTCTAGTGACGAAATGTTCCCTCTCTGGCTGGCCTGGACTGCAAAAGGGAAAACCCAATAAAGGGTTGAAAAGATGACAGTAGTGATGAGGAAAAGCAAGCATCTTTACTGTTGGCTTTGTTTAAAGACAGATGCTGCTGTGTGAGAATCTTAGGATAAAAAGTTTGCATCAAGCCCTGCATTTTAAATCGTCTGTGCCTGACAAAAAACCAAAAAAACCCCTGGAAATTATTCCTGAACTATATATACTTTCAGAAAACCCCATTCTCTCATGTAGGATATCTTGTAAATTTCCACCCTCTTCATTTAAGGTTCTATGTTTGAGTTGTTTCTCTAGGACTAGTGATGTCCACCACCTCTCCTGGTCCTTGTTTTCCAGCACACTCTGTGGGACAGAGGCTCTCAGGCTCCAGAATGGCCAGGGAATTAATTCGCACTTAGCATAATCATCATCAGTATTTATTGAGTGCTTACTATGTTCAAAGCACTGTACTATGCACTTGGGAGAGTACATTCCAACAGAATTAGTAGACATATTCACTGCCCACAATGAACAGCAGACACAATTGTGCCCTGGACCACTTCATAATTCTAATAATTGTGGTGTGCATTAAGCACTTACTATGTGCTAGATGCTGGGCTGGATATGATACAGTCAGATCAAACATAGCCCCAGCCCCAAACAGGGCTCACAGGCTGAGTGAGGTCAAGAGGTATCTAACACAACCCTCTGCATAAGTTGTTATTCTCAAGCTTATAGAAGTGATTCTGTTCTTTCTTCTCACTTCCTGTATTTGCTCTTATCTTGGCCCCACCATCTTTCCCTTCACCCTGATTCACGTAGATACTTTTGGTCCATGACAGTGTGTCTTTTCCTGTTGTTTGGTAAATGAAGAGCTGGGTGAATTCAATATGTCCCTCTGATGTCCATCAGTTCCTATGCAGCTTTGTTATCTTCTGTTTAGACTGGCCTGAGAGACCTCCTTTCTGGGCAGGGCTGATGCAGCATGCCCAGGGAGATAGTCGATGGGTGATCATCTTAATATATCCATTTTAAAAATTAATGTGACCGGTTTATTGTTTCTAACTTTATCATCGTTGGACACATCCAATTTAGAGCATGACCATAATTCTATAATTAAAAAAAAAATTGAATGAGAGCAAAATCAATTCCAGAGACCCTTTCATTATTCATAAGTGAACCATATGCCTGTCATGTCCCATATAATCAATGCCACCATTTCCTTTATGACTTTTAAAGTCTGCAAACAGACACAGTCACCCTCTCAGGGTGTTATCCTTGATGAAAGATTTTGGGAGGGTTTTTTTAAACTATTGCTAGTTTGTTTTTTTTGTCTTTTTTAAAGAAATCTAATAGCAAGAGATAAGCTTTCCCTAACACAGACCTGTTCTGATTTTCTACATCCGTAATCTGCTTTATATGCTGCTGCCGGAAATTAAACCCAAATCATTTTCCCTGCAGTGCCAAGTCAGTAGCGAGAGAGGCCACTCTCTCTGCTTTGGCTAGCTATATTCTCTCATGATGTGAAATGTTATCAGAAAAATGATCATTCTCCATTCCCCAAAGAGTTAAGGGTCACAGTTGGGCTTCTGAAGGCTGAATTCCCAGCTGGAGTAACAAAGATGATGTTCATGTTGCCAAGCTCCTTGCTGGGGCCCATGTCATAAGGTGCCCTACAAGATTGTAAGCTCTTTCAGGGCAGGGATCCATATTTCTCATTCTACATTCTCATTCTACATATTTCTCATTTCTCATTCTACAAAGAGTAAGCACTCAATAAATAATGTTGATTGATTAGGTGGTCCAGCATCAGTCAATCTCCCCCTTCTCTTCCTCCTTGCCCATCTCTTCCCTCTGACCCCCCCCCTTTGCCCCTCTCCTATTTCTTTCCTTCCATTTTCCTTCTCCCCACCCTTCTCTCTAGTCACTCCCCATTTCTGGCCACATTCCCCAATGGCCTCATCCTCAACCTGCCCCAGGTAACCAGGTTTCTGGTGCCCTAAAATGACCAGCAGATTCCAGTGTTGGATGAGATAGAGATATCTACCAGAGCAAGGCGGAATGGTGAGGTCTGTGCTGCTGCTTGAAGGAGGCTTGGCGGAATTGGGGGCCAACCTTTAAGGAGCAGGAAGGAGACGGCTGATACAGGGAGGGCCATAGGAGCAGGTGGCAGGGGTAGTGGCCATGCATTTACCCTTCTTCCTTTTCCAGGCTTTTGATCTCCTGAAAGTGACCCACGGCAGAAGACACAGCTTGACAGAAGAGCTGCTGACACTTTTGGGGGACTGCGAGGCCAGCCTGAGGGTCACTGAGGAGGGCCTCCTGAGACTGGAAGGCCAGGACTCCAGATAAAAGACAACACAAGCATTGTTGGAAATGTCTAGGCTGAGTCCGCTATCCTTATTCTAGCAGTGATCTTTTGGTTTGCTCCGTGAGTGCCCCGCCCCGGTGAAATGACGGCATTTGATTCTGCCGGCCAGTGAGGTCTCGCAGATGTTCTGCACGTCAATAAAAGCCTTAAAATGATTTCTAAAACCCAGCTTCTTTCTCCTTACCAGACTGGGAATATTTTCTCACTTTAAGGTCTCCCAAGGGGCTTGCAATGAGAGGCGGTGCCAGAGTCAGAAAATGCTCTTAGCACTAAGCCTGGACTCTGTGGAGACTGCTGCTTGGTAATTGTGTTCTGTTTCTCCTTCCTCCTCTTCTTGGTCCCATTTTAAATCTAAAGCTAGAAATCTCAGGGCAGAGTGTTGGCTTACTTCTCTTGCCTGCCTCCCAATCTGTGTGTGTACAATTGGGATAGTCTGTGTCCTCTCATTGTCCCCCAAGGTCAGGTCCACTTGACAAGTTCCGGCCTATGGAACAGAAAACTAACTGGTTGACACTCGTGATGGTGCCTGTTCTCACACTGATACTTAGACTCACTCTGTTCTCTCTTTCAGTTTGAGGGAAGGAGTAGGGCTCCCACAAGTACAACTACTTCCTTGGTATCTATTTCCCAGGTGCTTAGTACAGTGCATTGTACTCAGGGGAAGCTCAGTAAATAGTATTCCCAGTCTACAGCCCTTTCTTCTGCTACTGCCACCACACTGTATCCAGACAGACGCACACGATCAGTAGGATGATCCCGAAGCTGCCTTCGGGTTCTCGTGGGCAAGTTTTCTCAGAGAATTTTTTGATTTTGGACGTCTCATCCTTTTTATCATTTCTCTTCTGCCACCTCCTGTGTGCCATCTGGTTCACTTTTACCTCCAAAGCCCAGGTCCATGGATCGGTGTTTCAATGTCTGCTCTCCCTCTAGGGATGAAGACAACCATATTTAGTAAAAGTGAGGTTCAGCTGATGTGAGTGAGGCTGATAAAACCAGTGTCTGTCTGTGATGTCACCCCCATTCACGGGTACTAGAACTGTTATTACCCATAATGTCTGGTGCAGTTTGTGTCTGCCTCTATGATGTCACCCCCTTGTGGGCCAGAGATTGTATCCAATCTGCTTTTATTGTATCTACCCCAGTACTTTTACAGTGCTTGGCACATAGCTGTTAACGAATACCACAATTATTAGTATTTGAGTCTTTGTTCTAAGACAGCTCCCCTGTTTCTGAAGACTGCATTCCAGTTGGCTTGTCCTTTGCTCCACATTCCAGCTGTCTATGGGTAAGCCTCACCCTCTGAGGATTTGCATTTAAAATGTTTAATTAAATTTAGTTTAGTTTAAAAATGTTAAAATCTAAAATGAGATTTGTGTTTAAAATGTTTCCTCTTTCCTCTCTTTTTAAGGTTTCTCCTTTATCAGCTCACAAAAGATCAGCTGTTTGGATACACAGTCTATTCCACTCACATGACCCACCTAGCAAAAGCGTGGTAGCTGAAGGATTTGATTGCATTCCAGGACCTCACTGTATGCTTTGCACATAGTAAGTGCTCAATAAATACTATTAAATGAATGTAATCCTAACTGGCCATTTAATGTTCTCTTAAGTGGCAACTCTGGGACTTCCTGGGAGTGATGCAGGAGTCAGTCCAGTCCCAGGGGCCAGCACGGACCCCCTCTTGGCCTGGGGCTGCCTAGCTGAGGATTCATTCAGCTCTCAATCCAAGAGGGAGCTGGATCAGCAGCGAGATGACGTGAGTGAAGACCCTTCCCCTAAATCCAGGAGAGGGGAGGGATGGGAGCGGGACAGAGGGTGACTTGTCCCTTCAGCTCCCTCTGGACCAGTTGTTCCCTACAAGGAGGTGGCCCAGTGGGATGTGATTTAGCTTGTGGGGGACTCTGGTCCAGGAGGAAATGAATGCCAATGCCATGGTAAGGGGAATACATGGTGGTCTTGCAGCTTCAGCTGCTCCTTGGGGAGTACCATATAGCCCCCCCACCAAGAGGCAAAACAAACCCAGAAAGAAGGGGAGGATGGGGAGCCAGAAGGTGTTTTGGTCAAAGAGAAAATAGCAAAAGAGCCCTCTCCACCAAATCCTGTTCAACCCTACGCCTTCCCCATAGTGTAGTGTTCCTCCGGTACCCTTCTTTACCTGGTTCTGCATGTATTTGGCAATACCAAGTGATAGAGTGTTTGGACAGGGCAGTCCTGGGCCATGCTGCCGAATGGTGTGGTCCCTCCTGGAGCCTGAAGCCAGCATGCATGTGTTCCTGTCTCAATCAATCAATGGAATTTATTGAGCACTTAATGAGTGCAGAGTCTGTCTCTCTAGACCCTCAACCTCTTCCACCTCTCCTCTGTGGGAAGACCTATGGAGAGATGACCTCCCAATGCTGAATCCAGTGTCCCTGACTCATTTGCATCCTTTAGAACCCAATCTGAACTCACCCTGGCCCCAGCGTCTACTTGCAAGGTACAGCAGTTGGAGGTGGCCACACCAGCTTCTCATGGTTCCTTATGGCTGGAACTTGGCTTAATCTTCTCTTTGATTTCTGGATCTTCAGGAGTCAATGTGCTCACCAGAGAACAGAGGCCACACTCACACCCGGCAATTGAACTCGTGCTTTCAAAGACCCCCGAGGTAGGTTTTGGAGGGGGTGGGGAGCGGTGGTAGGGTGAGATGGACTGGTTTTCCCCAAAGGACAAAGCTATTTCTCTTCAAGATCATTTTGACGGTTTGGGGGGAGGCACAGAGTGAAATTTTTCCATTGTAATTGGGCTCATAGAACCACTGTGGATCAATAATAATCATAGTAATACTGTCACAGCTTGAACAGCATAGAGACTTATTTTCAAGGACTCTCAGTCACTCACAGAGATTGACATTTATTCTCTCAGCACCCGCTTAGGGATGGGGAGGTGGTATCCCTATTATATAGGGGGGAAAACTAAGGTTTGTAGAAGAAACCGATCCCAAACCCTTGCATTTATATACCTATGTACCCAGCCTATTTTTTAGTTCTGATAAGATCATCCTCTAGACTGTATAGTCATTATGGGCAGGGAACATGCCTGCTAAATCTGTTGTATTGTACTCTCCCAAGTGCTTAAACTGCACAGGAGGACAAGGGCAGAGACAGGCATATGGGTGTGTGTGAGAGAGAGACTGTGCATCTCGAGTCTCCTCTGAGTAGGGTCTCCCTTTTTTCCAATGGTATTTGTACTTACTATGTGCCAAGCATTGTACTAAGCGCTGGGGTAGATAAAAGACAATTGGGTTGCTCACAGCCTTAATCCCCATTTTACAGATGAGGTAACTGAGGCACAGAGAAGTGAAGTGACTTGCCTAGTCACACAGCAGACAGCAGCCCTGTTTTCTGACAGCAAGGGCTTCCTCTGAAACCCCTCACCTTCCCACTTGTCAGGGGGCTCCCAGCAGCTAGGTGGGGCTCCTTCCTTCCTCCCCCCACTTGTCCTTCTTTCCCTCCAGGGCACAGTGAGAAGCTGGATGGAAACCACAACTACCAGTAGAATAAACGTAAACATTTAATGTCACTATAGTTTCTCTTAAACACCAGATTTTTGACAATATGCTTCACACCTCATATACCACAAAAGGTGAGAGTTCATTTTCCATCAAACAATAAACTTCACATTGGTCATTCATGGCAAAAGGCTGAATGGATTTATGTGGGTGAACTCGCAAGAGGTCCAAGGTTTGGGTCTTACCTACGCTTTAGGCAGCTGCTTTTCCTTTTGTCTATCGAACGACAGCTCGGCCAAGATAGACATATAGCTCTGTATCTGTTTCTCATATATATACATGTATGTTCTATCTACTGTATACATACTGTCTCTGTTCTACTTCTCTAGAATAAAAATTTGCTGCTGACTGTGTCATCATCAGGACTTTCATTGTAAACCAAGACAAAGTGACTGGGATCCTGTGGGATCTTACCTGATTCAAGCCTTAGGCTTTGGGATTGGGCCCTAATCCTTGTCCCCTCTGGTTTATCCACTGTCTCTCCCTCCCTCCCGTTTCTCAACCAATATAGGTGGTCCTGGAGTGAGAAAGAACACGGCCACAGACAGGATGAAATGGATCCAGCAATTGTACACTTCAATGCATAGCACTTAGATAAGCATTTCCAACCATGATGGGTAAATAAATTATAAAATACAAGCGACTCTATAAAACAAGAACATCCTGAGTTTACAAATAAATTAGATCCTCTTCATACATCACAAATCATCATGTGGGGGTGATTGGCAGTTTCAGCTATGGAGATGGAAGGATTTGGACCGTAAAATATAAGGAAGTTAATTTCTAGGTTCCGAAAACATGTGTGTGAGCCTTACAGAGATACTCCCTTCCCCCACCCTGTCCCTCCCCCCAACCCCTCCCCCACACACATACACTGGTGAGTACATCCCTAACTAGAGTATATCGATTATATGCAACAGATCGGACTGAAACTGCCTCAAGCACCATTTTATTTCTGGAATTCTTAAGTATGCTCAGTATAGAGTAGGACCACTCCAAGTCAGAATGTGTTCCTTGGAGAGCTGAAAGGTCATTTTATAAATTTCAGAAGCTTTTTTTTTTCTTTTTATGCACATTTAGGTTTCGCTTCCAAGGGGCCTGGCTGGCCGGAATGCCACTGCTGCCCTGAAACCGTCAGTCGGTGAGCCCTAAGATTCCACTGGGGGCCTTTTGTTATCTGGGGAGGCGGGTTTGGAGCCTTTTGGCAAGCTGAAGGGGTACTAAGGGGAAATTGCGTTTGAACTGGAAGACAGAGAACATGATGGTGTTGAGGACTCAAAGTTCCTTGCGTTTAGGTTTTAAGCCTTGGTTACTTGGCCAAGCAGCCTGGTCCCTTCCTTGGGTGACCCAAAAACCACCCACCTCAGGCAGATGCCGGGAGCCTACACCCCAAAAAGAGAGGAACTAAAAGAGCCTGGCCAACCCTATAGTCTGGACCAAAGCGCCCCACCCCTCCCCAAGTCCACTCCTTGACTCAGTGCCTCTTTGTTGCTCAAGCCCCAAGTGGTGTATGATATTTCTGTCCCCTTTAATGCTCTTGATTGGCAGTTTACCCTAGAAAAAGCAAGAGGGAAAGGGTGTCCACTTAAGAGTCAAAAGAGCCTCAGGCCCCAGGTCAAAAGCTGCTCCATCTGACCAGAGTGAGGCCAGAATCCCACTCTTCTACCACACCCTGTGGCTGCCTGACTCCATGTTTACTGAACCTTTTTGTGTGTCCATCCTCCAGCCGGGGCAGTGGTACATACCACACTTGGCCCGATAAAGGTCAGAGGACAGCATCCGGGGCCCGTACCAGCCAAGATTAAGGGTTGCCAGGAAAGGGAGAAAGTAAGAAAAGCATAGGATTAAAAAAAACAAACCCACCTCTACCTTTCAGCTGGAAATCAAAAGCATGCTGGCCATACAGCTTTTGAGCCAGAAAGGGCTGAAGTCAGCAGAGGCCACACAAAAGCCCCTTTTCTAATGGGTTTCTTCAGTGTTTCCGGATGCTTCCAGCCCCAGTCACCATCTGGTAAGAAAAGGCAGTACACGGCAGATTTCCCACCTTCAACACAGACTGCTTCCTTCTGTGGCTCTCTCCTCTGCCACAGGGCCTTGCTGAAGATACCTGTCTTGGGGGAAGCACAGGATTGGATCTTGTCCTTGCATGCTTCCACCTACTGGGTCAACGGAGCATTCACTGTTGTTGTTCTTCACTAAGGTCAAAATTGACTTAATGGAGAATAACTGTGGGGCTTCATGTACCTTGCTGCAAGAACTCATTAAGAAGAGAAGTGGAGGGAAGGTGCCTGGATAGGCTAAGAGGGATGTTTCTACAAAAGCTGCTCTAAGCATATTCTCTTTCTCTGAAAGGTGTGAGCAGAGGACAGGACCTGTTGTAGGAGAAAGATGAGACACAGAGATGCCCTGCAGTAACACCTGTAACGTGGTATAATTTGACATTCTCCATGGGGGAAAGAAAAGAAAACCTAAAACACAACTTTAGGAAAGTTAATGGCTGAAAAAATATGAGCCATGGTTCCCCTGAAAGGGCAGTCAAGATACAAGAGACTTACAATAAGCCCAGAGTCCCGGTAAGTGTTTAACACAGAATAAAAAAGAGTAATCCTAATAAGGCTAACTGGCAGAGTAAGAGAGGCTATGCAAATGGAAAAATTATCCTTTATAAAATGGAAACCTCACCCAAGTGAAGAACAGAGGGAAAAGTCCATAAAGATAGGTGCTAGCTGCAAACAGAAAGCAAGAAGGCAGCAGGTGAGGTTGGCTGATCACAGGATGAAAGTAGCCCTTAGGATGGGTGTTTTCCTGGGAGCATGAGTGGGTTGAATGCTTGCTGATATCCTGCACTGGCTTCAAGTACCAGATCAGGTGCCTGTGGACTAGAGACAGGAAGTCACATGGGCAGGAAATGGTAACAGATTAAAAGGAATTTGGATAGAGTCATGGATGCATGGTTTATAATGAATTATCAGAAGGAAAGTCAAGATTTCCAGATGGTTAATTCCTAATTATTTGGACAACTTTGTAGGACGGTAAAAGTCACAAGTTTGTGCATCCTGGTAGGAGATGGAATGCAGGGATTGCTGGATTTGACCCAAGAATGGTATATTTATGTTGCCATAGAATCACTTGCCCTATTGAGAAATCTTACTTTTTTTTCCATCAGACTACACACTAAAAGAAAGTAGAGATGAGGAGAGGGGGAAAAAAAAGGCTCACCCCTTCCTAGGAAGCAGTCCATAGATTTTTAGGAAGACGTCACCAACAATATGAATTCCTGTGGAATTTGTGACTTTCTCTCGTCCTGTGAAAGGCACCAGATTGATTGGTACATTGGAGATGGTCAGGACATAAGTTCTGAAACCTCATGAATACGGAACTAGGTTTTGAAGCCTCATGAATACTAAATTCCCATAATTTGTGGCAAATCAGGGTTCATCTCAAGACAGTGATTAATCCCAGATTTGCTGAGGTGCAGTGCTCTGAACTTTAACTCAAACCTAAAATATACTGATTTCTTTCACCAGCACAGAAGGAGAAGCCTCAGTTGATGGCAAGCGGAAATGTGTGACTTCAACTCCTTTGGCAGGAAATTGAAATGACTGCAGTGAAGATTTTTGAGTTTGGGGGTGAGATGAAATTGTGATCTCCATTCCCAAACACAAAAGTGAAGTGAAGGAAGGAGCTCTCAGAAAGGGCTGAAGTGGTAGCCCATCTGCACGTGCCAAGATTGACAGTAGCCTGGGCCCATGAACAAGGGTCTTCAGGATCACTTGGGTCTAAGGGGCGAGAAATGGGAGAGTTCTGCACTTGGTTTGGAAAGGAAAATGACCTACCTATTCCTTGGAAAGCAACAGAGCCTGGTAGGAAAAGCACAGGACAAGGGCCTAGATCAGTTCCTAGGCCCCTTGGTATTAATTTTCTGGCATTTAGTAAGCACTGGGTTGGCTACAAGGTAAACAGATTGGAAACAGTGCCTGTCCTTTACGGGGCTCACAGTCAAAGTGGGAGGGTGTTCCCATTTTACAGATGAGGAAACTGGAGCCTAGAGAAGTTACATGACCTGCCCAAGGTCACCCAGCAGACTGGGATTAGAACCCAGGTCCTCCAACTCCCAGGACCCTGCTCTCTCCCCTAAGGCAAACAGCTGCTCATGGTATTGGGTATCAGTTGGTCCAATCTTTAAAACAGGGCTGCTAAAACCAGCTTTCCAGAGCCAACTCAAGAATTGAAGCACCTAGTTCAAGTGTGAGCCCTGGACACAGAAGCAATACGGTTAAGAGCTGTGGGCTACAGTCTCCCTTTGGGGTCCCCAGTTGCATCAACCATGAGGCTGAGGGCACAAGTCCCCGAGGCTCCTTCTCCTAGGCTGCAGCCCCCAGTTTGGGATTTCAGAAAGATCTGCTCCTTTTCTGGGCCAAAGTTGAATTTTCAAATTGCAACCTGGTGGGAGTCTCAGCCTTCCAGGTCACATCTGGGAAATGTCTCAAAATAGTCAACGCACCTTTAGGTGAGGGCCCCCCCCACATTTTTAAGTGGGCTCCTAGAGTGAAAGATGGCCAGGGTGGAATGCAGCAGGAGGAGATTCAGCTCAGTGGGTCACTTCTCAGAGAACTGATCCAACCTTGATCACTGAACCTCTCCGGGCTCTCATCAGTTTCCTCATCTGTAAAATGGGGACAAGACAGAGAGACAGGCACTGTGTCCGATCTGATTACCTACCCCAGGGCTGCCTCACGATGACAGCCGGCCCCTCTGAGCAGGGATTCCCCCATCTCCTCTTCCAGGCTCAAAACCCCCAAAAGACCCTCTCATTTGGCCTTCTCAGCTTTAGGGAGTCCACGTTTCTGTGGGAGTGGCCTTACTCTGGGAACCATAAAAGACAGTTAACATTTACTCATTCATAAGCTGTACTGATTAGGAAATATCTCTACAAACACAAGTTACTTAGAAACAGCAAGTCAGAAATAGGATAAAACACCAAGAGAAAACGAGCTGTAAATACATTTCAAAAATGGGCTTTGATTCTTTTTTGTTTGTTTTGTTCTTTTTTGACTAGCACCATCTGTACACAAGAAAGTATGAACATAAATGTTTGGATAATAAAGATTTGCAAGGCACTTGAACAGTCGTTCTGGGTAATGTTTTCTCTCTTAGCTTTCAGTCAGCAAGCTCGGCCTCCCGGCGGCCCTTCCTCAGCCACAGCGGGGGAAGCTCTGGGTTCTCCCACCAGCAGTTCCTATATACAAACACGTCCTTTAAGGTTTCTCAAAGTGCTCTGTCAGTCTCATGGGGGAGGTGGCGGCCCTGGGGGCCGCAGCCTCCTCTTGTCTCCTGTGGCACTTGGTGTTGGGGAGCCGGGAGACACGAAAACAAAATCCCCTTCCACACACGCTCCATCTGGACTTGTCATCGACCTTCCTCCTCATTCTGTAGTCTTTGGGTGCTTGTGCAGTGGGGACGGGGGCGTTGGACCGTCTCTGAAGTCCTGGTGGAGGGGAGAGGAACCAGGAGAGAAATGGAGTGGGGAGGGAGGAGGGAAGGGGACGCATCCCGCACTCACTGTCTCTTTACCGACGTCTGGAAGTGATGTCAAAGCAGGTGATCATCATGAGGTGGGCCTTGCAGAAGTTCACTCGGCTCTCCAAGCGCTCCGTGACGCACTCCAGGGCCTCCAGGTACTCCAGAGAATCCAGCTCGAATGCTTGCTCCAGATCAACTGCGAAGCCCGGACCCCAGAAAGGAAATGGGGGTTAGGCTTTTTGCTGTCAGTGGCACTCGTGCAGTTTTACTTGAGTTTTCCCTGTTTAGATTTTTTTTCAGTGTGGGTCAGTCTTCCCCATTCCTACCTGCCTGGGTCCGGGATCTGGGTCTGTGTGCTTGGGAAAGGGCCTCATGCGCTGTAAGTGTTGATAAAGGTGGTTGACTCTGACTAGACCCAGAAAGAAAAACAAACTCAAAGGCCCAGCCCTTCTGGGTTTGCCCTCTAACCGGAAAAGCTGTTGCGGTTCCTGAACTGAAAATCACTGCACTGTGTCCTTTAGTTCTCAGGCGAGAGTGGCTGCCTATGTACACAGTATGGGGAGGAGATGTATTTCCTGGGAATTCTAAACATCCACACATGGAGGGATCAGTGTCTACCAATTCTTTTGTATTGTCCTTTGTCCAGCACTTATGAACAGTGCTCTGCACACAGTAAGCACTCAATAAATACCACTGACTGAGTGGTTAACATTTACATTTACAAGGTGTGACTGCCTGAGATGATGAAAAATCTCCCAGTTGGCCTTGAGCAAAAGAGCTCTTGAAAAACCACCTTTGAATGACAGGAGTATAAATGGCTAGAGATGAGAGGGTGAAGGGAAGCTGAGGGACTGAAGGGAGGAAGGGAGATTTGAAGGGCCTGGGGGAGAAGACTAGTTGGGGGCCTGGTCTCTAGTAAAATTCCAGGAGAAGGACTGCATTTGTGACTGTAGCACTTACATACCTATCTATAAATTATTAATATTAATCTGTCTCCCACTCTAGACTGTAAGCTTAGTTGTCAATAGGGAACATGTCTCCCGACTGTTACATTGTACCCTCCCAAGTGCTTAGTACAGTGCTGTGCACACAGTAAGTGCTCATTAAATACCACTGATTGATTGATTGTCATCCAGTTTCCCAAATGGGCAAATGGAAGGCAACAATAAATGCCACCTAAAATCTACACCTAAAAGATATCACCTAAATAGCTTCTGCAAGCAATGGCTGCCAATTGGTCAGATGCGGAAATATTCTGTGTTTGGAAGAAAACCCAGGATCTCCATAAACAGAAATGATCCCAGGGAAATGATTTTCCATCTGAAAAATGTGCTCCTGCTTTCTGAACCCTTTCTGTGTTTTTCCGAGGATTGCAAATAATAGCTTAGTAAGGGCTCTATAAATTCCTGTCCATTTCAGCCTCGAAACAGAGTGTGATTTTGTGGCGTGGGAGGAGATTTATCACACAGCCTTTACATCTGGGTGATCACTTACCACCGCCCCCCCGGCCCCAAATCTCATTTTCAGGTGCTGTGGGCATAAGAAGTAATCTTGTGAGAGCTGGCCCGCTCCAGTTCTTGGCCAGCAGGGTTGCTCACTCAGTTCTAACAGGTGCACTGGATGGAACGACATTGTTGCCGATTCAAAATTGGCCCGTCTATACACTGGACCCTAGGCTGTGTGCCCACCGGTCAGGAAGGGCTCTGGGACCCTGACATGAGACACACGTGGTGTACATGGGCGGGGACTTACATTCACTGAGCCACTTGTTGGGATCCAGCATCAGATACTGTTTGGTCATTTCCAGCTCCTTCATTAGCCACTCGTACTTGGCCCGGACCTCGGCGATCCGCTGCTGGCGGTGCTCCAGGGTCTTCAGCTTTGCGTTGAAGCAGACCAGCTCCTGCCATGGAGGGAAAGGGTGAGGGGATGGAACAGGGAGGGAGAAGTGAAAAGGAGCTCAGGCCAAATGCTCGCAGGTCAACTTTGGTGAGGAATCGCAGGGGCAGAAGAGGGATCCATCAGTGAAGGGGCCAGGGGGTAGCAGGGAGGGTGGTGGTGGAGAAGAGGATTTAGGCCCAAACAACTGCTCTGAGGAGCAAAACGGGGTGGGCTAAGTCCCAGGGAACGTCAGGGGAGGTGGCCTTGGGAACAACTGGGGGTGGGGCTCGAGGCCTCCTCCTGCCTCACCTTGCCGTCCCCACCACGCCGCCTCTGGAGCCTCTCCACGTCATCAATCTCGTAGACCTTGATCTCGAAGGGTTCCCCAAGGCCCCGTGGTGCACTGCGCATGGGACCGTCAACCCAACGGAGGCCCGGACCGCTGGCGGCCTTCCTCACTGGGGAGGTGGTGTCCAGGGAGAGGGCAGGGATCAGCCTCCGCCTCTGAGAACCTATATAACAGATCAAGACGTCAGTCAGGCTGCCACCAGCCTCATCTCGGGCCCGAGCAGGGGCACTCTTTGGATTCCCCGCCCAAATCGCAAAGGTTTCACAGCAACCAGCCCATGTGAGGTGATCAAGCCCCCAAGGGGCCCGAGTGGGAGCTGGGATGGCTCTGAGGCCCTGCTTTTCCCAGTTGTTTGGCTCCTGGATTCAGTCTCCTCGCCTGTGTTCTAGTCATGAAACACAGTCTTATAAGGAAGGAAAATGACAGGGAAGAGAACTCTGAAACTTAAATGGCATCAATCAAAAATCTCTAAATCCGTCCCTCACTTCACGCTGTGGGAAGGAAGAGGAGTGTATTTGTGTGTGTACGTACATATACATAAGTGAAAGCCAGCCAGGGTGGGAGAGAGAAAACTGCTTCTCCTCCCCAGCCTTTACCTCACCATCCCACTTTCTTTGAAACAGGCCTGCTTAATAAAGACGGACAGACACATAGACAGCAAGACATACAAATCTGGCTGATTTCTTTTATAGTTTCTCTGTGATTTCTCTCTGGGAAGGCCGCCTGGCTACTCGGCCCACTGAAGTTACAAGAGTTCTCTTGGCTGTGGGAGAAGTCAGTCGGGTGCCAGAAGGGAAGGAACAAAACTGCATGGAAGCCAAGAAGTTGGGTAACGTGGCTACAATGCAGGGGGTGAGTTGTGGTCATGCTGCTGGTTTTCTTTAGAGTCAAGTTTCATTTTTTTCAGGCCTTGTTCTCCTTTGCACTGCTGAATGAAAAATCCTTCCTGCAAATGATCTTAGTCTCCATCTTCCCCCAGCTAGACTATAATCATCTTGAAGATAGAGATCCCATGGCCATTTACTCAATGGTTTACTCTATGGCACTACTTCAGAGCCTATGAAATGGACCCCTTTTTTCGGGCAGGCTAAAAAAATGCAAGGCCAATGCTAAGAGAGCCCTGGACATATAATGCTGGAGGATGAATGGCAAATGTCAAGCTTCCTTTTGGAGGCCTATTCATTCAGAATGCCCCAGTTGCTTCAGAACGACACCCACTCTTAGCGCTTACATATATTTCATTACCCCAGCACTGAAGAATACATATAGTATATCAGTGTTGAGAAGAGGAATAAAATACCCAAGTGTTATTTAATGTTTGTCTCCCCCTCTAGACTTGTAAACTCTTTGTGGGCAAAGATTGTGTCTATAAACTCTATTGAATTATACTGAGTGTTCTGCACTCAGTAAGCGCTCAACGAACACCATTGATTGATTATACATTGATTCAATTACTAATGCAGCTATTTCATCAATATATAAACAACTTCTTGCTCCCACTTTTTGTAAATTACCGTTCTCTCTTGTGCATCAAAACTGACCATAAGTTCCTTTAAATTTCAAAATGCATGTTTTGCTTCTGTTGTACAAGTGCTCAGTACAGTGCTCTACACACAGTAAATGCTCAAGAAATAGGACTGATTGATTGTACTCCCCTGAACATTTAGCACACTGTTGAGTAGTCAGTAGGCACTAAATAAAATACCTTTGAAAAGTTCAAGGACTAAATGCTTTGCTTAACCACCTATTTCTTAAGCCCCAGGGAGATTCTCAGGAAACTATGAAGACTAATATCTTTTAGAACTAAATCTAAATTCAGTAGTGCTCTTTAGGTGATTAAAGTCTGTTTTTCAGGTACAATGCATTACTATTCCAGTATTTTTTCTAGCATCACTTCATCCTGTACCCTATTTAAACTTCCCTGCACCTCAGTTTTGTCATCTGTAAAATGGGAAGTCAATACCGGTTGCCCCTACCCTTTAGACTGTAGGGCCCCAAGTGGGACAGGGACTGAGTCTTATATCTACTCCAGCACTGTGTACAGTGCTTGGCACATAGTAAGCACTTATCACCACAATTATTATTAACACCAGCCCCGGCAACATCCCACCAAGGCACCTGACAGACAGCTTCATTAACATCCGGTCTCCTGGTGTCCAGTTTGCTCCTTCACCCTGAATGTTACCATCCTTAGCCACAATAACCGCCTACACCTGCTTCTGTCAAACCCTTCCCGGATCCCAGCAGCCGAATGCTCAGCACTGGCCATGGAAGTCAAGCGTGGCAAAAAGCATTACTCTGGTCCCTTTCAACTGAGATTTGCTGCATGAAATGGCCCAGCTTTGACCTGGGAAAATCAATGCTGTCATTGTAATGAACTCAGAAAACCAACAACAAATGGAAAAATTGTGACTGAGGCCCATTCCCTGCCCCCAGCTTCGCTTCCCTAACAGCTGTCACCTATTTGAAGGGGTCACTGACACCCCAACAGTCATCTTGCTTCTATTATTTCATCAATCAATCGACGATATTTATCAAGTGTTTACTGTGTACTCACTGTAGGCAGTGATGTGTCTGTTGTATAGTTACACTGTACACTCCCAAGCACTCAGTACAGTGCTCTACACACACTAAGTACCCAATAAATACAATTGATATATTGATTGCAGAGCGAGCTCTGTAACTAAGCACTTGGGAGACTGCATTAATGCACACAGATGTTCCCTGCCTACAAGGAGCTTAAAGCCTAGCAGGGGGCTTTGTCGGCCCTTTGGGAGCTCAGCTTCCATTAGCAGGCTTCCTTCCCTCAGCCCCTCCCATGCTGCAAGAGAAGCAGTGTGGCCTAGTGGATAGATCATGGGCCTGGGAGTCAGAGGACCTGGGTTTTAATCCTGGCTCCCCGGCTTGTCTGCTGGGTGACCTTGAGTGAGTTCTCTGTGCCTCAGTTACCTCATCTGTAAAATGGGGATTAAGACTGTGAGCCCCATGTGGGACAGGGACTGTGTCCAACCCAATTTACTTGCAATAATAATTCTAATAATTGTGGTATTTGTTAAGGCACCGTACTAAGTGTTGGGATAGATCCAAAGTAATTGGGTTGGACATGGTCTCTGGCCTGGCCTGCCCTGGCCCCCTCAGTGTTCAAGAATCCAGCCCCCCTCCCTAGGTCCTTCCATTCCCACCAAGGGTGGCTGGAGCAGACGCGAGAATCAAGCGCCATGGGGACTGGGGAGAGCTGGGCTAGGGGAGAGGGGAGAGAGCGTTTTTCCCTGGTAAATCTGTGCACCTCAGACTCGAGAGGTGACTGCTTCGAGATGTGGACCTGGAGGGGCAGTGGGCCGAGGGACCACAGCACAAAACCCTTGCTGCTGCTGGCTGTCAGCCTGCAGAGGGGGCAGGAGCTGCACAAATGTTCCCAACATTTAAAAAACCTAGAAGAGGCTAAGGAAATTGAAGTTACGCAGGGTCACCCAATGGTCCTGTGGATGGGTGGTTTGTCAGAGCCCAACGCTCCTAAACACCATACTGTGGTAATGGACCATGCTGACTCTTTTGCTTTTTCACCTAAAATTTGCGATCTTAAAGTGAGACAAAGACAAACATACTAAGGTTCCATATTGAATTTTCTTTGATAAGTTCAAAGGATAAAAAAAAACACAATTCAGAGCTGCCTCACACAATCACAGCACCCAGATATGAACTCTGTGCCAAATAAATGTTGTGGGGGGTGGGGGACAACGACAACTGGGGAACGATCCTGAAAGCAATCAGAGAATTGACCACCTAGAGAAAGTTGCTAGTGTGGAAAAGCAATATTTTTTTCTTCTTCTTCTAGGGCACAGTTATTTTCCAAACAATTCAAAATGATGACAGTGAAATTTAGATTTATCTACTGCAGCTTGAAACAACCCTGGGACTTGGAGGAGGGGAAGGAGGAGAAATAGCATTTTCAGCATTTCAGAACTTCCTGAGTAATTCTGATATCTAACCAGCCAACAGCAATTCCCTTCAAACAATTTTATGGCTCCTCTTAAAGGAGCTGCTGTTGATTGATGCTGATCATGGCCGACAGCCAACATTTCAGCTAATAATAATCGTAAATAAGGGGGACAAGGTCACCTCTCTCCATTGCTATATCCATTATCACAGGCCAGAACTATGGTCCCTGCCCAGAAGAGGTCTAAACCTCTCGACACTGGATATTCAAACCATATCCCATCTCTCTCAGCCATCCAAGGTGTCTGTCCCTTCGCCCTCAAATAAGGAGAGCAAGTGTTCACACAAGAACAGAGCTGTCAGCATAAAAGCATGAGAGGCAGTATGGCCCAGTGGAAAAAGCACAGGCTGGGAGTCAGAGGACCTGGGTTCTAATTCTGGTTCTGCCACATGGCTCTGAGTGACCATGGGAACTTAACTTCTTTACCTCATCTGTAAAATGGGGATTAAGACGATGAACACCATGTGGGTCATGGACTGTTTCCAATCTGATTATCTTCTATCTACCCCAGTTCTTAAAACAGTGCTGGGCACATAGTGCTTACCAAATTCCATTTAAATAAAAAATAAAAGAAGCCCGATCCTGAGACATCATCCTATTGCGCTACTCGATTTTCTAAGCATTTTTTACTGATTGCTGCCCAAGTTTCTATTTCTTCCTCAGGGGTGGAGCATTTGAGTAAAGCATGGAGCAACAAAGCAAGAGAGAGAGGTGGGAACCAAAGAGAATAGCAGCTGGGTCTCCAAATCTCGATGGAGGCATCTCAGCAAAAAGACAGGTCTCCAAATATTAGTATTGTTATTATTATCATTACTATTTATTATTATTAAGGCATTTGTTAAAACTTACTATGTGTCAAAAACTGTGCTAAGCACTGGGGTAGATACACACACCGACCGAGAAGCTGGCTAGGAAAAGGCGGCACTTGCCAAAATGCCATCAGGAAATCAAATCAATGAGAAAAAGAAAAACAGTTGGGGATTGATATAACTCGCTCTCCCCATATTTTCTGAAAGACCGGACTATTTCAGTCTAGGGTACTTCACCTAGAGGAATATTCCACTCGAGAAACAGATGCATCAATGGTTTCTCCATGAAGGAAGTGTACCCCCTCCTCCCCACCCTCACCCCCGATTGGCAAGTCACATTTCCTCTCCAGAGCTCGAGGAGTTGGAAACTGTATATTTATTATACTTTCCTCTGCACGAAAGACTGCTGCTCTGCCTGGTTTGTTTGACTCCAAGAGGCCGGGCCCGTTCCGATACAATCCTTGACTGGTAAAGTCTTGCTTACGGAGCAGATTTAAAGATGTGAGTCCCAGTTGTTAAGACTTTTAAGCTTGAAACTGTTAATTCGTTGGGGGCCAGGAATGTATTAGCTAACCCTGTTGTACTGTACTCTCCCATGCACTTAAGTACAGTGCTCTGAACACAGTAAGCACGCTATAAATACCATTGATCGATTGAGGGTGGGGGTAGCTACTGCCCATCATGCAGCCATGTGGGAGGAGTGAGAGCAATGACAATGGTGGTGGTGAATGGGGGGGGGGGGACACCTATGCGCGGCCCCCACACTCCTGAGAAGGCCTCACCAACACCCCTCCCCACAACTTCAGTGTGTGCTTGCAGGCCTGCCTGTGCTTGCTATGTCAGGGAAGGAATCAGTCCTCTGGGAGCTGGGGTGGTGCCAGCTGCTGAATCGGGGTCTGATCACCTTTCGGGGGGCTTCAGAAGCAGACCAGAGAGACTCTCCCAGAGATGGCTTCCGGCGCCCCCCTCCCTCAACGGAAGACCAGTAAGTATAAGACAGTGGATAAATGACTCACTTTACAGGGACCGTGTCTACCAACTCGAAAGTATCGTACTCTCCCAAACGTTTGGTACAGTGCTCTGTACACAGAAGTGCTCAATAAGTACCACTGACTGAGCAATCGATCAAAGAGAAATACGTCAAGTGATCGGGGCTCAGTAGGCCCGTGACTGACACCTTCCCCATTGGGACACTCCAACCAGAACATTTCTGGGAACAGCGCTTGGCACCTAGTAAGCATTTAACAAAAACCGTAATTATTATTATAATTACCTGGATTGGCCCGCTTCTTGGGCGTCTTGAGGCTCCGGCACCGGCCGCTAGCCGAGCTGCTGTTCTCGCTCATGGAATCCTGAGCAGAGGAGGTGCTCCCGGTGGCCTCGCTGTCCCGCATCATGCTCTCGTAGCCGCTGCTCCCACCACTGTGGTAGAACAGGGCCGTCTTCCCCATGGCCGGCGGGAGCTCCCCGCTCAGCACGCTGCTGTTGTCACTGCCGTGGCCACTGCTGCAGCGATGAGGCTTCCGCGGCGGGGTGACCTTGCTGTAGGGGGAAGGCAGGGCGGGGGCGGCCAGCTTCTCCTCCCCAGGCGGGCCGCCCCGCTCCTCGGCCTCGGCTGGCCCGCGCAGGCCAGGGCCTCCCTGCAGCAGTTCCGAGATGCGGCCGTTGACGGCCCGCAGGGGCAGCTTGGAGGCGAGACCCGAGCCGCGGCTGCGGCTGAGGGACTGGGTGGACCAGGACATGTGCTTGGTGCTCGGGGGCGGGCCCGTCGCACTCTGCCCCACTGACTGGGGCAGTGACTTGGTGGAAAAGCTCAGGCTCTTGGTGGCGGCAGTGGACAGGCTGCGGGCTTTGGGGCTAGCCAAGAGGAGCTTGCTCACAGCGGAAATCTTGGACGGGGAGGCCTTAGGGGAGGCCCCCAGGAGCTGGGCCGGGCCAGCACTGGGTGGCGAGGAGGACACTGCTGAGCGACACAGGCTGCGGCTAGCCCTGGGCATGGTGCTATCTTTGCCGGGGGGCAGACGGGAGCCAACTGATGCCAGGCTCTCGGCACGCTCCAGTGACAGGCACTGGTAGTGGCTCACCGTCGCCCGGCCCAGGGAGTTGGTCCGGCTGGCAAGCTGCTCGAGCTTGGCGCTGAACAGCCTGCTGCTGCCGCCTATGCCGCCGGCGGACTCCTTTGCCTTGCCGCTGAGCTCGTCGGGGAACGTGGCGGGGAAGCCAGCCGGCTGGGTTGGGGGGCTGCTGCTGCCCGCGCCATGTTGGGGGCTGGCCCGGTTTTTCTGATCCAGGCTGGACTTCCTGACAGGGGGCAGCGGGGGGATCCCTTTGGGGCGAGCAAGAACACAGTGCTTGGGGGAAGCCACCCTCCTGTCCAGGGGGGCCCTAGAAGCCTGGGCCCCAACGAGCCCATTGCTTTCGGCAGCACAGTGGTAGAAGATGACATCCGGGTCATCCTGCCTGCCGGCCCTCAGGAAGGCCCTAGGCAGGCTGCTGGCCTTGGGCCCGCCGGGGCCGCGCACGGGGCTCTGGCTGGCCGAGCGGGGCAAGGCCACCTCACAGCCGTCTACAATCCTCTTCAGGTGGTCTGACACGGGGGAGTTGAACGTTTCCCCGCTGCTGCCGCTGCTGAACCTGTCGGTCGACTTGGGCTTCTGGCTCTGCTCCTGGTCCAGGCCCGGCTCCAGCCTAGGGGTGCTGGAACAGGCCCAATCTTCCCTTTTCACCTCCTCTTCCCGCTTCAGCCACGGGTCCTCGAACTTGAGCTCTCGCTTTGGGCTGACGCCCATGTCCTCCGGAGGGCCACCTGCCCGGACTGTGGGAATGACCAGTGGGTCAAAGACCTCAGGGGTTTGGACGTCGCAAGGGCCCCCTGAGACTCCGGTCTTTGTGGGGATGTGGCCGTCACAGCCGCCCGGGCTGCCGGTGACCTCCGCTTTCCCTGAGGCGGGCCTCTTGTGGGCCGTCACAGCCAGGGCCCTGCTGGGCGCTTCCTCCTCCTCGTCCTCTGACCCGGGCCCGACAGGCAGGTCTCTGGGGCTGGCCTCCTCCCGTGGCTGGGGTGGGCCACGCCCCAGGCCAGCACTCTGCCTGCCACTTGCCAGCTCCGAGGAAGGCGGTTCGGCCAGTGCCTCCCTGGGCCCATAGCCGGGCTGGGTGCCGAAGCTGTGGCCCGACTGCTCGCTGTCACTTCCGGCGCTCATCCCACTAAGCCAGGAACTGATGGAGGAGCGCCGGCTGCTGGGGGCGTCCCGGGAGTCCCGGGCCCCGTCCTCGAGGGTAGGCGAGGGGAGAGGCGAAGAATGCAAGGCCCCAACTTCAGAGTCGGGGGCGGACCCAGAGTAGGCCTCCGGGTCCTCGCTGATGCTGCTGATGATGCTGACCGGCCGGGAGCCCGAGGCCAGGGCCTGAACCGAACAGTCGCTGTTGAAGCTGATGATGCTAGGGGGACGTCCGTTCTCGGGGCCCTCGCCGACGGTCAGCTCCTCGACCAGAGTGAACACTAGCTCGTCCTCACCATTGAGCTCCAGGGGTTGCTGGACCGTAACCGTGGTGGTGGCAGTGGCGGCGACGGAGTTGTTCCAGCTCTCTTTCTTGGGCGACGGGGTGGGAGACTGTTCTCCGGAGGGGGGCGCCCCCGACACCGACCTCTTGGCCACCTGTGGACTCATCCCTACAGGGGGCGTCCGGACCTCTGGCTGGAGAAGGCACTCGCTCGGGGCGGTGCCCGAATCCTTGCTCGGGGGCGCGGGGCTGGGCAGCACGCCTTTCTGGGTGTACACCTTGCACCTCTGGGAGGGAGAACTGGGGGGTGGCTTGTAGTCAGAAGTCTTGGAGAGGCTCGCGATCCCAAGGCGGGGGGAGCCCATTGGCCTGGGTTTTCCTTCTGCAAAGGAACAGGAGTTGAGGCTTTCCCTGCTGCTCCTTAGGCTGGGGCTGTGCACGAGCTGGGGAGAGCTGAGCTGCCCTCCTGAGCTGCCGGGGACACTGCGGGGCGAAGGGGGCGTGGGGGCTGGGGACTGATTTCTCTGCAGTCTGGGGGCGGCCCCGGGCTGGCCGCCCTCCTGCCCTTCCCTCTCCGCTGGCTGCCAGTTGGGCCCCCGCTCCTCCTTCTCGGGCTCGGTGGGCGGGTGGACCTCGGTTCCACGGCTGGGCCTGGTCGCCCTATCAGCCCCCGACTGGACCGGGAGCTCCTCAAATGGAAACTTGGTGGTCTCCTCACTGCCATCGATGCAGTCCAGTCTCTCCTGGAGCTCGGCGAACGTGTTGCACTTCAGACAGTCCCGCTCGGACTTTCTCGAGGCACTCTCCACCACTTCCTCGGGCCTCCCGTCGGTCTTGGCCTTCTGCAAGGCGGGGACGATGGGCACAAAGTCCGGGGGCCCCTCATTGTCCGTCAGCTCCTTGTCAGACAGGGCCGTGCCGTTGGGGCCGACGTAGATGACGGTGTCGCAGGACTGCTCGCTGCTGGAGGAGTAGTCTGGGTCGCTGGACAGGTGAAGCAGCGGGAAATCAGGGTCCCCAGCACTGCGCGGATGGAAGGGCCTCAGCTGGGTCGGCCTGCGCATCCTGCCCTCTTCGCATGAGCTCTCGCCGCCGGACGAGCTCGATGTGTACTGAAGGGGTGGAGAGGAGATATAAGACAGGGCAGCTGAACACAGAATCCAGGTGTCTGCCAAGGGGTTGATGCGCCTAGAGGCGAGAGTTTTGTTTCATCTCTCCTTGTGTCTCTGTCATCAGCCTCCTTCCCACACCAATGCTTTTAGACTGAGTCCCCTGATACTGGGGACCCATGTTTAATATAGTGCTCTGCACACAGTAGCAAAACATAGGGAAGCAATCTGGCCTAGTGGAAAGAGCATGGGCCTGGGAGTCAGAGGATCTGGGTTCTAATCCTGGCTCCGACACATGTATTCTGTGTGACCTTGGGCAGGCCACTCCACTTCTCTGGGCCTCAGTTACCTCATCTGTAATTTGTGAATTAAGACTATGAGCCCCCTGTGGGACAGGGACAATGTCCGACCTGATTACCTTATATCTACCCCAGCACTTAGAATAGGGCTTAGCACATAGTAAGCGCTTAACAAATACCATCATCATCATTACAGTAAGCACTTATACTGTTACTACTACAGCTATCTCCGTGGGAGAGAGAGGGTGAATCAGGATCTCAGCATTAACTAGGGATGGGTTCCTGGAGTTTTTGGGGTTTTTTAATGTAATTTGGTGGGACAGAATGAATGATAAATCTTAATTTATATTAAGCCTGATGAATTTATATATGTATACATATATATAATATGTGTAATTTATATTATATATATATATATATAGTTAAACCCATATATATATATGAGTTAATCACAATCGACCTTACATTTCAAAAATTTCAAGTTTAATTTTGATGATTCCCTCAGGACATCTGCCTGGCAAGGGTCTGTATGTTATTAGCATCAACCCTTTTTGGCATTTGCCAGTGATGCAAACAACTGCGCAAACCCAAGGACACCCCAGCTCCCCTTGGCACAGACTACATCAATCCAAAATGAACAATATCCCAGATCTTGGCTTTATATTGGAGCAAGACGAACGATGGGACCCAAAGGAGATCAGCAAAATACGGCTGGCAGGGCCAGTTTTTCATGGACAATCAAGATGCTTCACAAAGTGGAGAGCACAGAAATTACCCAGGAAATAAAATAAATGTGTGTGTGTGTGTGTGTGTGTGTATACATATATGCATATATTGCATTTAAAATTGACTTAGACTTTCAGTCATCACATTCTAAAATCCATGCAGGGCCCACTGACATTCAAGGATATGTTGACAATTCATCCGCCTAATACTCTCAATGGACTTGGGTCAGTTTTGGTAAAAATTAAGATGGATTGGTGAATCAATCTCAGTCCATTCTGGAAGCAAAAGGCTAAGTAAAACTTAGCAAATTTAACCTTTCAGGAGGTTTGAGTCCTCCCTTTAAAAAAAGAAAAAGAGCAAAACAAAAACCAAACAAAAAACCCAAAACAACAAAAAACCCCTTTCATTGGGAAGAAATTGGCTTGAATGGGACAATATCCTCAGAAGGCCCACCCTGAGAAGAAAACAAAGCCATAATGAAGCGTCTCCTCCAAGGGACACGGGCAGGCTGCGGAATACAATCCGGGGCTCCCTTTACTGGCTCAGAATTGAGGGCAACACACGAAGACTTCCTGGGATGGGCAGTGCCAGAGGGATCGACCTTCCCCCTTCCCTCCTTGAGGCAGCCATCACCATCCTCACAGCGAAGGTGTCTGGGGTCAGGGTGGTGGGGGGAAGGGGGAGGGAGGGGCAGTTTGGGGGCTGGCGAACTTAGTCACTAAATGGGAGAGATGGCTAAGTATGCCCCATGAGCAGGACCTCTCTGGAAACTCTACCCCCTGCTGAAGCAACCAGGTCAACATTGTCCCAAGTCTGGGCTCAAATGAACTTGCTCCGGGGTCGGGGATTGCTGCCTCCTCTCATCTGCTGAAACCTCTCACCTGCTGTCTGTGGAGCACTACCCGAGCAACCTGACCCGCCTGGCTCCCAAATCTCCTTTCAAGCCCAAGTTAACAACGGAAGCAAGATTTCCGGTTGGCGGGGGAAGGGCTGGGGGCTGCTGAGAGGGAAGAGGAAAGGGGGAATGAAGAAAAACTCCAAGACACCCAAAGAAAGCCTCCCTGCATCTGTTTGAATGAGAAGAGAGAACCCCAGATGGATATCAGCAGGGGGCAGGGCGGGGGGCGGGGGGCCCTCAGCATCTCAGACAGATCCCATCCCTGAAGCATGGACCCTAAACCCATTACTCATCAATCGACGGTCCATGTCGCTTCAGCTCCCGCTGCTTTTCCCGCTCATCTCAGGCGACGTCCTGAGGATCTCCAAGGCCTCTTACCTTGGTTTTCTTTTTCTTCATCCTCAGGACCCTGGATGCGATCTGGACGGTCGACAGGGTTTCTGCATAGTTCCCAGCGGCTGCCGAGATGTGGGCGATCATGGTAGTGCGGCAGTTCAGGTTCCCCAGGGATTCCCGCAGCAACATTGTCAGCTTGCTGTCTCTGCAGGGGAAAGGGAATACCGTCTACATTAGCAGACTGGGCTTCACTTTGGCTGGCGAGGTCTGACTCTGGGATTCCTCAAGGACCTCTCCCCCCACCATCCAACGCTTTTAATGGCATGGTAATTAGGATTGCTCTTCCACTGGTGCCACTTTCTATTTTTCTTCCATGAGTGTTGGAGTTTGTTTGGAATTGCTTCTTCTGGCTAGGGGCAAGCAGAACAGGAAGCAGCATGGCCTAGTGGAAAGAGCAGAGGTCTGGGAGTTAGAGGAACTGGGTTCTAATTCTGGCTCTGCCAAATCCTTGCTTTGTGATCTTGGGCAAATCACTTAATTTCTGTTTTTAAATAAAAAACAGAAACACCCATGGAGCTCTTGGTTGTGTTTCAGAAGATAGGCTGTAGGCCTGGCCTGCTTCTATCAGCTCTAGGGTTCGTGATAAGCGCAATGGTGGCTACATCATACTTGCAGTTAGGGACTCCATTTGAAGACCGCCTAATTAGTCTGTCAGTCAGCAGTATTTACTGAGCACCTTTAGTGGGCAAAGTGCTTTATTGAGCACCTGGGTAAGTACAACTGAGTCAGAAGACATGATCCCTGCCCTCACGGAGTTTACAGTCTAACACACAATTTTCTTCTTCATTTGCAGTTGGAGAAACTGAAGACTAAGGTGAGGACATATGACTTCCCCTCTATCAATCAATAAATATATTTTGTTAATTAGGGGGCTCATGACTTGCCCACTATATTAATAAATAAAAAATGCCCTGCTATTTTGGGGAGATTGCCATGGTATTGTGTGCTGCTTAGCAACTGAAAGTATTTGTTGCTCTTCTCAGGAGAGCAATAAAATTGCTCTCAAGGTTTATTTCCCCCCCTTCCAAATGAGCCTAATCGTCAGTCCTAGAAGATGTGGAAAAGATGGCGGTTATGCTCTGTCTCTTTAAATGCCACCCTGACTCTTTTCTAACATTAAAAGAAATTTAGAAAAGTGATAGGCTCTGGTATTTACACATTTGAAGGATGAAATCTGCAGCTCTTTCACCAGGATTTGTGCTAAAGTACCTATGATGAGAAAAAGAATGGCTCTCTCCCATCACTGACATGGTTAAGTACCTCCCTGGCAGGATGGAATCCCAGGCCCCTTTAATGTCTGCTGGGAGGGTAAAACATCCCCTTTCTAGCCTCGTGCAACATTTTTGAAGGGAGAATCCTTTGTCAGGAAAGACACTATGCTTAAACTGATGAATGGCAAGAAATGGCATTTCTACTTTACTGTCAGAGCAATGGAGGCAGTGGTCTTACAACTGCCCAATTCACTACGCTCGCTATTCCATCCTGCACTCGGGGCCACTTCCTGAAGAAGGCAGAGTGTGGCCCAGTAGAAAACCTGGAAAATCCTCTCTGCCCCTCCCACCCACCCCCCATGTTTTTCCTGTGGAAATCCAGAGGCCCGTTATGCAACCCACACACACAAAATGGTTCCCGCTGGCCCTGACACCCCCTTCACTTGGCTCTTGCTCAGTGGCAGCTACAACAGCTGCATTGTGGGGAGAAGAAAAAGGTCACCATGGACCGAGGACTGGAGGGCACCACTGAATCTATGCCAAGAACCCCCACTCTGTATATCTGTACCCGCCAGGTACTCCAGTTTGGCGGTGGGAATATCAACTCCCTCCGGAGCAAACCTTGCCAGTGAGAACCCGTGGGAAGTAGGAGTGAGCCGAGTCAATCCGGAAATGAACTGAAGCATGCTTCAACTCTGGCATGTGCTCTGTCTGCTGAGTTCCTTGCCCCTCAAGGCCTCAACTTACGCTTAATAATTATTTGCTTGGATTTTGGGGGCAGCTATCAATCTTCAGTCCCTGGTTCCCATTTGATGCACAGAAGGTGCCTTTCAGGCAATGTCACCCTCTATCCTAGTTCCTGTTTCTCTTTTTGTGCTTCTCCGAACACTTTTCTATTAGATGTTTATCAAATATACTTACAGAGTGCAATAATGTGGAGGATAAAAGCGGGAACAATCTAATTCTTTTAGAAATGAGCTTCATATACTATGAGACCACATTTAAGTTGTCATGCCTGGTGAAGTGCTGTCTTATTACCCAACTGGGGTCTTCAAATGCAGCAGAGTGACCCTTCAGTGTATTCAGATTCTGGGCAATTTTCTGATTAGCTAGCTCAAATGGAGGGATTTGCAGTTCCAAATGCATTTATACACAGTCATTTGCTGAGGTCTTCTTTGATAATTGACCTCCTATGACCTGTGCAGAGACACTCTCCTGCCAAGTAACTTGTCAAATGAGTTAGAAACAAGAGGCTGGTAGTCTTACTAATGTCATCAATGATAACCTTGACCTTCAAAACAATCTCTTGCATATCCACAGCTCTGTTCTCTGGGAATCTGTAAGATGTTCCATAAGGCCATAGCACAGGTTGTCTTAATGGTTCATAGGTGTCACCTTGGGCAAGTCACTTCACTTCTGTGTGCCTCAGTTACCTCATCTGTAAAATGGGGATTGAGACTGTGAGCCTCCATGGAGACTCTGTCCAATCTGATTAGCTTGTATCTCCCCCAGCACTTCGTATAGTGCCTGGCAAATAGTAAGCACTTATCAAATACCATCATTATTGTTATTATTATAGGCAGATAAGTGGGAGGTCCCTAAAATATCAACAGCTGCCATCCCACCCTCTCTCTTCTGGAAACAACTGGGATTATTTGGGTCCAAGAATAAGACAATATTAGAACACTCTTTACTCCCTAAACAAACTAGGAGGAGGACTATTTGAGGCTTGCTTTGAGTTCCCAATATGCAGTGCTAAGTGTAGTCACGGTGGGAACCAATTTCCCTGTGAAGTTCAGCAGCTATGTAGCTCCACCACTTGTCTGCTGTGTGTCCCTGGGCAAGTCACTTAACTTCTCTGTGCCTTAGTTTCCTCAACTGTAAAGACTGGATTCAATACTTAGTCTCCCTCCTACTTAGACATAGGCGGGGTAGGGACTGTGTCTGACCAGATTAACTGGTATCTACCCCAGCATTTAGAAGAGTGCTTGACACATTGTAAGCCCTTAACAAACACAACAATAATAATTTAAAAAATTCTCAATCCAAACCTGAAGGACTATGTGACTGCGAAAATCCATAGCCAGCAAAAAACAAGGCCAGCAGATCAATGGAGATAAAATATCTGTTCTCCCTTCCTCTTGGACTGTAAACCCCAGGTGGACTGTATCCAATGGGATAATCTAATATCTACCTCGATGCTCAACACATTATAATAATAAAAAATAATAATAGTGGTATTTCTTAAGTGCTAACTATATGCCAACACTGTACTAAGTGTTGGGGTGTGCAAGACAGTCAAGCCCCCATGGGCGCTCAGTCTAAGTAGAAGGGAGAACAAATACTGAATCCCCACTTTACAGATGAGGGAACTGAGGTACCGAGAAGTGACTTGCCCATGTCCTCTGACTTGCAGGCTGATGCTCTTTTCACCAGGCAACACTGCTTCTCACAAAATCAATACCATCATTATTCTCCTTCTTATTAGGAGAGGAATCGGGACACTCGGCAAAACCACGATCAGACAGTTCTCTAAGGAGAAAAGGTTGGTCCACAGTGTTGAAAGTGAACCATGCTTCTGACAAACATTTTCCACTCGGTTTCAACATTAGTAAGTACTAGTGACCGGAGGGGTGTCTTGATGTCACCGTCTCCTTAATCTGGGCTCATCACCCTTGCACCACTGGAGGGTTCTACTTCAAACGCAGCCCCGGCGGTTATTTCCGCAAGAGAAATTCACAGCAACTGTCTGTGTTGTTTTATGAATATTCATGATCTGTCAGAGAAATTTCATAATCACTTCACTCAGGTTAGACTCACTTGGAGCTAGAGGAGCAACCGTTCTTGTTTACCTTCCCTATCAAGATGCCGACAACTTTACAGCTTCACCTCCTGCATTTCCGGCACTGGAGAGCAGGCCTAGTTATCCTAATTGCAATTCCAAATGGAGCGGTACCTGAAATTAAATTGACTGCTGTTCGCCTTCAGATACTAGTCCATTTGGAATTGCAAATGTCATAAGCAGATCTGCTCTGCGGGAGCCTGGGAAGGTCACTTGTATAATATTGGCAGCTTTGATGGGGAAGACAAGGCCCGCGAACCCCCTGGTGGGGACGACCCACTGCTGTATAATTAAGTATTGGAAAATGATAGCTACTTGTGTTGAGCCAGGGGGAGGCTGCTGTGGAGGAGAAACCCTCATTCATATTTACTGTGGGCACAATTATTCACGGCCTAACAGCTTCGGTTTGGCGGTAGCCAAAACAGAGAGGGGTACGGCTGAGTCAGACACTAATGGAACCTCTCATGGTTGCCTGGAGTGGTGCTGGTGAGCTTGGTGGTAACTTTTTAGAGTTATTAACCAGCTCCCTGGGACTGAAGCAACTTGACCTAGTGGACAGAACATGGGCCTGGGAGCCAGAAGGACCTGGGTTCTAATCACGACCATCACTTGTCTGCTGTGTGACCTTGGGCAAATTACTTCCTTTTGGTTCAGTTACCTCATCTGTAAAATGGGGATTAAGAATGCGAGCCCCTTGTGGAACAGGGATGGTGTCCTATGTGGCAGCCTTCAATCTACCCCAGCGCTTAGTATAGTGCCTGGCACAGAGGAAGTGATTAACAAATAATAAAAAAAAAAACCACCAAAAAACCCCCCAACAAATAACGACAACAAAACAGCAATGCTCATAGCAACAGGCCTTCTTAGGAGGGACCGGTGAGAAGAGCAGATGATAGCAAGATAATAATAATAACAACAGTATTTTTAAGTGCTTATTATGTATCACGCACTGTTCTAAGCACTGGGGTAGATATAAGGTAATCAGGTTGTCCCACATGGGGCTCGCAGTCTTAATCCCCATCTTCCAGATGAGGTGACTGAAGCACAGAGAAGTTAAGTGACTTGCCCAAAGTCACACAGTTGATAAGTGACAGAGTCAGGATTAGAACCCATGACCTCTGACTCCCAAGCCCGGGCTCTTTCCACTACGCCACACTGTAGTTGTTGCATTATGAACCGAAAGGGGGCACATCCCAATGGGGAGGACAAGATCAACAATTCAGACACATGGTCTGAAACAATGCGACCTAGCAGTTCAGCGATCAGGCAGCCTAGAATGCAGCAATCCAGAGAGGAGTTGCTCTCTTCCAAGAAAGGCTGGAAACTCCGGTAAAGATCAAGGTGACATAGGCAGGCTCAAAAACCTAGATAGGCCCAGTATGGATAAGACCACTAGGTTGGCAAAGATATATGCTTATAAGCAAACTCGCAAGAGCCTAGTATAGTGTTTTACACACAGTAAGCACTCAATAAATACCACTGACTGAGTACTAATTACCCATTGGTCTTTTTAACCACATTCATTTGCATGACTGAGAGCGTTACTATCAGTTGTACCATCTTTGAAAACGAAGGACAGTTATATCTGGCTATCTACACCTCGGGCTAGGTCAACCTGCCACACACCATAAAAGGTATAAAAGGATGTGACATTTTATGAATAATGAGGGAGTTAAATAAAATATCCCATTCTAATTCCATCAATGGGCAGGGATTGTCTCTATCTGTTGCCGAATTCTACATTCCAAGCGCTTAGTACAGTGCTCTGCACATAGTAAGTGCTCAATAAATACTACTGAATGAATGAATGAATGAATAATTCCAAATGGAATCATTTAGATTCATTATTAGGTGGAGGAAAGTAAGTAATATTCTTTTGGAAAAGAAACTGATGTCCTTTTTGTTTTAAGGATGGTAAAATGTTGCCAGGCAATCTGCTTTTTAGTGTCTTTCAAGCTATACGCTTGTTAAGACAATGGTGGACCTGTAAACACACATGTATATACATTTAACTGAAGCAAAAGCAGTTAAGCAATGCAGTTAAGCACATACAACAAAGAAGCATCCCCTGCAGCCTCATAAAAGGGACTCTCACAAAATGTGAATTCACGGCTGCACTGTTACACTGTAACTTCCTTGATAGCAGGGATCCTCTGTTGTATTCTCTCAAGTGCTTAGTACAGAGCTCTGCACACAGTAAGTGCTTAATAAACACGATTGACTCATTATTCCTACCTACCTGAGCTAAGCTATCAACACTGGGCTGACATTATTATTATTAAGCAGTTAATATGCATCAAGCATTGTTCTAAGCATTGGGGTACATGCAAATTAATCATGTAAAACACAGTCCCTTTCCCACATGGAGAGCATAGCTTAAGAAGGAGGAAGAACAGGTATTGAACCCCCATTTTATAGATGAGGAAATGGGCACAGAGAAGTTAAGTGATTTGCCCAAGGCCACACAGTAGGCTTGCCAGAGCTGGGATTAGAACCTAGGTCCTCTGAATCCCAGGCCCGTGCTCTTTCCACTAATAATAATAATAATGTTGGTATTTGTTAAGCGCTTACTATGTGCAGAGCACTGTTCTAAGCACTGGGGTAGACACAGGGGAATCAGGTTGTCCCACATGGGGCTCATAGTCTTAATCCCCATTTTACAGATGAGGGAACTGAGGCACAGAGAAGTTAAGTGACTTGCCCACAGTCACACAGCTGACAAATGGCAGAGCTGGGATTCGAACTCATGAGCCCAGACTCCAAAGCCCGTGCTCTTTCCACTGTGCCACGCTGCTTCTCTGCTTCTCTGCTTCACTAGGCTACGCAGCCTCTCACTTACAAGCACTACTGCTGGCTATAGTGTTTGACAAAGGAGAGATACTATGGGTCCCATGATATCCAGCAAAGATTACTTGTTTGCTTGTTTGATGGTATTTGTGAAGTGCTTAGTATGAGTCACTTTTCCAGTTCCTTTTCCTGTACCAACCCAAATCTTGCAATCAACCCCAAATCCTCTAAATTCTACCTATTTCAAGTAGAAGTTGCACTCACAAGGTTGTGCTCACAGACAGGCCATGGCACTTCAGGAAGTGAACATATGGAGGATTTGAACGCTTAAAATTTAAATATGTTTTCAACTCCCCCTGCTTGCAAGTTCCTTGTTGAATTCTTAAGTCTGGCTGCTTTGAAGTGTTAACCAAGACTGAGCTTAGATGATCCTGCTAATAATCATGACTGTGGTATTTGTTAAGGGTTTAACTATGTGCCAAGCACTATGCTAAGGGTTGGGGTAGATGCAAGACAATCAGGTGTGGAGCTCAATTTAGACTAGAAATGCTTGTCTTTATTCAATCTTATCTGAAGCTCCACTTCCATTTTATATTGTATTTTTTCTCCCTTTCCATTAATTAGCAATGCACTGCATAAGGTGGTTCAATGTCTCCGTCACTTTACAGAGTCACTATCATGGCTTTTGCCAGTAATATGGATTTTGCTCTCCCTGCCCTTGAAAAGCTATGCTGCATAATAACCAGTACATATCTTGTTAGCCCAGGTGAACTCTGTGCACTTGTTTCAGTCAACTTGCAATGTCACCGAATGTCCCTTCGAATCAATCTCACATTCTGCAGCACCATTTTAATGTCCATGTCAAAGGTGTCAGGGCACACCAGAGTGGGAGCTAGGACAGCCCAGTGCGATGGAATGAGAGAGGCTGGGGTGCCTAGATTATGAAAAAAAAATACCACCCAACCTCTAGTTGATGTTTGCAAATACTCCCTTAAAAAAATGCCTAAGAGAAGGGCAATGGTTCCATTTGAAGCCCAAACTGAAAGCACCAATGGAGCCTGTGCAAAATAATTAAAAATCAACTTACTCCTTCCCTCTGTTTCATACTGGGCTCCTTCCTGGAAACTCTCAAGGATTGATGAAGGAAGCACCTTTGCCCTCCCACTGGGAGAAGCTGAAGAAAGCTTCTGAGGTTTTACATTTGGTTCTCAGGATGAAAATGCCACTTGCTGCACAGGCTTTTTTCAAGGGCTAGTACCTGCATTAAGGTTCCTCACCTGCCACCAGGGTTTCATAAGTGGCAGGATAACTTTCCACAAGAAATGGAAAAAGCCCAGTCACTAGCGTTATTTTGAATCACACAAAAAATAGAATACAATTCAAAGCTGGTATATTGGAGAATAAATGAAATGATGTAATACACTCTAATTCCTCCCCATTTTCTTGTTTCTATTGATTTAATTCTATGGGCAGAAGCAGCAGCAGTGTGATCTAGTGGAAAGAGCATGGACTGGGAGTTGGAGGACCTGTGTTCTAATCCTGGCTCTGTCACTTTCATTCATTCATTCAATAGTATTTATTGAGCGCTTACTATGTGCAGAGCACTGTACTAAGCGCTTGGAATGAACAAGTCGGCAACAGATAGAGATGGTCCCTGCCGTTTGACGGGCTTACAGTCTAATCGGGGGAGACGGACAGACAAGAACAATGGCAATAAATAGAGTCAAAGGGAAGAACATCTCGTAAAAACAATAGCGACTAAATAGAATCAAGGCAATGTACAATTCATTAACAAAATAAATAGGGTAATGGAAATATATACAGTTGAGCGGACAAGTACAGTGCTGTGGGGATGGGAAGGGAGAGGTGGAGGAGCAGAAGGAAAGGGGGAAAAGAGGGTTTAGCTGCGGAGAGGTAAAGGGGGGGTGGTAGGAGGGAGTAGAGGGAGAAGAGGAGCTCAGTCTGGGAAGGCCTCTTGGAGGAGGTGAGTTATAAGTAGGGTTTTGAAGAGGGGAAGAGAATCAGTTTGGCGGAGGTGAGGAGGGAGGGCGTTCCGGGACCGCGGGAGGACGTGGCCCAGGGGTCAACGGCGGGATAGGCGAGACCGAGGGACGGTGAGGAGGTGGGCGGCGGAGGAGCGGAGCGTGCGGGGTGGGCGGTAGAAAGAGAGAAGGGAGGAGAGGTAGGAAGGGGCAAGGTGATGGAGAGCCTTGAAGCCTAGAGTGAGGAGTTTTTGTTTGGAGCGGAGGTCGATAGGCAACCACTGGAGTTGTTTAAGAAGGGGAGTGACATGTCCAGATCGTTTCTGCAGGAAGATGAGCCGGGCAGCGGAGTGAAGAATAGACTGGAGCGGGGCGAGAGAGGAGGAAGGGAGGTCAGAGAGAAGGCTGACACAGTAGTCTAGCCGGGATATAACGAGAGCCTGTAGCAGTAAGGTGGCCGTTTGGGTGGAGAGGAAAGGGTGGATCTTGGCGATATTGTAGAGGTGAAACCGGCAGGTCTCGGTAACGGATAGGATGTGTGGGGTGAACGAGAGAGACGAGTCAAGGATGACACCGAGATTACGGGCCCGAGAGACGGGAAGGATGGTCGTGCCATCCACGGTGATAGAGAAGTCTGGGAGAGGACCGGGTTTGGGAGGGAAGATGAGGAGCTCAGTCTTGCTCATGTTGAGTTTTAGGTGGCGGGCTGACATCCAGGTGGAGACGTCCTGGAGGCAGGAGGAGATGCGAGCCTGAAGGGAGGGGGAGAGGACAGGGGCAAAGATGTAGATCTGCGTGTCATCTGCGTAGAGATGGTAGTTAAAGCCGTGAGAGCGAATGAGTTCACCGAGGGAGTGAGTGTAAATGGAGAACAGAAGAGGGCCAAGAACTGACCCTTGAGGAACTCCAACAGTTAAAGGATGGGAGGGGGAGGAGGCGCCAGGGAGGGAGCCCGAGAATGACCGGCCAGAGAGGTAAGAGGAGAACCAGGAGAGGACAGAGTCCGTGAAGCCAAGGTGAGATAAGGTATGGAGGAGGAGGGGATGGTCGACAGTGTCAAAGGCAGCAGAGAGGTCAAGGAGGATCAGAATGGAGTAGGAGCCATTGGATTTGGCAAGAAGGAGGTCACGGGTGACCTTAGAGAGAGCAGTCTCGGTAGAGTGGAGGGGACGGAAGCCAGATCGGAGGGGGTCTAGGAGAGAATGGGAGTTAAGGAATTCTAAGCATCGACTGTAGACGACTCGTTCTAGGATTTTGGAAAGGAAGGGTAGTAGGGAGATAGGACGATAACTGGAGGGGGAAGTGGGGTCAAGAGCGGGTTTTTTTAGGATGGGGGAGACGTGGGCATGTTTGAAGGCAGAGGGGAAGGAGCCCTTGGAGATTGAGTGGTTAAAAATAGAAGTTAAGGAAGGGAGGAGGGCAGGGGCGATGGTTTTAATAAGGTGAGAGGGAATGGGGTCCAAGGCGCAGGTGGAGGGGGTGGCACTTGCGAGGAGGGAGGAGATCTCCTCTGAGGATACTGCAGGGAAGGATGGGAAAGTAGGGGAGAGGGTTGGTGGGGGGGAGGGGAGAGGCGGAGGGGTGACTTTGGGGAGCTCAGACCTGATTGTGTTGATTTTCGTGAGGAAATAGGTGGCCAGATCATTGGGGGTGAGAGATGGGGGAGGGGGAGGAACAGGGGGCCTAAGGAGAGAGTTAAAGGTCCGGAACAATCGGCGGGGGTGACGGGCATGGGTGTCGATGACGGAGGAGAAGAAGTTTTGCCTGGCGGAGGAGAGGGCAGAGTTAAGGCAGGAAAGGATAAATTTGAAGTGTGTGAGGTCGGCTTGGTGCTTGGACTTTCGCCAGCAGCGCTCGGCAGCTCGAGCATAGGAGCGTAGGAGGCGGACAGAGGAGGTGATCCAGGGCTGTGGGTTAGTGGAGCGAGAGCGGCGGAGGGAAAGGGGGGCGAGAGAGTCGAGATGAGTAGAGAGGGTGGAGTTGAGAGCGGAGACCTGATCATCGAGAGTGGGAAGTGAGGACAGGGCGGCAAGGTGAGGAGAGATGCTTTTGGAAAGACGGATGGGATCGAGAGAGCGGAGGTCTCTGTGGGGCAGTAGCGAAGGTTTGCAGGGGGAGGGAGTGTGAGAGATGAGGCAGGTGAGAAGGTTATGGTCAGAGAGAGGGATTTCAGAGTCGGTGAGGGAGGAGATAGTGCAGTGGTAGGAGATGACGAGATCGAGGGTGTGACCGAGTCGGTGAGTGGGCGCGGTATGGTGGAGGAGGAGGTCGGCAGAGTCGAGGAGGGATAGCAGGCGGGCGGCAGAGGAGTCGTCGGGTACATCCATATGGATGTTGAAGTCTCCAAGGATCAGAGTGGGCAGAGAGAAGGAGAGAAGGAAGGTGAGAAAGGGGTGACACTTGCTGTGTCACCTTGGGTAAGTCAATTTTCTGTGCCTCAGTTCATTCATTCAATTGCATTTATTGAGTGCTTTCTGTGTGCAAAGTACTGTACTAAGCACTTGAGAGAGTACAATATAACAACAGACACATTCCTGCCCACAACAGTTCACAGTCTCCTCTCTGCAAAATGGGGATTCAGTACCTGTTCTTCTTCCTACTAAGACTGTGAGCCCCTTGTGGGACAGGGATTCTACCTGACCTAACTTGTATTTACTCCAGCATTTAGAACAGTGCTTAAGGCATAGTAAGTGCTTAGCAAATACGATAATTAATTACTTAACTACTACCCCTACCAAGGCAAACCAGTGGAATGAACAGTGAGCACTGGGTTCTATGAGCTAGGATTAGTGCTCAATTGTAATACCCTTAGAGGGAGATTAAATTGTGGTAGAATTGAAGCCAGATCTTGACTTGTATGTCTAGTGTTGCATCAAACTTTCTTTACAGGAAAGTTGTCCGTAACTTTCAGTTTAACTAGGACAATCTTGTTGGGATATTCAAATAACATTTATAAAAAAATACTCCCAAGATGGGAATGCCACAGCAGCTCCTTTTAAATGTTTAGACTTTCTCACTGACAGGAGTAGGTTAGGCCACTTGGCATTATGGGACTTGTAGTATGGAGACCTCAGAATGCTGGGTGAGGTAACTCCAATTTTCATTCATTCAAACATATTTATTGAGAGTTTACTGTACACAAAGCACTATACTACGTGCTTGGGAGAGTACAATATAATAACAAATGGACATATTCCCTGCCCACAAAGAGCTCACAGTCCTCTTCTATTCCTTCAATTATCATGGTCATTGCCATGGTCGCTGAGAGGGAGGGAAAATACCTATAAATTTGGGATCGTGTCCTAATGCCCCAATTTTCAATACATGTAACCTGGCAGCCCACATGGCACGTGGAATGACACAACACAATCCCCAAATTGCCCTGTCTACATAGCACCAACTATCATTATTCACTCCTGTGGCAACAAAGTAATAACAGCAAATCCTCTTATTATTAACAGACTGAATCAAGTAACCTCAACACCATTCTCTTAAACACACACCCAAAAGATGAAACTACTGACTGTGAGATCCTAATCTATGTCTGCAGATGTGGCAGGAAAGACCAGTGTGTGACCACCTGCCCATTCCATACTGTGTATCTCACCTTCCTCCTCTCCTTCTCTCTGCCCACTCTGATCCTTGGAGACTTCAACATCCATACGGATGTACCCGACGACTCCTCTGCCGCCCGCCTGCTATCCCTCCTCGACTCTGCCGACCTCCTCCTCCACCATACCGCGCCCACTCACCGACTCGGTCACACCCTTGATCTCGTCATCTCCTACTGCTGCACTATCTCCTCACTCACCGACTCTGAAATCCCTCTCTCTGACCATAACCTTCTCACCTGCCTCATCTCTCACACTCCCTCCCCCTGCAAACCTTCGCTACTGCCCCACAGAGACCTCCGCTCTCTCGATCCCATCCGTCTTTCCGATAGCATCTCTCCTCACCTTGCCGCCCTGTCCTCTCTTCCCACTCTCGACGATCAGGTCTCCGCTCTCAACTCCACCCTCTCTACTCATCTCGACTCTCTCGCCCCCCCTTTCCCTCCGCCGCTCTCGCTCCACTGACCCACAGCCCTGGATCACCTCCTCCGTCCGCCTCCTACGCTCCTATGCTCGAGCTGCTGAGCGCTGCTGGCGAAAGTCCAAGCACCGAGCCGACCTCACACACTTCAAATTTATCCTTTCCTGCCTTAACTCTGCCCTCTCCTCCGCCAGGCAAAGCTTCTTCTCCTCCCTCATCGACACCCATGCCCGTCACCCCCGCCGATTGTTCCGGACCTTTAACTCTCTCCTTAGGCCCCCTGTTCCTCCCCCTCCCCCATCTCTCACCCCTAATGATCTGGCCACTTATTTCCTCACGAAAATCAACACAATCAGGTCTGAGCTCCCCAAAGTCACCCCTCCGCCTCTCCCCTCTCCCCCAACAACCCCCTCCCCTACTTTCCCATCCTTCCCTGCAGTATCCTCAGAGGAGATCTCCTCCCTCCTCGCAAGTGCCACCCCCTCCACCTGCGCCTCGGACCCCATTCCCTCTCACCTTATTAAAACCATCGCCCCTGCCCTCCTCCCTTCCTTAACTTCTATTTTTAACCACTCGATCTCCAAGGGCTCCTTCCCCTCTGCCTTCAAACATGCCCACGTCTCCCCCATCCTAAAAAAACCCGCTCTTGACCCCACTTCCCCCTCCAGTTATCGTCCTATCTCCCTACTACCCTTCCTTTCCAAAATCTTAGAACGAGTCATCTACAATCGATGCCTAGAATTCCTTAACTCCCATTCTCTCCTAGACCCCCTCCGATCTGGCTTCCGTCCCCTCCACTCTACCGAGACTGCTCTCTCTAAGGTCACCCATGACCTCCTTCTTGCCAAATCCAATGGCTCCTACTCCATTCTGATCCTCCTTGACCTCTCTGCTGCCTTTGACACTGTCGACCATCCCCTCCTCCTCCATACCTTATCTCACCTTGGCTTCACGGACTCTGTCCTCTCCTGGTTCTCCTCTTACCTCTCTGACCGATCATTCTCGGTCTCCTACGCTAGAGCCTCCTCCCCCTCCCATCCTTTAACTGTTGGAGTTCCTCAAGGGTCAGTTCTTGGCCCTCTTCTGTTCTCCATTTACACTCACTCCCTCGGTGAACTCATCCGCTCTCACGGCTTTGACTACCATCTCTACGCAGATGACACGCAGATCTACATCTCCGCCCCTGTCCTCTCCCCCTCCCTTCAGGCTCGCATCTCCTCCTGCCTCCGGGACGTCTCCACCTGGATGTCGGCCCGCCACCTAAAACTCAACATGAGCAAGACTGAGCTTCTCATCTTCCCTCCCAAGCCCGGTCCGCTCCCAGACTTCTCCATCACCGTGGATGGCACGACCATCCTTCCCGTCCCGCAGGCCCGCAATCTCGGTGTCATCCTTGACTCGTCCCTCTCGTTCACCCCACACATCCTATCCGTTACCGAGACCTGCCGGTTTCACCTCTACAATATCGCCAAGATCCGCCCTTTCCTCTCCACCCAAACGGCTACCTTACTATTGCGGGCTCTCGTTATATCCCGGCTAGACTACTGTGTCAGCCTTCTCTCTGACCTCCCTTCCTCCTCTCTCGCCCCGCTCCGGTCTATTCTTCACTCCGCTGCCCGGCTCATCTTCCTGCAGAAACGATCTGGGCATGTCACTCCCCTTCTTAAACAACTCCAGTGGTTGCCTATCGACCTCCGCTCCAAACAAAAACTCCTCACTCTAGGCTTCAAGGCTCTCCATCACCTTGCCCCTTCCTACCTCTCCTCCCTTCTCTCTTTCTACCGCTCACCCCGCACGCTCCGCTCCTCTGCCGCCCACCTCCTCGCCGTCCCTCGGTCTCGCCTATCCCGCCGTCGACCCCTGGGTCACGTCCTCCCGCGGTCCTGGAACGCCCTCCCTCCTCACCTCCGCCAAACTGATTCTCTTCCCCTCTTCAAAACCTTACTTAAAAATCACCTCCTCCAAGAGGCCTTCCCAGACTGAGCTCCTCTTCCCCCTCTACTCCCTCTGCCATCCCCCCTTTACCTCTCCGCAGCTAAAGCCTCATTTTCCCCTTTTCCCTCTGCTCCTCCACCTCTCCCTTCCCATCCCCACAGCACTGTACTCGTCCGCTCAACTGTATATATTTTCGTTACCCTATTTATTTTGTTAATGAATTGTACATCGCCTTGATTCTATTTAGTTGCCATTGTTTTTACGAGATGTTCTTCCCCTTGACGCTGTTTAGTGCCATTGTTCTTGTCTGTCCGTCTCCCCCGATTAGACTGTAAGGCCGTCAAATGGCAGGGACTGTCTCTATCTGTTGCCGACTTGTTCATCCCAAGCGCTTAGTACAGTGCTCTGCACATAGTAAGCGCTCAATAAATACTATTGAATAAAGATAATTCTTTATTTTTATGCCTTTGCCTCTTGCAGGGCCTGTTGCTGTTTCCAAAACTGGTTTTGTGATCTAAATTTTCCCAAAGTCTCTTCCCAAGATGAGAAACCCCTCTCCTGATTGCTGTTTGCCAGGCTTGTCTGTGTCCTGTGATGGTCTCCCAATAGGCCCCTGCTACAGACTTCTGTTCAGTCAGCCCAGTCATAGCTTGCTATCCAACAATCTTTGCCATCCTCTGCTCTTCCCAAGCATGTCACCCGGTGAGGCCGAGATGTGATGAGCAGTGTCCCCCAAGTTAATAATTGTGGTATTCGTTAAGTGCTTACTATGTGCCAGGCACCATACTAAGTGCTGAGGTGGATACAAGCAAATCAGGTTGGACACAGTCCCTGTCTCATGGGGGGCTCACAGTCTCAATCCCCACTTTACAGATGAGGTAACTGAGGCCCAGAGAAATGAAATGACTTGCCCATGGTCACACAGCAGACTAATGGTGGAGTCTGGATTAGAACCCATGACCTTCTGACTTCCAGGTCTATGCTCTATCCACTACACCATGCTGTTTCTCTAGGTTGGCAAGCTGCCTTGGTTCCAGAATCTCACTGTTAAATGTGAGCCAATGTAGTTTCAGAGGATTCTGGGAACTTTCTGAGCTTGTTTTTCGGTCTGCCCCAGGTAAATACATGGTTTCTATGGACAAGTGACTCAGAGAACCCCACTCTAGTGCAGTTGGCCAGCCCTGACCACTGTACTCTCAGGGCCACCTCTGTTCCAGCCTAGCCCTGGCATAAGGAAGACAGCCAATATTCCTCTGGTTCTATTCCAGGGTAAACATTTCTCCCTGACAAGCCCCACCTTTATAAAGCCCTACATCTCAGAGATGACGATGCTTCAGTTAAAGAGATTAAGTCGGACCAATTTGCTTGGCTGGTGATATGCAGATAAAGAGTCCCTGATTTTTGAGCCTTGTGTGTTCAGTGGAGGCGGGATAACGTGTAACAACATCCTCGAGTAAACACCAACAACAGACACAGTCAATGAACAGAGTTCAATCCACTGCCACCCAACTAACAACTTCCGAGAGTTCAGATTTTCTTCTCTCACCTGTTACTTTCTATTAACAATTACGATAAGCAGCTTCATCACACCATTTCCTGTGGGCCAGCGTGCTGCATCTGACTTTCTACAAAGGGTGAAATCAAGTCATACGCACACACATTAGGAAGAATTTCTCTTTGCTACTTTAGCTGGTCCAGAACACCAAATAGCATGGTGAATTTTAGCTAATAGCAAAAGGGGAGAGCAGGAGGAGGGATTTTTGAGTCAGAGATCAATCCCAACCAGCCAGCAGGTGGAAAGCATGGCTGAATGCTTTTTCTCTTGGCCATTTCAGATATGTGTGGGCTAGAGGGCTCACCTCTACTTCATCCCTCCATCTGCCTCTTCACTCCAAATTCCCTTAATAGCCAGAAGGGAGCCCTGCAGGGAGACAAGGCATTTGAAACAGAGGCTCAGAGGAGAGGGAAATTTTAATGAAAAAAGCCCCTCTGGTATTTTGAAAAATCTCCCATTCCATAAGGAAAATTTCTAGAACTTCTATCAGATTTGCAATTTCAACCAGAGACCAAGGGCTAGAAATGGCCTTTAGTTTTAAGAAGAAAAATAGCTTACTCTTAAGTGAGATTGATTATGGGCATTATAAAGCAACAGCATAGAGCACACTCAATTCCAAAGCAGGAAAACCCATGTTTCAGAGAAAGGTTAAAGGAGATGGACGGCCCAAGGGTCCCAAAGCCACACAATCAGACCCCTGGCTTCAGACTGTTGTCTCACTTTTACAGTTGTCTAGCCTTGTTTCCCTTGTTTCCACTGTTTCAGAAACACCATTCCTACTGAGGGTTTCTAAACCCTCTCAGTGTTTAGCCTCCCTTTGATGAGGCCTCCAGTTGGGGAAACAAGCAGTTCCATATACCAGGGAAGCCAGGGGGCGGGCGGGGAGAGAAGAGATGGGGCCCACATGATCCTTGTTATCTAGAGCCAACTGACCCCCCTAGGCAAGACAGACTTTGGTATGCTACTGTCTCATTCTACATGCACACACGCCAGATTTTTTCATGGATAAACTTTGTTGGGAGGCCAGTGTGGCTAAGTTTAAGGATGGGGAAGCTGATAACGGTGTTTGAAAATGCCATCTGGGCATCCAGCATCCTGCTGGATTTACGAAATGTATCCACTGGCTTGCATTCAGCACAAACGAGAGTGCTTAGTAATTGAGAAGAATTATAAGGATATTAAGCTGGAGAATTGTTTCCGTTATTAGTTCAAATCAAGGGTTCTGAGAAGAGGGTACGTTAAGATGGGGGACACAATTCTTCCATTTAATAACTTATGGGAGATTGAATGAAATTTTAATGGGAAATGCAATAAAGGAATTTTACATTTCAGGGAAGGCATTAAGAAATATTACAGTTTACTAGGAATATTTATACTGTCTGAATGGAGTTGCACTATTTGTATATCTGCTCTGTTGCTAACCTGAGAAACTGGTTTAATCCAATTGTTACTTTTTTGAATAAAGGTAGTTTCAGTTTAGAGATCAATCATTGGGACCTATCTATCTCGCATCAACCAAGTAAGTTTCAACACAAATTACGTTCATAGATTAACCTCATCATCATCAGCATTGACTGATTGCTAAATTTGTGCAAAATACTATGCTAAGAGATTTGGAACATAAATAAAGTATAGATGATAGTTCCTGCTCTCTAATGCAGCATAATAATAATAATAATGATAATAATACTTGTAAAGCACTTACTATGCACCAAGCACTGTACAAAGGGCTGTAGTAGATTCAAAATAAAGATAGGCAGAAGACAGAGAGACCCACAGACTAGACAAATGCAATGGGAACCAAATGAGAAACAGAGATATAGCTGGTAGCAACATGAGCAGAAAATGAATAAGTGCAATTACTACACCAAAATGCATTTAAATACTAAGGATAGCTGATGAGATGACACAATCAGGAAGGTGGTGATTAGTCAGGGAATTTTAGGGGGGGGCTTTGAAGGTGGGGTGAATTGTAGCTTTGATGGTTTAGGGAGTTTCATGCACAAGGTAAAGAATGTGCACAGGGTTGGACAGAGGAGAGTTAAGACAGAGGAACCTCAGTTACCTCAACTGAAAAATGGGGATCAAGACTGTGAGTCCCATGTGGGACATGGACTGTGTCCAACCTGAGTAACTTTATATTTACCCCAGCGCTTAGTACAGTTCCTGACACATATTAAGCCCTTAACAAATACCATTTTAAAAAATGGACATAAAAATATCAATACCAAGGAAGTCTAGGCAACAATGAATTTCCAATAGATTTTAAACGCCTTGAGGACAGGGTTCATGTCTACCAATTCAAGCACACTCTGCACAGAATAAGCACTCAATAAATATGATAGATTTCCATTCATACCCATTTAGAAACACAATCAGAATGGTTGGAAGGGAAGTTGAAAAGTCGTATTGACCACCTCCCATATCTGGGCCACATCTGGGTAAAATCACTATCTCCTAGACTATTTTTTTATTTTTTTAATGGTAATTGATAAGTACTTAAGTGCCAGGTACTGCGGTAGATAGACGCTAATCAGGTTGGACACAGTCTATGTTTCACATGGGGCTCACAGTCTTAATTCCCATTTTACAGATGAAGTATTTGAGGCACAGAGAAGTTAAGTGACTTGCCCCAGGTGAAACAGCAGTAGACAAGTGGTGGAGCCAGGATTAGAACCCGGGTCTTTCTGACTCCTAGGCCCATGCTCTATCCATTATGCCACGTTGCTTCTCGCAGCATTTGTTCACTGGGTTCTTCAACAAGGGACCTCAATTCACAGACAGTATTTTGCATCACAGACAACAATCCTGATTTTGACCCCAAGATGGTACCCCGGCTATTTCCTTTTTAAAATTCTAGGTTCAAATGCAATGACTTTGGGCAGGGGAGGGAAGCATTCCCCTCGGCCATCTGAAAGGTCAAATTGTCCGCATTTCAAAGAGGGTCATTCTTTCCTCCCAAAAGAAATAGTCAAAATGCAGGAAGGAACAGTTGCATTATTCACTTCTAGCATATAGCTGGGCAGAAGAGGCTGGTTAGTTGAAGGATGATTGGCAGGGGCCCTCCGGAGGGATCATTTGTGCTGTGGCTCTGTTACTTATTTTAAAATGGGCAAAGTGATAAATAGCAATGAGCAGGATAGACAGGCAGAGGTGTCCTGACTGTCTGGGCCCAGTTTGGAGATTTCCCCTGGGAATTCCATCAACCTTGGCTCTCTATTAACTGAAAGAAGGACCACTCTCTTGGAGTGTATGAAAAAAAAAAATCCCCCCCAAACTACAGCCCATCCCTCACTGGGGGCACTCTCAGACCTGGGCATGGAGACTCAAGGCATTCTTGAATATTCCAGAAATTCTAAAGTATTAAAACAACATTTGCCCTTTCCCCTAAGCTTGGTCCAGACATGGAGATTCCGGGAGGGCATTATGCATTTATGAGGCTAGCTTTCACTGTCAGCTCTGATTTTCTCACACTCCTGCCCTGCCACCACATTCAACCTCTTCCAGAGCTTTCCAGAAAGGCTACTATCTGCAGATAACATATCCAATTTCTAAGTTTTCTGCGTCTTCCTGGCAAAAGTGCGGACATTGGGATGTAGCTGTGGTACCATCTGAGGGATTAGCAAGACAAACTAAGGAAAAGGGGGGAAAAGCTGATGAGTTTACTGGAGCTTCCTTAATAACATCCCCACTTTAGTCCCATCAATTCACATTACAGTATCAGAAACAACATTAGTGGGTCAGATCAATGATCCATTCAACCTGATATTCTCTCTCAAAACTGGCAATAGGATGTTTGGTTTCTTTTTCTTCCACCCTAATGGCCAGGGTAATCCTAGCCAATATTCCTAACTTTTCCAAACACCTCCCTAACTTTGGTGTACCCATAAGTGTGCCCAAATCTTTGGAGATCCAGCTAATATTTTCTGGCTGAATAACTTCCTGAGGTGTATGTCTGATTAGGTGGGCATATTAAACAGGTGGAGACAGGAAACCAGAATAGAGGGTCCCAGTTCCTGGCTTTGAGAATTTTAGTTTTGAGTTCTCTGAGCTCACCATTCAAACTACACCCATAAAGACCATACTTCCCTTATGATGTCTTTCCAGAAGCCGCCCGACACCACAGGCTTTTGTTGAAATCACTTTGCTGTCTCTGTTGAACTGGAAATGGGAGTTGAGGGACTGAATTTTGAAACCACTCAAGTGACTCATTGAAAACAAACTGAACCAAGTCTTGATTCCAAATAATGGTGCATCTTAGACACTTCCATACATCTAACAGTGCCCAGAGCTCTTCCCACACACAATTCTCAGGAGGGAAATGACGGATTGCTCCAATTTTATGGACCACAAAAACCTATTAATGCTCAACTGAGCTTGAGCCAGTTGGGAAACAGGTGAGAATTTATGGTTGGACACTCAGAATGAATCACTATTAGTGCTCATGACAATATGCAAATGAATTAAAGCCCAGCTCATTTGTATGCAAAATATCTACTACAATTTAATTGAACCCAACCAAGTTCTAGTTGAGCAATCACAGGGCACTGCTGGCTCCCAGATACCCCAACAGCTATAATAATGTTGGTATTTGTTAAGCGCTTACTATGTGCAGAGCACTGTTCTAAGGGCTGGGGTAAATACAAGGTAATCAGTTGTCCCACGTGAGGCTCACAGTCTTCATCCCTATTTTGCAGATGAGGAAACTGAGGCCCAGAGAAGTTAAGTGACTTGCCCACACTCACACAGCTGACAAGTGGCAGGGCCGGGATTCGAACCCATGACCTCTGACTCCCAAGCTTGGGCTCTTTCCACTGAGCCATGCTGCTTCTTCTCTAGCTATGGGTACATCAGCTCTGGACCAACCTTTTCCAACTCTTTTTTTAATTTTATTTGTTAAGCACTTACTTATGTGCCAGACACTGCACCAAGCACCAAGGCAGATACAAGATAATCAATTTGGGCCACAGTCCCTGTCCCACATAGGGCTCACAGTCTTAAATCCCCATTTTACAGATGAGCTAACTGAGGCACAGGGAAGTTAAGTGACTTGCCCAAGGTCATACAGCCGACAAGTGGCAGAGCCGGCATTAGAATCCCAGGTCCTCTGACTCCCAGGCCCATGCTCTTTCCATTAGGCCACACTGCTTTGCTTTCTGAGGCAGTGGAAAGTCACAAAGTCTATATTTCTTGCAGTGGAACCTGCAGCCTGCATTCTGCTTAGCAGGTAGTTGAGACTGGACATGGCCTAGGTCAGTATAGTGACCGACTGAACTGTTCTTGCCAAAGTTTGAAAGAACCAGCAAGATCCAGGAGGTTTAGTCCAGGGATCAAGAATAAGTACCATGTCCATTTATTTTGTTCAGACCCTTTGGTGTCAGCCTTTCAATCATGGAAGGTAGGTAACAATGCCATATTTTGCTCTTACACTGCAACTTTCTTCTAGGAATCTCAAATTATATCTCAGATTCCCATCCTCCCAGGACCCTGGAAAGCAAGAAAGGAGTCGGGCAAGTACAGTGTAGAATCTCAATGTGCCTTAAAAGATAGAATTCCAGTATCCACTATACTGAGGGTCAATTTCCAGTTAATAAGGGAGATGGACCCAATCCTGGCCCCACCTGGGGCTCAAAGTCTAAGTAGGAGAAATAAAAGGTACAGATGACAAAAGTGAGGCACCGAGAAATGAAATGACTTGCCCAAGCAGGCAAGTGGCAAAGCTTGTGTCTCCCACGCCTGTGCTCTTTCCACTAGGTGACACTGATTCTCTTGCAGTGCACTGAACTAAGTGCTTGGGAAAGTTCAACAGAGGCCCAAGATACTTTGTGTGAGGTGAGGGCTCACCCAAACCACCGGCAGCTTCAATAATACGAGCATTCCCAAAGCCAGAGCACCTCAAACAACTGCATCAGGGACCTCCATGGGAGCCCAAGTTTGGTTCTTCATATGCTCCTTGTCTAAGGACTTTCTCAAGGGCAAAGCAACAGTGTGTCTTCCTTCCAAACAGCCCAAAGTACAATGGCATCAATCATATTTATTGAGTGCTTACTCTGTGCAGAGCACTGTACTAAACGCTTGGAAGAGTACACTATAACAGAGTTACAATAGAACAGAGTTGGTAGATACGTTCCCCTCCCACAATGATATATTGCCTCATTTGTCCTCACAATCACCCTGGGGGAGAGGGAAGAAGCACCTCTTTCAAACCCATTTTACAGATGGAGAAATTGAGACACTGAGCAGTTTAGTTGCTGGCACAATGAAAGGTGAGGCTGGGACTAGAAATTCCATATTCTGACTTTCAATCCCAATGCTTTTTCCACATGACTCGGCTATCATTTTCCCCCTTCCACAATCACACAGTTCTTGAAACTCTATACTTCTCTGAGAATCCAGATCTGAATAAATTCTACCCAATTTCCAGTTGATGCATTTTTTACTATTCCTGCCAACAGTGGGAAACCCCCAAAGCTGCTCTCATTAGCCAGTTGTTCTTGGAAGCTCATTACCTCTAGCTCTGACAACTTCATTGCCCTCACCTATTGCCACTTCACTGTAGTTACCTTCCTCAAACTTGGTAAAACTTCCAGAGTAATTCAGGTCGGTGAAAATTCCTTTCTGTTCAGAACTAAATCAACTTGCTCTGAAATAACTCAAGGTGCCCAGTAGAAACTGCCCTAAGGAGAAGTATAATCTGATCTCCCTTACTTTTCTTTCTTTGTCCCTCTCCTCCTTATCACAAAGTCTTGAACAGACGACTTGAAACCCAAGCATGCTGAGCACCAATCTCTTTAGTCCAGAAAATACAGCCACATGTATGGAAGGAGCAGTTTAGGTCCCAGGTCATGACATGCTTCTCAATATCCTCAATGCCCCCGATTAGCCAGATAAACATTTGGGCTCATTTCCCATGCTCTTTGCATAATAGCTGTGAATATTTATAGACTTCATCCTCACAAAATATTTCAAGGACGAGGCAGGATGCAACTTAAGCAATTCATGGACAGGCTAACAGTGGTGGTTGGTACAGAGAGCCCAGGTAATTGTCTTGAGTGCTCACTGTGTGCAGAGCACTGTACTAAGTGCTTGGAAGAGTATAATATAACAATAAACAGATGCCCTGACCACAAGCTTACAGTCTAAAGGGGGAGACAGACATTAACACAAATAAAGTACAGATATGTACATAATGGGTGTAGGGATGGTGGGAGGGGGATGAATAAACGGGACAAGTCAGGGTGACACAGAAGGGAGTTGAAGAAAAGGAAAAGAAGGCTTAGTGTTGAAGCACTAAGTGTTGAAGAAGAAAGGGAAAAGAGATACACACACACACACACACACACACACATCCACAAGGACATTCTTCCTCTCTCTAATGAACCTTCTTTCCCCTCTCTTCCTTATCCCAAGTTAACACAAACCCATTTATCTCAAGCTGTTATTCTGATTTAGAAAAGGAAGCAGAGGAAGATGCTGACTTCAGTCTGCTTTTCATGGAGAGGAAGAGGTACCTGCAGTTATTAAGCAGATGTCCTCCTGCCAGCAACTTTTCCTTTAGCATGTACAAGGCCCAGAAAATTGTCTTGGTGATTCATTTGGCTCAACTCTCCTCGCCTGATGGATAAATTATCACTAAGTGACCCTTTGCTGCATTTGGTACTAGTTGATTAGGGACTAGGGGGATGTGAAGGCCTCAAAGGGAATCTAAAGGAAAGCCACAGGACTCATTACCTGGGTTTTAATCTCAGTTCTGCCACTTGTCTGCTGTGTGACCTTGGGCAAGTCACTTCCCTTCTCTGTGCCTCAGTTACCTCATCTATAAAATGGGGATTAAGTCCATGTGGGACATGGACTGTGTCTAATCTTATTAGTTTGTAAAACACAGGTAAACCCCAGCACTTAAGTACAGTGCCTGGCACACAGTAAGGGCTTAACAAAAATAATCCGGCCCCTTCTCCCCCAAAACAAACAAAAAGCCTCCTTGAAGGAAACCAGCCGGGAAGGGCAGCATTAAAAGCAGCATAAGAGAACACTGTGCTGAAGATCCAAGAACCACCCACCCACTCTCTGCCTGAAATGCTCAAAATTCCAGAATCAACAGCTCTCCTACTTGTAAACTTGTTATGCGTAGGAAATAAGTCTGCTGATTCTGTTGTTTTGTACTCTCCCAAGCACTTAGTACAGTGTTCTGCAAATAGTAAACACTCAATAAATACTACTGATTGATTTGGACCTCATTCATAGTTACACTAAAAGAAATGGGGAAGGATGAAGATTTCAACTTTCCATTTATCCTCAGATGAGACCCTGATGATCAACCCAAGGCCAGCCAACCAACCAGAGGCACAACTGACGGGTAGTTCAAGTGTCCAAGCTCCAGACCAGTGCCTCACCCAACAGACTGCACTCTTTCCAGCAGAGATATTGGCTTGATTTTATGATTAGCATGACCCAGTTAATTCACGAGCAGCTGTTTTCCAAACTCCTTTTTCAAATGACAACAGTCATTGGAGAGTTCCTTAATTAAATATTGTGATGTCTTTGGTAAGCTCAGAATGGAGGACACACACACACAGCGCTGTACGAGACACTTCTGGGAAAGGAAGAAGGGAAGGACAGAAAGGGACAAAAAGGCTGGAATCTCTGAGAAGATCTCTTGCAGACCCCTGCATGTACCTGAACAATTTCCCTACAGTCTCACAGTCATTAAAACATATAAAAATTTCTGAAACAGCATTACCATGAATTATCACTGCTGTGGTTGCCTAGCAACCTGAGCATTTTTCTGAACGGGAGCTCTGCAAACTGGTATCTAGAGTTTGTGCAAATAGGACTAAAAGCAACATCCGTCCTGGATATCAAAAAGAGATAATTCAGCGCTGAGAGATGTCTGCATGATTCTACATAGATCCGCCGCTAGCTGTGCTAAAGACTGTCATACAAATCCTGGTCTGTGCCCTTCCTACCGCACACTGTCTCAAACACTAGGGAAAACTTGACATTTATTTGTTGTGCATTTTTCCTGACAAATGCCTTCCTGAATTCACCTATTTTTGTGAAGAGTGTACTCTACTCCAGGAAAACAAAACTCCAGACTTTCAAAGGATTTTTAGGCTTCTTTAGTGGGAATCTTGAAGCTCTTATCAGACTGTTTGACTTTCAATCTCATTTTCTCTTGCATCTGAAACACTGTTACATTCTTTAGTCCAGAGACAACAAAAAATACCTATGTTTAACTAAATACCAGGAAGAATATTGCTCATGGGAGCATTATTTTCACACGAGGTTTGTTACACTGGGAAACTTTGATTTCTGTCCTATTACAGCATCTGATGCTACGGTCATATGAACTGCTGCCATGTATTTTACTGTTAAATGATATGGCTCAATTGTATCATAAAAAGCCTGCCCTCAAGCTTTAGGTTATCATACAAATAAATGAACCTAATATAAGCTTTCGGAGTTTCAACAAGTTGTAATTGTTGTACAGGCTAAGGGGCGTACTTTATGCTTTCCAAATGATTATATCATTGTGGTTCTTCACAAAAGGCCCAGGAGGTTGAAGAGTTTTGAAAACTAGGGGGTATCTCTGAAATATCTTTGAAATGTGATATCACTGCAGTGGAAATCACATGCATGCCTATAGCTCATGGAAGGAGTTTTGTTGCGGGCTAGATTCCTCTGCAATTTTCACTGCAGCAGGTCTCATTAGAACAAGAGTCTACCAACAGGGAAGCAGTATGGCAGAAGACCTGGGTTCTAATCCCACCTCCACCATTTCTCTGCTGTGTGACCTTGGGCAAGTCACTTAACTTCTCTGTGTCTCAGTTTCCTCAACTTCAAATTGGGGATTTAGAATTTGTTCTCCCTCCTAATTAGATGAACCACATGTAGGACAAGGACTGTAGCTGGCCTGACCAACTTGCATCTATCCCAAAGCCTACAACAGTGCTTAACACATAGTAAGCGCTTAACAAATTCCATAAAAAAATCTACCTGTTTTCTTATACTCTTTTGGTAATTTGGGGAGGCTGGGGATTCAGAAGATGATCTGAATCCAAATAGCATTCTGGAGACTGGAATTAAGACCTTGTCTGGGTGACAGACCAGAAAGTCTCACAAGACCACAGTAGCATGTCCCATCAAGTCAGAATTAAAGTCCAGCCCAGACCCTCTCTGGATTACAGTATCAGTCAGTCATATTATTGAGTGCTTACAGGCCGAGCTTGGGAACGTACAAAGTAACAAACAGACACATTCCCTGCCATACCACCATTTTATAGATTAAATACACATACTTCAATCACAAAGAGGCAAGTATTTCACCTAGCCTCTGAAATGAAGGAAATAGTGAAGAAAAGTTCTGGTTTGGTTGGCAGATTCAGTTTAGCAGGGCAAGGTTTAAAATTCATGAAAACCTGGGTTTGGAGAGAGGGCTGAAAAGACAGAGGAGTACATTTTGAGAACTGGGTCTAGAAGCCAAGAACTCTGCATTCTTATCTTGGTGAATTATGTCAACTGTTCCAAAACCAATGTTTATCTGCAAAATAGGGAAAGTAAACTGGTGCAGTTAATCAATAGTGGAGTGTAAGCTCCTTTTTAGAGTATCAACTCTTTTTGGGCAGGGATTGTGTGATTCCCTTATTCTGTACTTCCCAAACACCTAGTATAGAGCATCGCAACAAGTGGGTGCTTAATAAATACTACTACTACTACTAGTGTTTTGTGTGTACCTTTTTTGTGCAGAGAGCTGTGCTAAGCCCTTGGGAGAGTGCAATAGAGTTAGAAGTCATCATCCCTGCCCTTACGGAGTTTAGTCTGGTTCATAAGAATGTCCCAAGGAATAACAAATATCTGTCAAGGAACATAAAATGCTATCCTGGGAATAACATTTGCCTTAAATGTCATACAGCAACATGGTGTACTGGGTAGAGCATAGGCCTGAGAGTCAGAAGGACCTGAGTTCTAATCCCAGCTCTGCCAGGTGTCTGCCTTGTGACCTTGGGCCAGTCACTTTACTTCCCTGGGCCACAGTTACTTAATCTGTAAAATGGGGATTGAGAATGTGAGCCCCATGTCAGACGTAGATTATGTCCAAACTGATAAGTACATTCTTAGTACAGGGCCTGACACACAGTAAGCACTTAACATTATAAAAAATGCACTAAAATATGATGAGCTTCCAAAACCATCCATGGAGCTTCCAAAAATTAGAATGCAATCGTAACTTCTTCTTTTGTTAATGATGTGTATATATCTATGATTCTACTTATCTTGATGATATCTACACCAGACTACTTGCTTTGTTTTGTTCTGTTTTGCTTTGTTCTGTCTCCCCTGTTTAGACTGTGAGCCCGTTGTTGGGCAGGGATTGCCTCTATCTGTGGCCCAATTGTACATTCCAATCGCTTAGTACAGTGCTCTGCACATAGTAAGAGCTCAATAAATACGACTGAATTAATGAATGAATGCTACTAAAGAGATGGTTGTTTTTGTTGTGTTATAGATATTGGGTTATGTTGCTGTTGGCGGCCAGACTTCTACCACATGCTCACCACTTAAGAACAGTGTCACCCTGTAGGACGGACTCACTGTGATTCGACTGGAAGACTATACTGGACATCACAACTGCTGAAAATGGGAAGATGCTACAGCTGCTATGCATTTATCTGCCACCGTCGAGAAGAGCAATATCATTTGCAAACTTAGAATCACAGTAAGCGCTCAATAAATATGACTGAATGAATCATTTAGAACATATCTTCGGTCCCCAAGGGAGTGCCTGTGAGGGGTAATAAATTCAAGCTCCCTTTCAGATTCTCTTGCATGACATATAGGCTGGGACCGATGATGAAGAGAAATGAGGAGAGCACCCTATCCTCTCTATGCACATTTCAGTTAATTTCCCAGAAGTCATTGCAAGTTCTAAGCAGACAGTTGTCTAGTGTGAAAAATGGAGCAGGGGATTTTTTTTGGAATGAACAGATAAGATGACAGCCCACACTGTTCAAGAATGTGACAAAATTTCAGGAAAAGTTTTTACATGGGAGAAATAAAGTTATGAGAAGGCTGGTTCTGAAAGGACTTTAATATGCTAACAAACTGCTGTATTAATGTGGCTTTTCTGCTCTGACTGAATTGATACAATAATTTGAGGCCACCCTGCTGTGTGCAAGGCCCTCCTGCTATTCTAGAGAATGGCAGCTAATATTCCCAAAACCTGAAGAGAAGAAGGGAAGTGGCCTGGCTCAGTAGGATAAAAAACAAAATGGCAACACAGGGGCTGTGAAATCTGCTCCTAACCTCCTCCTGCCACTAATTTATCCCATGACTTTGGCTGTCACCCTTGGGCTTAATGGACCAGACACTTCATTTCTTACAAAATTGGTCCTTGCCCTCTTAGCCTGCTTGATTAAACATCTCACAAAATCTCTGGAGGGATAAGACCTTGGTCTCAAGCCTCCAACATTAGCTACAGTTTCTCATTCCCTGACCCACTTCTGGCCTCTTTTGCTCTACATTTCCAGCCTGCTTTCTTGTCTCCAGGGCTTGGAATCAGGGCTGGCCTGTCCCAAGGGCACCGTGTGAAAATCTCATGGGGGTCAGCGCCTGAGGGTGCTCACCTAGTCAACAATCTAGGGGACAGAGCTGCCAAAAGCCACTTGAGCTGGAACCTGGATCCAAGCAGGAGTGGTGGCCAGAAATACAAAACTGGCCACTCTTCCTATGCAGGGAGTCAAACTCACTCCTCTATAAATTTATCTTACTGGGGCTGCCTTGTTAGCAGGAGACTAAGAAACTACCTCCTTGGGTTGCCCTTATTGGACCTGCCAAAATATTCAGCTCTCCAAGAGTGGCCATTCTGTAATCACTCTTATAATGAACCCATCAATATTACCCTTCCAGACCATCTCTTTAGGGACCAAGAAAAGCAGTGAATGCCACTCTTCCACCATCAACTTTTAAGACACCTTCCACCCTGCCAGTCATCCTTACTTATTATCCCCTTCTAATTTCAGTGAGTGAGACCACAAATCCCCCAGAACCAGGAATTGAACCCACGGGACAAAGGGTATATCCTTACATTTCTTGGTAGCTTTGTTTGCCAATGGGGCTTGGGCTCTTGCAAACAGTGTGTGGGGCTTGGAACATTCTTTGTAATTATAAAGATCTCTAAGCTGTAAGCTCTTTGTGGGCAGGGAATGTGTCTGTTTATTGCTGTAATATAGTCCCCCAAGGGCTCAGTACAGTGCTCTGCACAGAGTAAGCACTCAGTAAGTACAATTCAATGAACACATGAATGAATGACTTTAAGCTCTTTGTGAGCAGGAAACATATCTACCAACTCTGTTGTATTGTACTCTCCCAAGTACTTAGTACAGTGCTCTACCCCCAGTTAGTGCTCAATAAATGCTGTTATAAAGGGAGGGAGGAAGTCCTGTAGAACTGACTGCAGTCCACAACCAATAGGTTCTCTGTGACAGAGAAAGTGACATACTTATACTTGGCAGTAAAAAATCCTTTAAATCATAGGATCCACCTCCCCAGAACTATCTTTATACTCCAACCCTCCATACCAAGTTCCCCATATCTCCAGAAAGAGTGCTTAGGAGCCAAAAACTAATGGTATTTATGAGCACTTATTGTGCGCAGAGTACTGCACCAAGTGTTTGGGAGAATACAACACAACAGAGTTGACGGACACTTTTCCTGCCACAGTGATCTTATTATGGTCTGGGGGGAATAGGTTACAACATGTTACAATAATTGGGAAAGGCTTATTTCCTTTGGGGACAGTTTGATCTTCGGCTCGATGTTGGAGGCGGGTTGGGGAGGGGGAAGGATGGATCTGTAATGAATATTTGGCTAAAGAGCGGTGAGAGGCAGGATCAAGTGTCTTCATCCTCCTACTGACAGAACAGACATTGGGCTAGATCCTGCTTATGAATGGTAGAAAAAGCTCTTATGCAGGTGGCAGGAGTTCTAGAAAATTTTTTCAACAGAACTTGCCAGGCGCTTTCTATGTCCCAGGCACTGCACTAAATGCTGAGATAGACACAAGAAAATTAGGTTGGAACCAGTCCCTGTCCCACATAGGACTCACAGTTTATATCAAAGGGAGGAGGATTTAACTGCCATTTGACAGATGAGGAACCTGAGGCACAGAGAAGTTAAGTCACCTGCCCAAGATCACACAGCAGAAAAGTGGTAGATCCAGGATTAGAACCTAGGTCCTCTGACTCCTAGACCCATGCTCTTCACTAGACCTTACTGCTCTCAAGGTCTGGAAGGGCCTGTTTTCTGAAGTGGCTGACACACTTATGAACACTGACAACAGTAAGGCCCATAAGTGATCTCTAAAACAATCTGGTTGACTGCTCCCTATTTTCATTAAATTAAAACTAGTTGTAATAGAAACGATCTCACTTGATCAAACTTAACTGCTATATCACACACCAATAGTGCATAGGCTTCTGTTTCGTCACCCCAAGGAGCTCAGAGAGAATGCAAACAATCTGCATGATTATTCCCATTTTTATGGCTAAGGAAACAAGCACTAAGTCATCTTGCAATTCCTAACCCTAACCAAAAGAGCAGTGATCCCTCATCTTTGTTCCTGGCTCCAAGCTCTGAAGTAAAAACCACATTAATGTTTTCTAAATCCTGAACCCAAAATTATTCTCTCCCCACACAGACAGGGGCAGATGGCTTCTTGACACTAAGTCACTTGAACTTAATGAGCAGGCCTGACCCATGGATGGAGGAAGAGCGAGGATTGAGGTGGAACAAGAATGGACCAACACTGACTTCAATTGGCCAATGTTGGACTGAGTCTCTCCCCGACCCAGATGTCCTAAACCCTCTTCTTCCCCTTCAGGAGCAGATTTCTGGGCCTGTTTTGTTTGTGGAGTGGGGAGAAGAGGACGGTGGGGAGAAACAAGGGATCCTTGAGCACCCCAGAAGTGGCCAGAATAGGGACCCAGGAATTGCTGTTGGGGTAGAGTTGAAGTGGCCCTGTGTTCTGACCCTAAGTCTTTTAACAGTCTCTGGTCGATACCTAATTTCACCACAGACAGAAAATGGAAGTTCCCGCCACTGAATTGGTAGGAACAGTGAGACCTTCCTTCTGAGTCCATGGCCCCTGCTGTGTTGGCAGTTTCCCTCTCATTCTTTCTGAGCCCAAGTTCCCAGGTACCCTACAGATACCAAAACCCCACCAAGTTGACCCAGACATCTTTAGGTAGAAAGCCACTTACTTGTATGGGATATGTTTACTGCCATTGACGAGGGCCAGGATGACATTACCCAGAGCTGACAGCGAGAGGCAGAGGCCAGATCCTCCTTCACGATTTTTGCCAAGTGCTTTCACACAGCTGCCCAAATCGATAAGGTGCAAGCGACTGCGACCTCCAGACACTGAGAGTGAGAGAGAAAGAGAGGAGAGGGATTAGCTTTAAATTGTACCTGCACTGGAATGTTCCAAATGTGACTTCCTCTTCACCTTGGAAACTCTTACAGCGAAAGCAGTGACAATGCCAATTGGTGACACCAGGCTCTTGGTGGGTTTCCATGGCTGAGACCAAATATCTCCCTGGGAGTGGAGACCCGCCCTCTATTGCTCCCAGGCAAAGGTAGGGAGGAGGACCCTGCTGCTTCAGTTGATCAATCAATGGTACCACACACACTTATGGTATGCAGTGCAATGCACTAAGCATTTGGGAGGGTACAATAGGGTAGACTTTTTAAAAGATTTGCAAATGGTCATTCTTCGATGAAATCCAAAGCCCCATGACTTGAACTAAAATTCTAAAAGGCCCATTTTCCTTTTTTTGGTGTCTACCTCAGCACTTAGTAAAGGACTTGGTACAGGGGGGATGTTTCTAGAACTAGCTTTGGAGGCCAGTTATTGGGGTGGATCTTTGCTGTCTTTTAATTAAAAAATTGAATTTGTTACTTGAAAACAAATATCCTTGGCTTGGTGGGGATAGAAAATCAGTGATGGTGGAGGTGCTGGTTAGTAACGAGCCATCTTTATCCTTCCCCTGTAGTTCCAGGGGGCAGCCCAATATGGCATTTTACTCGCCTGGGATGCTGGGACAAGAAAAGCCTCTCTCTGTCCTCGCCTGTATTTCCTGTTCCTCCGTGGCAGCAGCAATGACAGCTGGCTGCCATGTCCCTCTTACACTGACCTCTTGCAAACCCGCCTGGAAGGCAGAGGAGTCATCAGTTTTATCACTGACCTAATGACTAGTAGTGTTGTTCAAGTAGTTCTTGAACCCCTAAATGGTCTAAGGATGGGGACAAGGCTCTGCTGTTGCCTTTTGTGTCTAGCATGTCAGATGAAACATTTTTCTCCTGTGGACTCTAAGTTCCTTGTGGGGATGGAACATGTCTACCAACTCCCTTAAACTGTACTCGCCTAAGCACTGAGGACAGTGTTCTGCACACAGTAGGCTCTCAATAAATATAATTGACCAACTCTACTCCTGTACTCTCCACCTTCAAGTTAAGCCCAGGGGATCCCTATCAGACAAGTAATCATTCATCCCGTGAACAGCTGAGAATCTTGTTACTAGCAGATATTTAAGCACTTGTTTCAATCAACTGCAAATTCCCCTAATTTAATTTACTGGCCTTCCCCAGGTTGGAAATCTCTCAAGCTTTTCCTCAGACATGGTCTTCCTATATTACTGAGCTATCAGTGATACCAGCATGGGGCTGGAAATACCACTAGGTTGCAGCCATAGCAGGCTGAGCCCAGCCTGTAGGACTCCCGGTGGGGGGTAGGGAGTGTAGGGGGGGCAGGAAAGCATTTTTTGTGGACATCTTTTCCAGGCCACAAATCCCATCCAGTCGACAGGAGAAGTGTGACCCCTAGTGGATCTGTAGCTATGACAGGTTGCAAAACCTAGGAGCTTTGACCTCACATTATCCCCACAGCTTCAATCCTTCTCCAAGGGGAAGGGGCCCACAATCTATTTGATGACAACATCAGACTGGCTGGGGCCCAATAAGCACTGGCCTAAACCTTCGGGCAAGTTGAAACTCATCAATCAGTCAATCAAAGGTATTTATTGAGCACTTATTCTGTGCAGAGCACTGAGCTAAGGGTGTGGGAGAGTACAATACAGTAGAGGTGGTAGACAAGAGTCCCGCCCACAACCCATTGTAGGTGAAGAAATTCAATGAACTTTCCCAAGGTCTTCCATAATTTCTGACTCATATTCAGGATTGAAAGCAGAATTTCTGATACCTCCAAATGATGAATGGACAGACAGATGGACCTGCAAGGTGGACAAGGAGCCCCTGGCCCCACCGTTCAGACATGAAGCAGATTTGAGGTCAGTTCTAATCCCAAATCTGACATTTGCCTACTGTGTGACCTTGGTTAAGTCACAACTTCTCTGTGCCTCAGTTTCCTCATCTCTAAAATGGGCACTAAGTATCTGCTCTTCCTTCACCTTAGAATGTGGGCCCAATAAGGACACAGACTTTGTCTAATAATAACAACAATAATAATAATTCTATTTGTTAAGCACTTACTATATGTCGAACACTGTTCTAAACGCTGAGGTAGATACAAGACAATCAGGTCAGGCACATTCCCTGACCCAGACAGGGCTCACAATCTAAGTAGGAGGCAGAACAGGTAGTGAATCCGCATTTTCCAGATGAAGTAACTGAGCCACAGAGAGGCGAAGTGACTTACCCAAGGTCACACAGCAGACAAGTGGCAGAGCCAGAACTAGAACCCAGGTCCCCTGACTTTCCATTAGGTCACGCTACTTGCTGTGTCTACCTGATTATTTTGTATCTATCCCAGCACTTAGAATAATGCTTGGCAGATAATAAGCACTTAACAAAGACCACAATTATCATTATTATTATTGTTACTAATACAAAAATGAGAACAAAGGAGAAATAATAGTTCTTTCTCTCAAAGACAGTCACAGATTCAGATTCACAGAGAGTCATAGATTCAAGAACAGACAGAACCATGCCACTACTCTAGTTCTTTCCATATTGTTTTGAAATAGCCCAGATTCACCAGGAGAATGAGATATCATAAGAAGGACTCAATTTAATAGGAATCCCCGCTCAGTGACATTTGAATTCCTTTTCTTCCTAAAATGCAGATCGGCTAAAATCTACCCATCACCTTGAATTCCGCAACCTGTTGCAGCCTCATATTACTGACAACTGCTTTAAAGATAATAAACAAACATTCTTGGCTTTATAGAATTAAGGCATCTATGCCAAGACACCCACTGTGGGCAACACACACATTTCAGATTCTCAGGTGGCCTGCAGAGCAAGTCCTAATGACTTCCAAAATTTCAAATCTCCTTTTTACTTTCCTAATCCCTTGCATCAGGCTCTATGTTTACCCGAACGTGGAGGGGAGAAATATTCCATGGGTCTATTTATCTAAATTATCTGAGTAGTATTTCAGGGCTTCAAAATTATCTTCGTTCTAGATATTCTAGACATTTCAAGTGAACAGAGTTCTTTGGGGTTTTTTGGGGGTGGGGGGGGGTTCTGAAACAGACAGTACAGATGAGAGTATATTTATGGGTCTCAGTCATCCATATAATCTGCTTGTTTAGATGCATTATCTGTTTAGTGTTGAAAACTGGTCTCACTTACAAAATTGCCATAACAAACTGCAGAAAAAGCGTTCTTTACTGAAAGACCTTTTGTTGGCTCTTATTCCTCCTCTCACCCTTTAACTGAGGGTTTTCCATAGGTTCTGCTGTAGGCTTTTTACTCCTTTCATGCTACACCCAGTTTCTCAGGGAACTAATTCCCTCCCAGGGGTTCAACCATCACCTCCAACTTCCCAAATCTACCTCATCAGCCCGGCAATTTCACACTTTCTCCTTCCCCACCACATATCTATCGCAGCTGGATGAATCAGCATGAACACTTCGTGAGGGGGTTCAATGAATCTACAGGCAGGCATGCCAAAATGCAGGATTAAATGACCCTACCAGACTCAACGGCAGTGGTTTTCTTTTGTCAGTAAAGGTGCCAGGCATCCGTTCAGAATCATAAATCCAGTCTCCTCTTTTTTCAAAAAACAAGAGGCATCCTGGACACACTCATGATCAAAACACTGGCAGCACATCAACTTAATCATTGTTCGAAAATGGAATCAGTAGGTTGCCCAAATCCCTGCAGCAGTAGTCCGGAATTCTAAACAGACTATTTACCTTGAGGGCTCTAAACGCTTGCTAGCAGAAAAACCTGTACAAAATGGCACACAGACCGGTTAGGTAGCTCACAGTATAGGTCCTGAAAAATGAGAAACTGAGAAAGAAACTAAAGAAACTGAGAGGAGCACTGCAAAAATGGCATGGCAGCCACCCCAGAACAAGAAATCCCACCTCCAGCTAAGGATGTGGCTAGTGAATGGAATGACTCTAAGAAGCCATCTTCTTGTTAGCTAGACATGGCCAAAAGCCAGTATTTTTTAAAAAATGGTATTTGTCAAGTCCTTACTATGAGCTGGGCACCGTACTAAGTACTTGGGGTAGATACAAGGTAATTGGGTTGACACAGTCCCCATCTAACATGCGGCTCACAGTCTTACCATCACAAGAACCAGTTCGTAAAGCGGGATTTAAAGATGCTAAAGATGAATTACGTCTAAGGGTCCACTCGAGAAATGCAAGACATTAACCAAGAGCATCCTGTAGTTCCTGACATGACAGGGAAAAAGAAAGCCTACTAAAAGCTTTGTCATGACCTGCAGATCAAGCTGAGAGACAGATAAAGCAGGAGATGGGCCAAAGGAGAAAAAAAATTCCAAGTTTGAGAACACTACCTCGCTAAAACATTAACTTCAAAGAAAGGTATTTGCAATATTACACTTAAATAACTCCTCAGCACCCACTCCATCCCTGAGGCTGCCACCACTTGAAGAGCAATTAACATTTCCTTAGGTCATATGTATATCGTGAGTGACATGACTAGGAATGTGTCTATCAACTCTGCTGTATTGCAGTCTCCTAGGCACTTAATACAGTGCTCTGCACACAGAGGAAGTGCTCAATAAATACCATTGATTGACTTTAAATGAATTTACATTTATCCCACCATACTCCTGCTTCCATCGGTTGAGGTACTATTCTTTCTCCTTCTCCATTATTTGCAAATCATTCGCATCACCGTCTCCCCCAGTCAATCATATTTGAGCACTTACTGTGTGCAGAGCACTGTACTAAGCACTTGGGAGAGTACAAATCAACAATAAACAGACACATTACACCCCTAAAACTCTGCAATCTCCTTGCAGGCAGGAACCCTTTATCACTGTCTCCCAAGCACTTCAGTCCTGTGCTTTGCGCACAAAACCAGAAAAAATCCACTGCAAGGATTCTGAAAGGTATTCCCTGAAGTCACCCTTTTTCTTCTGATTTCCCATTTATCTAAAAGCTCCCAGTAAAGAGGAGGATGGAAAAGGGGGATGGAGGAAGGGAGGGAAGAAGTAAGGGAGAAAAGGAGGTTCAGCTGACTTACTTCCACCTTTTCCACTCTTTTCCATGCGGTACTGGTAGATGTGCAGTGTGAAGAGCATGTGGGAGTTTCTGTGGTCCTCTTCATCACAGTCCCTCTGGTTGCTGCGGCGGGAGGCAATGGCTGCATCGAGGAAGAAGGCAGCCTTTTCCGCGGTGGGAGCCCGCAGCTCACTCTGGTTCTGGAGCTGCAGGATGCAAGCCAAGAGTTCATTTGGAAGAAGGAGAAACAAGGAAACAGCTGGAAACACAACACAATTCAGTTCCCCACTGTGGAAACCCAGGAGCAGGGACATAAACGTCAGCCTGATACCTAGTTGCCTATTTCTTGAGCTACTGTGAGATCTGTCATGCTGTCCATCTCCATGCTCCTCTCCTTGGCCTTTGGACTTGCTGGTTTCCCTGGGATCTCAGCCTGGGAATTTGGCTCTTGGGTCTAAGTACACCTGTTCAATGAAGCAGGAAAGGGCACTCTCACCCACGTCTGATTCCTCACAAGACCCCTCAGTTTAAGGGGCTCAGGGAGCAAAGAATCTGATAGTGGGTGATTAAAGTAGCAGGGATAAGGTCCTTCCAGAGGGGCAATGTACACTCTAGCCTGGGACTGTTGATTTATGATGATATCAGGAGCGTGAAAGTATCCTGTCATCCAAAAGCGTGACCTAAGTGGAAAGATCACAGGCCTGGGAGTAAGAGGACCTGGGTTCTAACAGTGGCTCTGCCACTTGTCTGCAGTGTCACAATGGGTATTTCAATTAACACCTCTTCTGTAAAATGGGGATTAGGACCATGAGCCCCATGAGGGACATGTATTGTGTCCAACCTGATTAACTTGTACCTACCCCAGGGATTAGTACAGTGCCTGGCACAAAGTAAGTGCTTAACAACACTTATTATTGGGTTCTTTGGAGAATAATAACCATAATAATTACTATTATTACAGTATTTGCTAAGTGCTTACTATGTACCGAACACTGTTCTAATTGCTGGGGTAGATACAAGGTAATCAGGTTGTCCCATGTGGGGCTCACAGTCTCAATCCCCATTTTACAGATGAGGTAACTGAAGCAGAGAGAAGTTAAGTAACTTGCCCAAGGTCACACAGTAGATAAGTCACAGAGCAGGGATTAGAACCCAAGTCTTCTGACTCCCAAGCCTGTGCTCCTGCCACTAGGCCACGTTGAGTCTCTGAGAAGTGATTAAAGCCTCTAAAACTTATATGTCTGTGTGGCAGTACAAGAGGGATTAAAATGTATGGTTGGCCAGTTACACTGATGAAGAATTTTATACACAAAGTCTGTGATCTTTTTAGCCTCTCTTCTTCATTGGAAATGGCCAATCATTACATCTTAGTCACTCTTGTGTTCTGGGTTCTAATGCCTACTCTGCCAGTTGCCTGATGTGTGTCCTTGAGCAAGTCATTTCACTTCTCTGTGCCTCAGTTTCCTCATCTGTAAAATAGGAATTCAAAGTCTCTTCTCCCTTCTAGAGAGTGAGCCCCTTGTAGGACAGAGACTGTGTCAACCTGACTGTATTGCATCTATCCCAGCATTTAGAACAGTGCTTGACCCATAATAAGAATCCATCAAACCCCATAATAGTAATCATAATTAGAACAAAAATTAACAGGAGTCAAAAGTTAAAAATTTCCTCTCAGAATTATAGAAATCCCTCTAGGTTTCTACAAATAGCTTCTATTTTTAGGGTTAAAATTGAGAATTTTCCACTGAATGGCCCACAAAATAAACAAATTGCAGAGTGTGATTTATGCAAAATATTCAAGCAGTCTTGAAAATGCAAACAAAATTCTGAGAAGGAATTTTGTGTTTATAGTCTGAAGGATCAATTCCATTACACATGAATACCAATGAATACACATGATTATCCTGAAGGCAGTCTTTTTCTCAGTGAGTTTTCATTCTGACTAGAACTAAGTGTGATTATCAAGATGCAATGACATTTCCTCCCCTCCCCCCATACTCAAGATGGGCTCCACTTTGTACTATTTTCTTTTCAAAAACCATCAGTCTCATTAGTCTAAGCATCATTCAGTTCCTGTAAGTACCCTCTGGCCACTGTCAGACAGAATATTAAGGGGGACAGACTATGGTTCTGAGCTATTATCATATTTATATGGTATATTTTTATGTGTGGAGACATCTCAACATACATTAGAGCACAAACCCATTCAAATGTAATACACTCTTTGTGGATAGGGAACATGTCACTTCATTATTCTGTATTTCTCAGATACGTGGCACAATGGCCCACGTCACGTTGCTGCTCAATAAATACGGCTATCTACAATGTAGCCGAGTATAGGAAGCAGGTTGAATCTATAGCTAAAACAGCAGTATCTCACTAAACAGGTCGATGTGGCATTGTGGAAAGAGTTAGGGAGAGCTCGGATTAATGGTAGAAACGTCTGGAGCGTGCTTGCTCATTGCAGCTGGTCAAGAGAAATTTCAGGCTGTTGGAGTTTCATCCTGAGGAGAAAGGGGCTATTCTCGGCTTCCCCACCTTAACGTTTCTATCTTGGCTCTGACAGGAGAGTGGTTATTAGTTCCTCTTGAAGCATTAGAAATTCCTCTATAAACTAATGCCATGGACCTAGTTTATAGACTAATAAACACCTACGATAATAGCCCTAGCTATTTTGTGCCATGCTGTAAATATTTCAGTTTGTTGTTAAATAAAAGAAGTATCCCTTTTCTTTGTTAAACCGAGAAGGTGAATTCAATTTACCTCAACCGTTATAGCAATTGTGCTCCCTGCTCACTGTCAATTAGCTTCAAGGTACAAATATTTAGTCCAGAAGAGCAGATGGCCCCACAGCTGTGGGCTATAAAGTTCCAGTCTGCTTTAGAGTAAACACTTTTAAGCCTATAAAGTTTACATTTGGAGTCATTCTGGAATCGAACCACCGCGGCGTCTGAGGTCCGGGAGAGCCCCGAGAGCAATCATTCACCTGCATGCCACAGATGGGGTCCTCGCAGAGGTAGACACCGGGAGACTGACCGTCCTGCAGGCTGCCCGTAGCCACCTCAGAAAGCAAGTCCCTCAGGTTTTCTTCTTTTCCCCACACTTCAACAGCCGATATCCGGACCGAGAATCGGGCACCCGTCTTTTCTTTGCGTTCGTTGATCAGCTTAAAGAGCCAGGAGATGGCGCAAGGGATGATGCCCAGGTTCTGCATGGAATCATCCTCCCCGATCATGGTGTAGGATTTCCCTGCCCAGGCCAGAGAGGGAAGATGGAAGATGAAACCGGGCAAGTCTCTGTCTGGGCAACCTGTTCCTAAATGGGCTCGATGAGGGGTTCATGTGCCACGTGCAGGAGAAGGGGAAGAGTGATCAGAAGGGAAGAGGTAGCTACCCCAGTGCTTAGTTCAGTGCCTGGCATATAGTAAGCACTTAACAAATACCATTAAAAAAAGGAAGAAGGAAAGTGAGATAGAGAAAAGGAAAGATTGGTGAAAGGGCAGAGTGACCCATTGTCAACTGAGCTGGCAATAGCTAACTTGAGTCTTTGCCAGGAAAAGAGAACATTCCCAGCCCTGCTTATGAAATGCCATCGGCCTGGAACATGAGACCGAGGGCAGATGGCAAAACGGAATTGCACTTTTCTCAAAGAAAAGATGTTTCAGTACAAGATGCATGTTCATTTCTGTACTATGTTACATGCAGCTGAGGGGCAGAGTTCCAGAGTCTTTCATCATTATTCAAGTTCCTTTTATAGCCACCCGAAAGAATACACACCCATACGTAGACTTTACGTCCTTTATCGAGTTAAATGCTCTGTGTATTTTTACTGCTCAAGCAGTTTTCACTCAAATCTGAATCACTGCTTTGATTTGAGATCATGACTACAGGAAGGGGCTGAGGTGGCAATGAGCTGAGGCAGGGTTTGCATCTGAAGCCTTGCTCCCCACAGGACCTGTCCACCGCTCTGGGGGAGAGGGGACTGCTCAGTGCCTCTGGTGAGACCAAGATGAGGGCTAGAAACTGCCAGTGGTGGTGAGACAGATATTTTGGTGCTGAGTTTACAATGATTAGGAAGGGGGAGTGAAAATGTGTGACTGTGGGAATTTGTGGCACTGTGAGAAAGGGGAAAGGATTGGTACAAGGAAAGAGTGGAATTTTTCAGATAGCTCTGGTCACTAACAGGCACTGAGCTATACAGAAGATGCAGTTGCAGCAAACATGTTCCAAATCAGTTTAAGGAGTCATCCCCCTCCCCGACATTTTCACCCACCCCGTTTGGTGATGACCCCCAGAGGCAGGCAGTTCTCCACAAGAAGCACTTCAAACAAAGGAAGCCAATACGAACCCAGCTTGGCGTGGCCAAAACAGAACACGCAACCATCGGCCCCGTTCACGACAGACTGGATCACCTCCGCCACCGTCCCTGCGCACACTTCGGCCTGTCACGAGCAGAAGAGGGTTGAATGAGGGATGAGCCAACCAGCATTGGCGGGGTCATGAACAATATGGAAGAGCGGACTCCGTCACTGCGCTGTGGATTCTGGAGCCAATCAATCAATAACTCCCCTCTGTCTGAAGCGCCTGTCACAGCACACTTTTGTGGACTATCAGCTCGGCCTGCATGTTTCTCTTTCACAGTACCATGGATACAAGTGATGAACCTGAAATCCATTTAGCATTAGGATGGGCAGACTCTCGCCTGCAGATGGGTGCAGTTGTGTCAGGGTTGGATGCAAGCCTCAATATCAGTAGATAGAGGATTTAGTAATCTGAAGGTGCTATGCTAGGAATCTGGCAGCCAACCCCAAGGACTGTTACACTGGATAGATCAACCTACTATGTGCGCATCTTTAAACTCAGTTGCTTCCTTGTATCTATAATTTCTTTTAGTGTCTGTCTTGCCCATTAAGTTGTAATTTCCTTGAGGGTAGGGATCATGTCTGCTGTCATTATAGCACTCAGAAAAGTGCTCTGCACAGAGTAAGTGCTTAATAAAAAACTACCAATTGATTGACTGATTACTGTACCAACAGACAAAATCCTCTCACGATCTATGCGATTCCCAGAGGTTGGAGTATGATGTTAGTCAGTGAATCACTTTCCCTTTGTTTTTTCATTTAGGGATTTGAATCAGAACTTCAGTGAAGCATTCACTGCCTGGGCAAACCTTGCTGTTTTGCAAAAACCACAGCTCTGTTTCTCCAGACAGGAATCAGGGGAGAAAAAAAAACAAAAAAGCACTGAATAAAGTTATTCAGCTGCAGGTTGCGCAGACCTAGGCATTCAAAATTCAATTTGTTTTCCTCCCTGACTGAAATGCACATACCAACTCCCAGGTGAATACAGGGTATCTCAGTGGTCATCCAGGCCTTTAATACAGTACACGAGGTTCCACACAATCTCTCGCCCAAAGGAAAATCCCTGAACCATTCTAGCACTCTCCCTTGAGAACCAGGGTGAAAGTCTCTGTGCATGCGCAACTGAGAAGAAGCAATGATTTCTCTGCTTCATAAAGCTCTTGGGTTTTTTTCTTATAGAAAAGAACGTATCGTCTCCTTTAAATAAATATACCAGGGACTGACTGTTTTATGCTGCAAAGTTAAAGCCACAAAGGTAATGAAACCATATACCCTGGATAGAGATTCAGAGATTCCTTGATTTACAGAAGGGAAAACTCACCACAATGAAAGTAGCAGTTCATCTGGATTTACATTGTCGTCGGCAGAATTGAGAATTTAACCCACGGCACAGCCAGCCCACCCAGGCAAGGGTAAAAGTAGAACTGAAAGCCAAATGCAGCTTTAGGCCTCTGAATCCAAGACCAGTGACACCTCGATCCAGACTGGGACTCTTGGCTTCTCCAGAGAGGGTCACTGAGACTCTCAGAGATCAGGGGGGTGCATAGAGATTTAGTAATAATAATGATGAGAATAATTGTGGTATTCTTTAAGTGCTTACTATGTGTCAGGCACTGTACTAAGTGCTGGGTTAGATACAAACTTGTCAGGATGGACACAGTCCCTGTCTCACATGGGACTCACAGTCTTAATCTCCATTTTACAGATGAGGGAACTGATATACAGCAAACAAGCATCAGAGCCAGGATTAAAAGCCACGTCCTGCTCCTGGGTTCTGGCCCTCATTCTAGGTCAAAGCTACAGAGTGTGCATGTGTGCTTATGTCTGTCTGTGTTGAGGGGATAGAGGGACACCTATCACTTCTAGGAGGTTCCTGTCCAAAATAAGACAGAGGCCATTCTAGGACATGGTTGATCCACTTGGCAGGGGTGACTCATTGCCTCTAGTGCCCTGTAGGGATGTCTGTAGGGGTGGATGGGTGGTATACAGTAATGGAGGTGGGTATGTTATGCCATTTGTCTGGATTAGCAGGCATCAGGGTCAGTGTGGCTAGGGAAATGTGCGGCAAGGAGGCAAGACATTGCAAAATCAGCCAAACCAAAATAGCAGCTACTTGTTTGGTGTTTCTTGGGCAGAGGGCTCAGGGTGTACACAAAGCAGCAGCAAGAGAAATGGCTCCTTTTCCACAAATAAATCTAAAACTCATTAATAGCAACAGCTTTATTTAAGATTCTGCTTTGGATTTCTCATAACTTATGGGCAACGGTTTCTGAAAAGTTTTAATGGCTTTAATTAAATAGTATTAATTAAACTGTGTATCAATTTTTTATTACTTTCACTGTTGGGGTTTAGATAAGTGACCCCATAGAGTGAAACTTAAAAGGATAAGGAAAGGAAACCTGAATAACTCCTTCATCTGAGGAATACTCATAATAATAATAATAATAATGTTGGTATTAAGCGCTTACTATGTGCCGAGCACTGTTCTAAGCGCTGGGGTTGACACAGGGGAATCAGATTGTCCCACGTGGGGCTCACAGTCTTAATCCCCATTTTACAGATGAGGTAACTGAGGCACCGAGAAGTTAAGTGACTTGCCCAAAGTCACACAGCTGACAAGTGGCCGAGCTGGGATTTGAACCCATGACCTCTGACTCCAAAGCCCGTGCTCTTTCCACTGAGCCACGCTGCTGCTGCTACTCATTCACCTGAGAAACAGTGTGGCCTAGGGGAAAGAGCAGAGCTGGTCATAATCTCAGCTCTGCCATTTGCCTGCTGAGTGTGCCCTTGGGCAAGTCACTTAACTTCTCTATGTCACAATCTCCTCATCTGTAAAATGGGATTAAAAGCCTAGGCCCAGTGTGGGACAGGGACTGGGTCCAACCTGATTATCTTGTATCTACCCCAGCACTTAATTACACTGCCTGGCACACAATAAGCACTTAACAAATTCCATTTTTAAAAAAGGGTGCAGACAAAGCTGGACGTTTTTGTAACTAAAAGTAAACAGCCAGTTTCTTAGGAAAACACCTGACCTTGTGGAACTGTGTTTAAGAATAAGAAAACAGAAACACAAGAAATGCCATTACTATATCAAGGCTGTGGTCTATTCAGTCCAGAATTCACTACTTCCGCTGGTGAGAAACAAAGAGTACTTACAGAAATAGTAAGATGATTGTCTTTGATATTTCTCCTCATGGGTTTGCGTATACCTCATGACATGCTTAAATTTTCACTTTACTAAGCTTTGTGAGCCTATCAAAAATGTTTTCATTTAACCCTCCTCCAACTTTTCCTTCTACATCTCTTTCTCTCCAGTGCATTATGGAACCCACATCCATGAATTTACTGAAACCTTTGCTGAATCTACTGATATTTTCAGTGCCTGTCATCAGCTTGCTGCAAAATACTGCAGTGTTTGTCTCCCTTACTAGACCATAAGCTCCTTGAAGGGGGCAGAGATCATTTGTTCTGATTCTATTGTATTCTCCCAAGTGCTTCATACAGTGCTCTGCAGCCAATAGGCATTCTACTGACTTATGGACTGGCCTTCTGAGTGAAAAGGTTTTCTTCCATTTGTTTTGAATCTACCCCTTTCGAGTTTCAATTTGTGCCCTTTTGTTTTGAAACTTTGTGATTTGTGAACAACAGTTCCCAAGAACAACACCCCTCATCTTTCACAAGTTTGCAAGTTTCAGTCTTGTCCTTTCTCTGCCTTATTTTTCCAGGCTTAACACTCCTTATCTTTTCATGCTATCCTCATGTAGAAGTTGCTCTATTTAACTACCCTCCTCTGGACCTCCCTAGCTCTTCTACGGCCTGCCAATGGTGCAATGCCTGGAATGGCAGATTTTCAGGTGCGAACCTGGGGGCAAACCTAAGCTTTCATAGTTGTTTTCCGACTTCCCCAAAGCTGTAAAGAGGAAGATTTTCCTGCTGTTGGCCAACTGGATGGGGAGGAGGGGGTGCTCCAGAAATGGTTCCCACATGAATGTTCTCCAGAACAAGGGTCCCATTTACAAGAAATTGTACTGTACTCTCCAAAACGCTTAGTACAGAGCTCTGCACATAAGTGTTCAATAAATACTATTGATTGATTGACTGAGAAGAGTTGACCTGAGGCACATGTCACCTACCTGAGATGCATCTTGGGGGAAAACAGCATCAAAGGCAAACATCTTGGGGGGAACTTGGTTGCCTCTTTTCTGGGAAGTGTTCTGACCCCCACAGGTCAAAGGGTCGTACAGGGTGATCTGCTTCTTCCGCGGATCCACCTTTAAAAAGGAGCTGGACTCAGATGTGTCCCTGGCGAGTGTAGAACACATGCGTACCATGACTTTCACCTATCAGGAAACATGCAGAAGAGAAACCACATGGATACGATCATCGGTGGGAGCTACATTCTCTTTGGATACTTTAAGATGCAGGAATATCATAAGCGTCAGACACATAAATACACATGACAGCTTTGGACTTTCCACTGATAAATTATGGTGAAATGAATTAGTAACATGATCCTCTCTGGGCTCAGGAAAAAAAAAAATTGGTGTATTTATAATTACCAGGCAGAACATTTTGATGTCTCTATTACTTCGATATAGAGGTAGAACATTTCTTTCTTGGTCTTGCTATTAATATAAATGGAAAATTAACCATTCCCTGGCGACCCAATTAAATAGATTAAAAGGTAATCTGGGCTGCTAAACTATCAGGACGGGTGTGGTTCCTATGAAGCTCACAGATCAATAAAGGCAGCACAAAAAGTTGGCTCCATCAGTTACCCTTTTCTACCCTCATCAGGACTCATGCAGATGAATCCTACAGTTATTAGTGTCATCTTTAAGGGGATGCGAAATGGCCTGCATTTAACAGTCAGCATTTGAAATGTGCTCCAAGGGCCTGCATGATTAAAAAAAAAAAGTATTTTAAAAATGATTAGGTGCACACATAAGAAGATGCGATTTTGTGTTGTGGAAGGAAGAGTATTACTGTGGGTTATAGGAGATGATATTGTTAAGCACTTATTATGCGCCAGGCAATATACTAAATGCTGGGGAAGATACAAGATAATCACGTTGCACTCAGTTCATGTCCCGCATGGTCCTCATAGTCTTAATCCACATTTTACAGAAGAAGTAGCTGAAGCACAGAGAAGATAAGTCACTTGCCCAAGGTCACACAGCAGACTAGTGGTGGCACCACGAATAAAAACCAGGTCTTCTGACTCCCAGTTCTGTGCTCTTTCCACCAGATCATACTGCTTCTCCATAAGCCTTTAACCCATCTTTGAAACTATTTACTCTAACATGTTCCACTGAGGATGACCAATTCTGACCGCCCTTCTCTCATTATGCATCATGTGTCTGAAACCATGCTACACCTCTGTCAACTTTCCTTTTTTCAAGAAAGAAGCTGGGTTTCTGTGTGCTAAAGCCAAATGATGTCCTGCCGACCACACAACAGACCTAAAGGCTAGATAGCACATGCCCCCATTTCTCCGGGGTGATTGTGTGTGTGTGTGTGTGTGTGCGCGCGCAGACCTATCCAGTTGTTTGAGTGAAGCAGTCACCCCTCTAATTCATGGGAGGTCTCTAGACTGTAAACTCATGGGCAGGGATATATCTGCTAACTCTATTGTACTGTATTCTCCCAAGAGCTTAGTACAGTGCTCTGCACATAATAGGCGCTCAATAAATACCACTGATTGATTAACCATGTCAGTAAAATCAACATGAGATGGGGTTTCCAGGAAAAGGGAGAGGTCCACAGTAAAATTTCACTTATCACTCCCCCTTTCCCCCACACCAAGGTTAATGCTTATTTAAAAACCCTGATTGAGAGGAGAGAGATCAGGTGGAAATATGGAAACCCCTAGAACTCTACACCTCAAGAATAAGCAGGGCTGCAGATGCCCTGGCACTAAACACACAGCTACGTTGCAACACTTGAAACAAAAGCAGAGCCCGAGAGCCTGTGCAAGCAGATCTCCCCGGCCCTGAAAGCAAACACTGGGATGCAGAGATGGCACGACTCCAGGCTGAACTGATGGCGACCCATGGCCCATTGCACTTCTATTTCCACAATTTTGTGGACAATTTCTAGGTAACCAGAGGAAATCACTCTGAACTCGAAGCAGATCTGAGAAGGAAACTGCGGCAGGGAGGAGGAAGGCAGGGCTGAATCCTCAGATTTGTTCTCCTAAGAGGAAAGTCTCTGCTTCCTAATGAATATTAACAGCCAACAGTGAAGACCTCAGCTGTTGCGTGAGAGAAAAAGAGAGAGAGCAAGAGAGATAGACACTTGGCCCCTTTAAAGCTAATTGAATCCTGGGTCAGGAAAAGCAAGACCACTTTCCTTTCCTTACAGTTTGGCTTTGTTAATGGGTGTTGTTCTCCTTAAAGCCATGAAATTGGGTCTTTCTGCTCCACTTCCTCTGAAGCATTATTCCTTCAGTCCAACACTAACCTTGCTGATTCATCCTCTGTAATTAAAGGATTTAGGAGATTCCACTGGTGATTAGCAAGGACATGGGCACTGCCCGCCAGAGGTTTTCCCTCTGGCACAGTGATTACCTCACTTTGTGGCCACATCCACCCTCATCCCCACTCCCTCTGTTCTGGGAACAGAAGGGAACAGAAAATGCAGCCTTTTGAGAGAAGACCCTCCCCGGCCTCCCAGAGAGACAACGAGACAAATGGCAAATCTCTCCACTGGTCACAGCTTGGCCCACTGAGGCTCGGCGGGAGTGAGGCTTTGGAAGACGGAGGGGGCGAGTTAATGACCAGAAGGACAAAGTGGAACAATGAAGCTGCAGTGTCCAGACCCCTGACTCAACAGAAAGGAGATTAGCAGCCCCCTTGGCCCAGCTACTGCTGGGCAGCGTCCATTTTGGCCTCATTTACCTAATTATTCAGTGGATAGTGCTAGGCAGCTGTTGCTCTAGTCAGTGCGGGAGTCTTTGTGCTCTGCTCGTTAATCATTTCGGCAGTTACTCCTGGACACATATCAGGGGATTGGTGGGGAAAAGGACTGTGATGTAGTCACTGGTGGGCAAAGCAGAGCCAGACTATCAGTCGGCATTAGCACTCAATCAACAACCCAGCAGACGCTGACCATAGGAAGGGCTGTATCTGAGGTTAATGAAGAACAGTTCTGGTAATTGCTCATTGGTACTGGAATGCGGTAAATAATAGTTGCAGACTAACATTTTTATGGGAAATCCCTCCATGAAAAAAGTCTCTCTGCCGCTTCACAAACCCATCAATGCTCCCAGTTCATCTTGCTAATGCCACCCCAAGTAGCCAATGGGCTCTGAGGCTGAGGTCTCCCGCACTATAACTGAGGACAGCAAAAAAGGAAGCTTGAGGGAGTACAGGAGCAGAGCTTAGGAGTTGGAGGTAGCAGGATACCCTTCCCCATCCCCACACCCCCAAACAAAGTTCCACACCCCAAGTAACTCTTCTCTAGATGAACAGATCTAGTTTCCAAGTTTCCTTGGAACTCTCCCATGATCCCCCAGGCATGATGAAGTCCAGATGAGAAACACTGTTTTCTGGGATTTTTCTCTCTTTCCTCTCATTGCAGAAATAGGCCAGGGGAGGACTGTTGTTTCTTTAAGATCGCCCTTCCTCACTGAAAGAAAAGGTGGAGGAATCTGGGATGGGGAGCACACAGCCAGGACTGCAGTGGAGCTTTTGGGTCTTTTGACTGGGGCCTTGAACAGTCACCTGTTGCTGCCAACAGGGAGTTGGGTGTGAACTATATATCAAAGAACAGGGAGACATGAGACAGAAGAAAAACTTGATTCCAAGAAGGACAAATTGAAGGGAGCCAAAGCAGAGTGAAAGAGTGCATGGGTTTTAGGGCTCTAGATTCAGATACGCAGTTAGGGCTGAACAATCTGGTCCTCTATGATTCAGGGAATTGTGTCTCCCTTCTGAATGGTTTTTACTATGACCCCATTTCCACCCTGGTTTGCTTCTTGAATCCCCTTCTTATTGTTTATCGCTTCTCCATTTATCCAGTAGTGTTTACTGCTGTAGTGATAACCTGAACTGTGGGTGGTGGTGTGTGTCTAAGTTTGATTTAATGATTTTGTTAATTATTGCATTTGCTAATGGGGGTTTTGTCCCGAGGCCAAGGAGAATCCCACAGAGATTGTAGCCACTGCAGCAGCTTCGGTTTGAACTCCTTAAGTGAACCCAAGCCCTGAAACATAATCCTTCAAAAACAGGAAGATTCAAAAAAAAGGAGAGTGTAAGAGTGTAAGTGTGTGTATATTTCTACATGGATTATTCTGTGACTGCCTTGCAGGCATTTGTGTCCTGTTGGCAAGTATTCATGTGTGTGTTTCAGTGTTTCAGTGCAAAACTGTGTTTCCCTTCATCTGTGCATTTATGTGGGTTGTGAAAATGTTTTTGTGAGTTTTTTTAATTCCCCTGGCTGTGCGAATCCATATCTGTTTCTGCATATGCGTGCGTGTGTGTGTGCACGGGGTGGGGGTGGGGGGGCGTCTACCTCTGTTGCACAATACAGGCCTAGAGGGAAAGGGGAGCAGGAGATGGGGAAAAGCCAAGGGGGCCAATCAGGATGATACTCACCCCACCCCCAACCCCATAGCATTTATGTACATATCCTCATACCCTTTTGCTGTGCCATTTCCCCTACCTGTAATTTATTTTAATGCCTGTGTCCCCCAATACACTGCAAGCTCCTTTAGGTCAGGAATTGTGCCTACCACCTCTATTGTTTTGTACTCTGAGCGTTTAGTACACTGCTCTGCATACAGGAAGCACTCCATAAATATCACCGATGGATTGGTTGAAAATTAAGAGTTCCCAATGTTCCTGCTATCCTTCTGCTGTCAATTTCTGGTGCTCAACTCTTCCAACAATCCTCTCTAACTCCATGCTGCTGTTTTGCAGGATGGAGTAAGGGCCTGGAAGTCAGAACCTTATGGGTTCTAATGCCGACTCTGCCACTTGTCTGCTGAGGGACCTTGGGCAAGTCACTTCTTCTCTGTGCTTCAGTTACCTCATCTGTAAAATGGGGATTGAGACTGTGAACCCCACATGGAACAGGGACTGTGGGAAGCCCAATTTGCTTGTATACACCCCAGCACAGTGCCTGGCACCTAGTAAGTGCTTAATACCATAATTATTATTATTATTATTATTTTGGGGATTTGGGCCTGAACAGGTACAATGGAAGGTTCTCTGAGCTCCAGCATGCTCCCTGCTGGCTCACGACAAGGACTGCTGCTTGGGGCTCCATTCCTTAGCAACAACAGTTTCTTCTCTCCTACACGTTAGCTGCATCCAGTTTGTCAGGACAAAAACTGCACAGCCCTAATGGGCCACATCAGGGTTTGCAGGCTTTCGGCACTGCATTCCCAGACTGCCATTTGGACGGTTTACCAAAAATCAGCAAGGGACATGGAGGAAGCCAAGCAAGCGAAACGTTGGAAAGCTTGTCTAATTACAGAAACAAAAGCGAGGAGATGCAAAGTTGGAACTCTCTGAGGAACACTCTTTCGCGAGCATTGCGCTTTAGAATGCAGTCCACGTTCATGGCGATAGTCAAATGGAAAAATATTGCACATGTGGAATTAAAACTTGAGATCCATGCTTCATCTACAGTATGTGATTCTGTGGGTACTCACTAACCCCCCGCATGCCCAACTTTAGTTCTCAAAACAAAGAAGTCAGCAAACCAAGAGTGCCTTTTGCCTTCTGTTATTTTTCTCCGATACAAACCTGGCCCTTTCCCTTTCAATGTTCCTCTAGTTTGGCCCTGGCAATGATTCCTTTGTAATTCACCACACCTCCTGGTAAGGTGCTCTACACATTGAATCAATCAATCGATCAGTGATCAACTTGGGAGAGTACAACAGGTCTGGCAGACATATTCCCTGCCCGTAGTGAGCTTACAGTCTAGAGGGGGAGATGGACATTAATATAAACAAATAATTTATAATATATAAACTGAACAACTGCTGTTAACAGCCTGAGTAAAATGTAATCTGACAAACTGTCCTGCACACTGTACCTCATGGGTACACCCCAACTCCCATTTGAGGCATCTGTTCCATGAAGAAGATCTGCCTGAACTCCAATTCATGTAGGCTGGGACCAATCGTCTGGGTTTAAATATAATAATAATAATAACAATAATAATAATAATAACTGTGGTATTTGTTAAGTGCTGTGTGCCAGGCACTGTACTAAGTACTGGGGTACATACAAATGTCAGGTTAGACACAGTCCCTGTTCCATGTGGTGTTCACAGTCTAAATCCCCATTTTACAATTGACGTAACTGAGGCATAGAGAAGTGAATTGATTTGCCCAAGGTCACACAGCAGACAAGTGGCTCAGCTGGAATAAAATCCAGGTAATCAGTTCTGTGGCTTTCTTTTTAGACTCCCTTCAAGGCTTTCACATCCCCCTAGCCCTAAACTGACTAGTATCTCAATCAAATGACATAACGTATTGTGGGCTGTCTATATAGAGTTCATTGGTTCTTCCTAAGAAATCTCTGTCTTGTTAAGGTGAGAAAACTGGAAGGGGAAGAGACACATAGGAGCTATTTGTGATGTTTATTTCCTCCACAGGCATTCAGAGTATCTTCTCTCCTCAGAATACCAAAAAGTTCACCTAGCAGATCAAATTTTGCCTACTAGGTGTGTTGTAGTTGGAAATTCCAATACTTGGGCCATTAGAGCTCAAGGGTCCTGGGCACAACTAATAGAATATTTAACATACATATAAGGAAGAAAAGAATAGGCAGAAGCAGCGTGGCCTAGTGAATAGAGCACGAGCCTGGGAGTCAGAAGTACCTTGGTTCTAAAGCCAGTTCTACTACTTGCCTGCCATGTGACTTTGGGCAAGTGGCTTCACTTCTCTGTGTCTCATTTACCTCATTTGTAAAATGGGGATTACAACTGTAAGCCCCATAGTGAACATGGACTGTGTCCAACCTGATTAGGGTTTAGCTATCCCAGTGCTTAGTACAGTGCCTATCACATCGTTAAGTACTTAACAAATACCATTAAAAAGGAAAACAAATCTAAGGGTAAATGATCAAGAAAAGAAGAACCCAGTAAAAGCAGTGGCCTCCCCTTTAAATTAGCATTCTTGCAGATGACCTCAATTTAGAGATCAGAAGACACTATTAGTAAGGTGTCTACTGTGCCAATTCATTTCTACATTTAGGTTTAACATCTAAATAATAGGTGCTCTCAATTAAAGTTGAGAAAATGCTGCACCTTCTGCTAATACCGATTTTTCCTGAGACACATGATAAGCTGTTTGGCCAGAAAAGCAACAGAAATTAGGAAAAGTTAATTTCTGTCCTGCCGTCTTTATTGCTAACACATATACTTCAGCCTGCTAATTTGAACAATTTATCCAACCCCATTCATAACACGCTGTCAAGTTCTCCTTATTCCCAGCTGTAGGTGACAGTCTCCCATGGCTTCCAGCCTTTAACCCTGATGAATGGAGCACTGGAGTCCTGAACGTGAGCCATATAGCCTAGCCAGCTGGTGGTTTAGAAATAGAAGTTATGGCTTCCCACCATCAGGCCTTCTGGGAAATAGAGAATAATAGCATTCTCCAACAGAAAACCAACTACCGTAATCACCTCAGAATCTTGTTAATTCTTTGGGCATTTGTTGGACAAGCACATTCATGATGTAATGGCTCAGTGGAAAGAGCCCAGGCTTGGAAGTCAGAGGTCATGGGTTTGAATCCCGGCTCTGCCACTTGCCAGCTGGGTGACTGTGGGCAGGTCACTTCACTTCCCTGTGCCTCAGTTCCCTCATCTGTAAAATGGGGATTAAGACTGAGCCTCACGTGGGACAACCTGATTACCCTGTGTCTACCCCAGTGCTTAGAACAGTGCTCTGCACATAGTAAGCGCTTAACAAATTCCAACATTATTATTATTATTATTATGTAATCTTTTAAAGGTGTCTATGGGCACATTTCTGAATTCTTACCTAGCATCAGTAGTGTACTGCCGCTTACTGCTACCACTGATGAAATATTGTTCTCCTTCTTTATCATGACAATTCTTTCCTTGTGGGAATTGGCAGCAATTCTCCTGCTCCCTCCCCTGTGAAACAGCAAGCCCCCGTGGGCCAGAGACCGTGTCTCAATTATCATCCTCAACGTTCCCCAGCACTTACTGCAGTACTTTGCTCAAACTAGTTATTCAAAAGTCTCAATGAATAAATAATAGCACCAAATTTATCTAAACCTCCTACAATCTGATGTACTAATATGCAATAGGGTATGGATACAACATGCTACAAGGCACATATGCTTTATAGAACGGGGCATAGGTTGGCGACTACAATGCGACCATTATAATGCCTCTTGGCAAACGTGTGCAGGCCAATACTGAAAGACCCAAGTAGGGTCGCGGGGGGGATTTAGCCTATGGCTGGCTGGGAGCCTTCCTGGCACACAGCTGTTCTCAAAGTTGTGGCATGCTGGGTGTTTCTGAGGGAACCAATGGCTGCCTAGGTAAGTGCTTCCATAGGTAAAGACTGCATCTTTGGAGTCAGGCCCAATTTTGCCCATCTTGGCTACAGGGGAAATGGGGTCCATTTGTGTGTGTATGCACCTATGTGCTGCAGCTACTGAGGGCCTGAAGATAAGACGCCAGAGGTGAGACTTTTTTTCAGTATGTTCGTATTGAACATAATCCCCCTCTAGACTACAGGCTCGCAGGGGGCAGGAAATACATCTGCTTAATGCTATACTGTATTCTCCCAAGCGCTTAATACAGTGTTCTGCAGTAAGCACTCAATAAATACAACGGACTGAAAATAAGCATCTTGATAAGACTGATGTTCTCCTGATGATCCCTTTAATGTGGTGAACATTTAGAAATTGTTCCTGGTCAATTCAATTTAATTTATTTGAATTTATTGAGTGCTTACTTTGCGCAGAGCACTATACACTAAGTGCTTGGGAGAGTACAATATAACAGTAAACAGACACATTTCCGGCCCACAAAGAGCTTGCTTTTACTGAGCAAAGTTAGTGACAGACACTGTTACATTTCCTGCCTCTTGAGGTCTTGATCTTTTTGAAATTTCTGCTCTAGGAGTCTAATTTCTAATTTTTGTATGCCAGGCTGGCCCATCTTCTGCTGCTCTCTTCCAGCAATAAACATAGAAAGCCATTTAAAACATAAGCCACATGTTAAAACAATGTTAATTTTCTTTCCCCAGAAGGCTGGGAAGAGGAGATTTGAGTGGTGATCATCTGTATTTTGCCGCTGAGAATGGACTGTATAATTCTTTCCAGCAAGTGGCAATATCTAATAAATGGCACCTGATCAATAGACGGGCTCCAGCATCTGAGAATTATAAAACCTTCCTAGCACGATGTGTCTCCGCGAAATGTCAGGACCATTTATCATGGCCTCAGATAGATCGCCTGCTGTTGCGCTTGCTCACTTTAGAGCCTAACTTTACTGAGGACTCAACTACCCCAAGCAGGCCCCTTGGCATTTCCCATCATGAGTTTTCTTCAAAGACCAAAACAAAGAAAGGTTTCATGAGACATTTTTAGAATGGACATAACTACCCTCACTTCCATTTCCCAGAAACTCTCCCAGAATGGAGGCTTGTTTCGAAGCTACCACACAAAACTGTTTCATTGGGGTTTGCGGCTGCACCCTGAAACAGTCCTCTTTGTCACCCTACATGGGTTGTGTGCTTTTTCTCAAATCACTTTACAACTTGCGTTTTATTTGGACGCAGAAGTCTCTAGTAACACTTGTTAATAAGATGCCTACTCATTACATAGCAGGAAAGATATGCTTAGCCTGGTCTAAGGAAGAGAAAGACTGGCTTCAGTTCTTGTTCTGCCACTGACACTGGCATGAGGTGAGACCAATTACCCAGTTCCACTGCATCTCTAGTTTCTCTACATAGTTGAGGAATGGCGTGGCCTAGTGGAAAAAGCATGGGGTCTCGGAGTCAGAGTACCTGCGTCCTAATCCCAGCTCTATTACTTACCTGCTGTGAGACTTTCGGTCACTTCACTTCTCTGTGCCTCAGTTTCCTGACCTGTAAAATGGGGAGTCAATCCCTGTTCTCCCTCCTACTTGGCCTAAGAACCCTATGTGGAGCAGGGACTGTGTCCGAAATATTTACCTTGCCTCTACCCTAGCATTTAGAAAAGTGCTTGACACATAGTAAACCCATAACAAAGACCACAATTATTATTATTAGGTAGGAAATGGAGATGTGAAAGTACTTAAGCACTTGAGTACTCACAATCCCTGTAGCATTTATGTACATAGTTTATTTAGTCTATTATTTCCTCTTATCAATAATATAATTTAATGCATTCAACCAGCTCTCTCTCCCTCCTAATTATCTACTCCCTTTGCCCACTATACCTCAGTTTGGACTCCTCATTCCTCTCAAGTTCATCTACTCACTGTGCCTTGTTTGTGTCTTTCTCAGAGTATAGCTGACATCCTGCCCTCTTTCAGGACCTCTCCCTTTATTTCCAACAGATCTCAGCTCTCCCCATCTTCAAATGCTTTCTGAAATCCTATCTCCTCCAGAAGGCCTTCTCTGATTAATTTCTAATCATCCTAGCTGTATCCCACAACTGTCAGCACAGAGCTGGTTGAATGCATTAAAACCAATTCATTCATTCATTCAATAGTATTTATTGAGTGCTTACTATGTGCAGAGCACTGTACTAAGCACCAATCATCAGGTGTTTCTCCTGGAAGTGAAGGGGAAAGGGAAACCACTGGAAGTTTTTGAGGCGAAAGAAGATGAGTGCATAACTGTTTTAGAACGTTTAAATACTCAGGAGAGTATCATCAACATTCAATCTGTTTCCAATTCTTGCGACTGGATCACCAGAATCCTAGGGATGGAAGGGCCCAGATCACCTGGTTACTCACTCTGCCTTGAGGAAGGCCCTTTACCCATCCAAAGCCAGGCAGGAAACACTGTCTTGGAGACTCCACAACCCCTCTGAGCAGGAAACTCTTTCCTATTTTTAACGCAAATCTCTCATGCTGCCATTTGAATCTGCTTCCTCTTATTTGGTCCTCAGCGAGGCAGGAGAACAAACAGCTGGTCACCATCCTCTGTAAAATCACCCTCCGTGTACCTAAATCCTGTAATTATGGGTTTCCCCCTACACCCCAGCTCCCAGACCAAATCTCCCAGGACTTTTAATGACAAAGACTATAGGCAGTGTCACCTAACACCTGTAATTTTATGATGATTAGACTCACTGGGATTATTAACAGCAAAATGGGATGGCTGCTTTTTGCCACCAAGAATAACCAAAAAAACGGAATAGTCCCTGCCAAGTTATTTCTGCAAACAAAGGAAATGAATACAGAGAATGTAGGCTAAAGAATACATTGGATTGAGGTGGATACATGAGCACCAAAAAGGACTCCAATTATTGTTGCGGGCAGGATTTATCAAGACTCCTAAAGTCATTTTTCTTGAGTTTCTGAGGTTTATTATGCTGAAACCAATTTTGGCACTCTGAAAGAATATAGACTATGATAGCTATGACCATCTATATTAAAGGATTCCAGAAACTTAAAGGCAACTGTTTACCAAAGGGCAAGATGGTTGAAAGATTCAAATTTCATATAAAGTATCTGACAAAATATGACACTTTAAACTTATTGAACATTATTAGAAATTTCAAATCAAAGTTATTTGGAAATGCCAGCAGATTCCTTCATTGAAGATCACACAATGACTGGAATAAGCAAATAGATCTACTATTTTTAAGATACATTTCCCTCATAAAAACAATCACCTTCCTCTTTGCAGTCTTTCAGTGAGTCGAGGTTTATTTTTTGGTTTTTTTCTTTAGTTGTTTATAATTTCCTTTTCTCACTGCAGAAGTTTCAGTTTGCAGACATGTTTTCCTTCTGTGGGCAGGATACCAAAAACTGAATTGCAGTGTACTTTTATGAAGAATTATGCACTGGTATTTAAAAGTATTAATGATTCCCAGTGGGGGTATGGTTTATTATTTTGTTAATGGTAGTTAAGTGTTTACTATGTGTCAACCACTGTTCTAAGCGCTGGGGTAGATACAAGTTAATCAAGCTGGGCACAAGTACTATCCCACATTGGGCTTGTGGGCAGGGAATGTGTCTACTTATTGTGATAATGTACTCTCCCAAGTGCTTGGTACAGTGCTCTGCACATAGTAAGGCTCAATAAATACAACTGAAAGCATGAACAAATAATCAGAGGGAGAACAGGTTAAGTAAACCGAGACACAGACAAGTGACTTGCTTAAGGTCATACAGCAAGGAAGTGGTGGAACCGAAATTAGACTCCAGATCCTCTGACTGTTGCTACTGCTCATCAGGCCACACTGCTTCCCAGAGGTGCTTCATTTTTATCTATTGTGTGAACTATATCTCAGGCACTTTGCTATGAAAGGAGGCCACCTCACACACAAATCTGGACTCAGTTTATGTCATTTGATGTACTCAAGAGCAAACCATTTTTTACAAAATAAAGCAGAGATTTGGCAGAGAATGGGTGTGAAAATGAAGCTGTTCTGCCCTCCCACAATCTGGGAATGACACTCACTTTGGATGCACAGAATTTAAGGGAAATCTGATCAGCAGACACAGCACTGGGAGACTTTACAGCTGGAATGGAGTGTAGCACAAGCACATCTCAGGTCCGGATACCTGAGCATAGCAGTCAGCCATTCCCTGAGGCTATTGACCTAACAGAATTATACCCTGCAGCTGAGCACAGAGTGCTCAATTTGTCTCAATCACGGCTTCATGAAAGAGGAAAGCCAACCCCTCCCTACCTGGCCTAACCTGGACAAGTAGGGTCCACAGATCCGGCTCTGAAAGGCAAGTTCTGAAGCACCTGACTTCTGACCGGAAACTGATCGTTTTTCTTTTTCTATGAAAGGCATTTAGGGAGGACGATCCAACACATGACAGGAGAATCGATGTAAATCCACCAAACACATCCTCCTGACATGTCTGGGACCAAATAAGGAATTCAGGCCTTTAAAATATGAAAGGTGAAATATGAGATGGACAGCTGAATGACAATTACCAGATAGGGAACAAAGATCTTAAAGGAGACGCTTGCAAGTCAAAGGGAAGGTTGGACCCTGACCCCCAACACTTTGGAAGAGTGTCAGGTTAGGTGGGATGTGGTGGTACCTCAGTGTGTTGAGACAGCAGAGGAAAAGACATCACCTTCCCACCCTCTAGACTGTAAGCTCTTTGTGGAAAGGGAATGTGTCTGTTTATTGTTATATTTTACTTTCCCAAGTTTTAGTACAGTGCTATTCACACAATCGCTCAATAAATATGACTGACAATGAATGAATGAATGCTCTTAGTGCTGCAGCTCCACCATTTAATAATAATGTTGGTATTTGTTAAGCGCTTACTATGTGCCGAGCACTGTTCTAAGCGCTGGGGTAGACACAAGGGAATCAGGTTGTCCCCACGTGGGGCTCACAGTCCTAATCCCCATTTTACAGATGAGGTAACTGAGGCACCGAGAAGTTAAGTGACTTGCCCAAAGTCACACAGCTGACAAGTGGCCGAGCCGGGATTTGAACCCATGACCTCTGACCCTAGGGAAGTTTCAAGGATCATTGTTTTGTGGGTGTCAGGTGTCAACTCCCTAAAAAGGACAACTAAATAAGATTCACAGAAAGTCTGGTAAACTCCTCAGAGGGGTTCGTCCCTAATCTTTCTGCAGAGTCATTCACTGTCCCACTTGTTTGGTCAACAAGGAAAAAGGCTTTATTGGCTAGGAAGGAGGCTTGGCAAATGAGTTTGGCTGAGTGACTCAAGACGATGCCCATGCCCAAATTGAACGATACCTGGCAAGTAAAGCAGCAAAATCAAGGATTTGAGATTTAATCTGACCTAATTAGGGCTGCAGTGTTTACACAGTATGATAGGTATAAGGCTTATATCCAGGGACCAGAGGTTTGTCTGAATGGAAGATTAGCTGGGCATTTTGAGGGTGAGGAGGTTAAAGCCAAGAATCAGAAGACATGATGGATTTTTTTTTTATGGTATTTGTCAGGCACTTACTATTTGCCAGGCACTGTACCAAGCACTGGGGTAGATTCAAGATAATCAGGCCTGACACAGTCCATGTCCCATATGGGGCTCACAGTCTTAACCTCCATTTTACAGATGAGGTCACTGAAGCACAGAGAAATGAAGTGACTTGCCTAAAATCACTGAACATACAAGTGGCAGGGCGGGGATTAGAACCCAGGTGCTTCTGGCTCCCAGGCCCATGCTCTGTCCACTAGGCTATGCTGCTTCACTTCAAGGACTGCTTTGCTCCTTAAAATTGGCAGACACAGTTTCCAGACTTGGTTTTCTCTTCTACAAGAGGACCAGTGATGCACTTCGGGAAACTAGATACTCCACATCCCCAAAGGTCACCTAACTGCTGCCTTCAGCCCCCCAGACTCCTTTCCTCCATTCATGGGACTCCAACTGCTAATCACTCACCCATCTCTTGAGTGGGTGCTGTGAGGATTGTATTATAAAAGGATGAGAATGATCATTCCTGTCACCTCACCCATTTCTCTTCAGTAAATGTAAAACAAAAGCATCCTCAGGCTTCTGATTCCTCCACAATTTAACTTGGATAAAATGGCATTTGATCAGTTATTAGTGATGGCGGATAACACTCAAGAATTTTCACAAACATTCAAAAATCTTTTCTCTTGAAATTGGGAAACGATGTTCCTTCAGGAATGAACTCAAAACCACATATCCTAAATTTAGTTTGAAAATGCAGAAACTAGAACGTTGACAAAGAACAAGTGGCAGGCGAGGTGTCAGCCCTTTGCCCCATGCTCTCCCAGAGGCACCCCTCGATGAGCCATCCAGTAGTCAATCATAGTTATTGAGCACTTACTCTGTGCAGAGCACTGTACTAAGTGCTTGGGAGAGCACAATATAACAATATAACAAACACATTCCCTGCCCACAGCGAGCTTAGAGAAGGTGAAGTGAAGGAAGGATGAGAGCAGTATACCCACTAGGTGCTCCTTCTGATCAGTTAATTGCCCGAAGCCACAAAACTGTTCAACAATAAGGAACCCAGAAAGCTACAAGCTAAATACAATAACACTCTATGGAAACCACCTGACCAGCCATGGTCTCAGCCCCACCTCTCCTGGTAGGAAAGAATCAATAATTGATAGATGCCTACTCCTTACTGGAGCTCCACAGTACCCACACCTTTTCTGGGAAATCTCCAAACAAATATTAATCAACTGCTTTTGTAACATTCTTTATGGAACTGCTTACTTCCCTGACCTGCTCTCCACAGCGTCGTCCAAAGAGACAAGAGATGCTGACAGTGTCCTTAAACAGACTTGGTCTGATTAATCATGGAGTGCTCATTATTACCCTCAGCAATGGCTGGGGTTCAGCTCTATCCATCTTCAGAACCCGAGCTGCATTAGCACACATCTTAGCTCTAAATGTAACAACTGCATTTGCTTTTCCAGAGAGAGAGAGAGATGGGAGTAAAGGAAAGCCTTGGATAGACAGGATGGATTCTGGAGAACTGCGAAAAAGCCATGTTGTACATTTGAAAGAGAATGTACTTTTACACAAGGGAAGGTGGTATTGGCTGTAGGACTCCTGTGTTATTATTATTAACAATAACAACAACAGTGTTTGTTAAGCACTTACTATGTGCCATGCACAGTATTAAGCACTGAGGTAGACACAAGATAATGAGGTGGGCACAGTCCCTGTCCCTCATTTGGCTCCCAGTGTGAGGGTTGGGAGAAAAGGTACTGAAGCCCCAATTTACAGTTGAGGGAACTAAAGCACAGAGAAATGAAGTGACTTGCCTAAGGTCACCGAGCAGACAAGCAGCAGAGCCAGGACTAGAAGCCAGGTCCTCTATTTCTACGCCCTTGCTCTTTCCATTAAGCCACACTGCTTTCCATATTTTTGGCATGAAAAGAAACAATCTCTATCGTGAAGAAGCTCACAAACCCCAACACATACAATGTAAACATTTAGTAGAAGATGTCAAAGCTGGGATGTTTTGCTAGAGAGTGGCCCCACCAAAGCCTACACTCCTAGCAGTGACAGTTACTCATCTCCAATTCCTGCATTTTGCTGAAAGAGTCATCTCTGGAATTACAAAGCCTTCCCCTTTCTTTTCCTGCTCCCCAATGACAGTCTCAGATATTTTAACATCACTTGCTCATTCTTTCCCCTTTCTCTGGCTAATTGGAGACATTAGTATTTAAGCCGATGTTTTCAAACTGCTGAATCATTAATGAAATCTTTTTTTTTTCTGGAAGGATAGCTTCTCAGGGTATTGCGGTGATGAGAGATTTTGATAGACTTCTTGGCACATGTGAACTCTCTTTGATGGCTGGTGGGAATTAAAGCTAGGGTTACAAATGGTTGATAGGGCATGGGCTGAATTTGTGGGTTGCAATTAAATTACCATTCAGTTAGATGATTGTCATCAGCAATGCGTCTGAGGCCCACTGCTAAGGATTCTACTTTAAACTTATTTTCAGGATTATTTCACGGCTGATGACACATGGGATATCAACAAATCACACGCACACAAACACGAATGTCATTTCATGGTATTTACCGCTTCCATAGTTTAACAACCTGGCTAGTCAAGATACTCTCACCAGGTGAGTTGGAGGACAAAAAGAAAAAAAGGAAGCAGAGTTCAGGAAGCAGGACTATAGCTCTTTCTTCTGGCTCAGGCTATGATTTAATATGCAGTTGTTCCGTGTTATACGATGTGCCAATGACTGGGAATAGCTATTTGTCGATGCAGGTGTAGGAAACACTGTTGGTGGTATCATGACCTTTTCAACAAACACATCTACATGCAGGAGTAACCGAAAGGAAAGGACTGGAAATCCTTTACACATTGGTAGTCCACAAAGAGAGTTCACTGCTGAGCTGCTGTGTTTGCTGCCCATAGGGCTGGTTGCTATTTCCAAAACTGCCCCTTAGTATCCTGATCTTCCAAAAGTCTTTGTTCATAGCAAGCCCTCTCCTGATCGCTACATGACATGTCTGTTGCAACTGCCTCCCAAGCATCCACTGCTCTGTTACATTGCATGAGAACATCCCAGCGGTAGTAAGGACAAGAAAGATCCATCCATCAACTGGGATTCCCCCTCTAGACTGTAAGCTCTTTGTGGACAGGGAATGTCTGCTTATTGTTATTTTGTATTCTCCCAAGCACTTACTACAGTGCTTTGCACACAATAAGCATTCAATAAATACGACTGAATCAATCAATGAATGTCTTTTTTCTGGCCTCCTTGCAATACCCCTGCTATAACCTACCATAAGCAGCTGTTTTGATACCATGAGAAGCAACATGGCCTAGTGGAAAGAATATGGGCCTAGGAGTTAGAAGACTTGGGTTCCAATCCCAGCTCCACCATTTGCTTGCTGCGTGACCTTGGACAAGTCACTTAATTTTTCCATACCTCACTTTCCTCAACTTCATCATGGGGATTCAATACCTGTTCTCCCTCCTACTTATACTGTTAGCCCCATGTGGGGCAGGGACAATGTTTCATATGATTAACTTTGTATCAACTCCAGTGCTTAGAGAAGTCCCTGACACAGAGTAAACATTTAACAAATACCATAATTATTATTAACACCCATTCCTCTCCAGGTGACTCAAGGCAGCTCTCCCTGCCGTATATGCTAATGACCTGAATCAATCAATTGTATTTATTGAGTGCTTACTGTGTGCAGAGCACTGTAGTAAGTGCTTGGGAGAGCACAATATAACAGAGTTGGTAGACACATTCCTTGCCCACAATGAGCTTACAGTCTAGACTCAATTCCCCTTTTCTGGTAAACCTTGCCCTGACATTTGTTTTCAAGTAGGGTTTGTGGGTGATGACGAAATGGCTGCAGAAGCCGGGTGAACCCCACCCTGGGCAGGTGTCTATGATCTAATGAGGCACTTCTGAAGAGCTGGATGACTCTTTCTCACCCTATTCAGAGCCAGTCTACCCCTTTTCAGGTCTCCCTTATTCTTCATGTAAAGAAAAATTGGGAAGACTGCAGGACATAAGGGCTGGAATCTAGACTTTCTGGTATTAAATGATGAGGCTAGTAGAAAGCTAAAAGGGGAAAATAAATTGTTTATGAATCCAAGTAATTAGCTAACAGGCTTCTGGGCAGCCCTGTCTGATTATCAACTGGGTTCCATTTCAAACTCCCCAGTCTCAGAGGGGTATTTTGGGGGGCTGGGAACTTTCAAAAATGGATTTCCTCATGCCTTGCTATCACGCGAGCATTCAACGTACGACTGAATACAGTGCTTAAAGTTGCTGGTCACCTTTTGCATACCCAGAATACAAAACAGAACCTGCTTTCATCTATGGTGGGTCTACGTTCCTAGCCAGAGAGCTTTCTGGTTTGCATTTTTGTTGGATGTTTAGCAGGACTGAGCCTTCCTGGCCCTTTAAGCAGGAAGAAGTGGCAAAAACAGGACTTCCCTATGAAATTAATCGGGATGGAGAATGAGAGTCCACCTGAAAGTTTGCTACTGGTTGGTGGGAGTGAGACTTGGGTCTGCTCCCCTTGCTATGTGGGCTATGGGGAGGGGGTGAATGGGCAGACTGGGTCCCTTCAAATACAGTCGGCCTGTTTAATGTGTACTGGGGCTGGCAAGGGCCCAATCCCCATACATCTTCAAAGGGAGTTTATCGCAAGGATAAAGGGGTCTTTGACCCCAGCATTAGTCCCAGATGTAGAGGAATTCCCCACTCTTCCGATACCCCCGAGTAACCCCAAGAGACTGGTATGAGGGGTGTGAGAGACACAGATATTAAATGCCTGGGCATTTCTCCATGACAAATTACCAACTCTACTGTACTGCACTCTCCAAGCACATAGTATAGTGCTCTGCAAACAAGCACTCAATAATATCACTGATTGAACTTCTGACTGCTCAACTTTTCCCCTTAAGATGCTGTCACTTCCACACTGTTGGTTATACAATCTTATTTGTAATAAGATGCTTGTTATTATGAATGGTAGGGCATGAATACATCACATCATTCCTTGAGTAGCTCAACAACATGTACACAACCCACCAATTAAATTGCACCATTGCTGCTGATACCAACTGCCTTTGAAAACTTCGATGGGGGTGGGGGACAGACCCCTTTCCCCCAACCCAAGAGGAGCCTGAAGAGATGGGATCTTTGCCGCTGCTGGACTTTCTGATGCTGATTGTAGACTGCCAGCTTCTCGTGGGCAGGGAACTTGTCCCAACACTATTGCACCATACTCTCCCAAGTGTACGCACAGTGCTCTGCACACAGTAAGCACTCAATAAATCCCATTGACTGACTGTCATTTTTCTAGCCAAGGTTAATCCCTGATACTATCCCCCTACTGCATATCAAAACCGGTTAGATTTGATCATCCTGTTCTTAAAATAGGCTTTCTGCTCTAGGCACCAATTGATTGACTCAATACACTCACCCAATTTTCACAGAATGCCAATATAACAAATTTTGCTACTACAACATGAAAATGTTGAGGAAACTAATTGTCGCTTTCAAACAGCTTGTTTCAGCCTTAGGTATATATGAACAATAGAATGGAACATGTGATCCTTTCTGTCTGACTAGTCTGTCTCTCAAACAATTAAATGGAACTGCCACTTTTTTGGGACACCCAACAAGCACTTTGATTGGTTCGAAGACAGTGCCGAGCAGCAATTTGCTGGGAGGACTGGGATAAAAGGGGCTTGTCACAAGTGTGGTGGGATAGCCTTAGATTGAGGTAAGGTGAGTAGGTTGGCATTAGAGAAGTGAAATGTGCTGGCTGGGTTGTAGTAGTAAATCAGTGAGGTAAGATAAGAGAGGGCAAGGTGACTGAGTGCTCTAAAGCCAGTGATAAAGAGTTTCTGTTTGTTGCAGTGGTGGATGGGCAACTTCTAGAGGCTTTTGAGGCAGGGGGAAAGCTGAATTGAATTTTTTTTGAGGGGGGATGATTTAGAAAAATGATCTAGGCAGCAGAGCCTAAAGTGGGGAGTGGAGTGGGAAGAGACAGGAGGCAAGGAGGTCAGAGATAAGGCAGCATGGTAGCAGTTCCAATGGAGAAGAAAGGGAGGATTTTAGCAATGTTGTGAAGGAAGAACCAAAAGGATTTGGAAATAGAATAAATATGTGGATTGAATGAGAGAGATGAGTAAAGGATAATGCCAAGGTTACAGGCTAGTGAGAGAAGAAGGATGGTCTACAATGAAGAGGCAAAAACCTAAACTTATTTTTTATGGTATTTTCATCACAGGTTCATGGAAAATCCATTTTAAAGCTAATTCTAACTAATGGGGATTCCATTCATACAATCGAGTAGGTGGACCAGAAGTGGAAACAATACTATTGATTGAAATGAGGTTGACAACCTCAATCCTGCAGCACTTACGCACATATCCATAAATTATACCTATATAATCTTTTATATTAATGTCTGTCTCCTCTAGACTGTAAGCGCACAGTGGGCAAGGAACATGTCTACCAACTCTGTTGTGTTGCACTCTCACAAGTGTTTAGTACAATCATCTCCACATAGTAAGTGATCAATAAATACCATTAATGATGATGGTAATGATGATATACCCAAAGGGCTGCTAAGCCCTACTGTCTTTCAATAACCACTTCCCACAAAATCAACTTGTTAGGCGCTTATTGTGTGCCAAGCACTGTACTAAGCACTGAGGTAGATACAAGTTCATCAGGTTGGACGCAGTCCCTACCCCACACGGGGCTCAAAGTCCAACTAGGAAGGAGTAGGATTTAATTCCCATTTTACGGATGAAGTAACTGAGCACAGAGATGTTTAAGTGACCTGCTCAAGGTCACAGAGCAGACACGTGGCAGAGCCGGCATCAGAACTCATGTCCTCTGACTCTCAGGCTGTGCTTTTTCCACTAGGCCATGCTGCTTGGAGGTTAATCAAAGTAAAAATGAATTCCCTTCTTGTAAGGAGGATTTAGCGCTTAGTACAGTGCTAAGTGCTTAGTACAGTACTTTGCACACAGTTAGGGCTCAGTAAATACGACTGAATGAATTTAGCTTAAGACAGACCCAACATCAGAGAACTAATAGCATGAGCCCGCACTGGCAACTGAACAAGCTTTAGGCATGTCCATGAATTAAATAAATAAAATATTTGCGATGTGCAGAAGGAAAGGGGCCAAGACTGCTAGAGAGTGGTGCACTGTGGGACTGGTATAATACTGGCATTTCTGAACAGAGTGTGTCCTGGGTTGTACCAATGGTCTAAACAGCCACATATTTGGTGTGTAAGAGCGATAAACAGAACGCTTGAAGGAGCTGTTGTGACAGTTGTCTTTCTCGACATTACTGGAATGTTTATTTTTTCATCTGGTAGTTTATTTTGAACCACTTAGACCACTCATCCATGAATTTATTCACAAATTTATCCCTCTTGAATTTACTGGTAAGTTTTGCCTGCACAACTTCCTGTTTACCTCCAGCTGTGGGAAGACATGCTTCCTTTTGTGCTTCCTTTGGTTTCTTGTGAACTTCCCACCTTCAAGAAGAAACCTAGCAGAAGAAACACCTGTATTCCAGATGCAGGCATTCCATAGTTTTATGTGGACTTCTAGTTTATTTTTTTCCCTGTCCTTCCCGATGATACCTAGCATGTGACTGGCTGCTTTGGCTTCTGCCTTTGTGGAAGAAATGGGGCTTGAGATCTGGTCTTGCTGCTGGGTTTCTCCGCACACAGTAAGTGCTCAATAAGTATCATAGACTAATTGACTGGCTTCGATTGCAGCTTTCAGGATGCTGCAGTTCCATACCTTGACCCCAGCTCAATTTTTAAAGGAGAAGGAGCCTGGTGAAAGGTCACTCTTTTGGCTGGTTGGAAGGGAGGGGGGTAAGGAGAGAAGGGAGGAAAGGGGGAGAGGGAGACTAGGACTGGCTGCTGCCCCCCAATAAGCCTCCACTTCCTGCTCCTAGCCCAGGTATAAATAATTAACTTGCTCTTTGTGATTTAATTGAGCTTAGAACATTTCAAATATTAGCCCATTCTTTGGCAGCAATTATGCATTTATTATGCTTCAAACCTACCTCTGAGATATTAAAATGTAAATTATGCAATGGAGGTAAACCGATGAGAATTTTTCAATAAAGGTAAAAGAGCTTTAGGTCATAATTATAGGGGGAGAGAAGAAACAAGAAAAAGTAATGAGACTGGAAAGATGATACTCAAATTGCAGTCCAGATACCATATATGGTTTTACCAGTATCATGTCAGAATTAAAGAATTAGAATTCTTTCCTTTACATCTATGAAACAATGATCCCTTGGGCTTAGGTTCCTAGATGCTAACATTTTCTTTCTGCTAACGAGGTAGTCACATGAAGACCATATAGGTGGACCATTAAAGCTCCTCCCAAGGTGCCAACCTGCAAACAGGGAGTTAACATGCCATGAGGTAAATTGCTCCCCTTTCTCATACTGTTCACCTAGCCTGGAGCTCCCTCCTCTCCCTCAAATCTTCCATTCCACATCTTTCTATACTTCCCACCCCTTCACTGTTTATACAAACTTCTTAGCCTGAGTTGCCTATCACTTCTGCAGATTTTGGTAGGTCTCCCTTTTGTTATGATAAGAAGTAGCGTGGCCTAGTGGAAAGAACACAGGCCTGCAAGACAGAGAAACTGGATGCCAATTCCAGCTCTGCCACATGCTTGCAGTGCAACCTTGTGCAAGTCACTTAATTTCCCTGGGCCTCAGTTTCCTCATTTGTAAAATTGGAATTAAATACCGTTATCCCTCCTTCTCAGACTCTGAGCCCCATGTGGAACAGTGACTGGAACTGACCTGATTGTCATGTGCTTACCCCAGGATTTAGTTCAATGCTTTGCATATAGTAAGTGCTTAACAAACACCATAATTGTGATTACAATGATGATCTTGGGAAACTACAAGATGTAGCATTTCTAGGTTTGCTGCAAATGGGGTCTTCAATTTCTGAGTCATTTCATGGTACCAGTTTTGGAACTGTCCCATTGCCATTCCCATACTCATGATGGATGACTGATACAAAGGTATCTCATAAAACGAGTGAGGCCTACTGATAAACCACAGGCCGGTGAATCAGAAGGACCTGGGTTCCAATCGCGGCTCCACCACATGACTGTTGTGTGACTTTGGGCAAGTCACCTCACTTCCATGTGCATCAGTTGTCTCATTTGTAAAGTAGGGTTTAAGACTGTGAGCCCCTTGTGGGACAGGGATTTTGTCCAACCTGATAAGCTTGTATCTATCCCAGAACATAGAAAAGTGTCTGGCACATAGTAAGCGTTTAACAAATACCATAAGAAAAATGTGTTCTGCATTTTCATGGTATTTTCTCTCAAGAGCTTAGTAGAGGGCACTCCACTCAGCATAAATTCAATCAATGCCATTACTACTCCTACTGGTATGGCGTTGCTTAGATTTTTATTCCTATTATCTTAATACCTGGTACATGAACTTCAGACTTGGGTCACCCATCCGAAGCAAATAAATGCTTATCGGAGGTAGACCCATCCTAAAATTCTTTCTGTAGCAACCAGGAAAAATGTCTGAGAAGTAATTTAAGGTTCAGTTCCTCCAAACATGGCTAAACCACACTGTTTTGATCTTCTGATAGGTTTTCCTAAATTTCTTCCCATGTGCTTAGAACAGCTAAATTTTGTATTTCTCAGAAGAGGGGAGATAAAAATAATCCCTTTAAAGCCCAAGCAGTGGTTCAGTTTCAAAACAGTAGCACTACGTTTTTTTCTGTTGGTTTTTTTTTGTGGCTAGACAAACCTTTAGGGACACTAAGAGAAAGAAAAAGAGATTTTCTGTAACTTGTCACTTTATCTTTGTCTTCCTTTCCTGCCTCTGTATTCTGCCTTGTCTCTCTGTCTCTGGGTCCCGACTCTGTCTGTTTCTGGAACAATGCAGATTCATTTCTCTACTAAAGGCAAATTCGATTGCCAACAAATTAAATGTCTCAATTTGCTGTTAGGTAAACTCAACAACAAAAAACTACAATCCTCCCTAATTTGATTTCTTTCCTTCTTTCTTTCCATTTTCCTTTGTGATGAGGACACAGCAGATTTGTTTGAGCCTGAAACATCCTTTCTCCCCTCATTTCTATTGTCCCCTCTCCTTCAGTCCCCAAACCTCCAATTTCACAGGTGTGACTCTATGCATCCTACCTTTCCCAGGCCTGGGGTGTCTTTCACTTTGTTAACTGCCCTCAGCAGACACGGTGGTGCAGGGGGAGGGGATAGTTGCAGAATCCCGCTGAAATTGGTAGCAAAGAGTGGAGATTCTGACACTGAAGATGCAGAAGGTCGATGCTTCTTCTTTTTGGAAGACAAGTTCAATTTTTGAGCAGCTCTGGAAGTGAAAGAAGAGAAAATGAAAACCAACTAGAAAACCATCAGCCACTGTGGATTTATTCTGATTTCCTCCTCTAACCAGGTGTTCGGGAACCCTGATGCGGAAGCTTGTTATTTCTTTCCCAATTTATTTGGGAAACTACCTTACCACTAACTTGAAGCTGCACAATCATTTGTATGGTTCACACACCTGCTAAATGGATCAGTCTGCCCTTTGGGTTTACAAAGAATTGTTTGTTTTCCATGACCCTCCAGTTAAAAAATATGAATAGAGCTGGTTGTCTTAGGTAGAAGTAGCACCTGTTATATTCATCATTCAATAAATCCCTTAGCAAGTAAAATGGAAATGTAAGGACCCTCATACTCAATTTTTGAAGCCAAACACCTTGTAAAACACAAATGAGTCAGAATAAGGAAGACCGCGTGGGTGACCCATCAAGGTGTTGCTATGTACTGGGAGAGGTGAGGGGGAAAAAGTCAATCACAGTTCAATAGGCAAAGAATAAATCAAACTTGTTTCAGAAACAGAACAGCAAAAACCTAATATTAGCCAGCAATCGGCAGGGGGAAGGGGGCAGGAGGAAGGGATTGAACATTTGGAAAATAATCGCTGAGCACAAAATTCAATACAATCACAGCCAGATTCAGCCTGGCTGAGTCCACTGTGTCTGCCCAGGAAAGCTCTAACCTTGCTCCATTCCGACCATAGCTGCTATTTGGAGCCTCCCGACATAGCCTGACGTCGAGACCCTTGGCAGGTGGGGGTTTGCTGAATCTGTGGTGCCACCATGGTTCCACCTCTGGAGTTGGAACCATTCCCATCCCCTCTTGCCCCCTGTCACTTACAGAGTATCAGAATCCCTGCCCAGCCCTGATCTAGCCAAGTCATTAATGACCCACAACAGTGGGTCCTGGGCCTGTGTCAGGAGTCTCTGGCCATTCCTCTTGAGGAGCGGCAGAAAAGCCACAGCAAGGGAGAGAGGCAGTTCTGAGCTCTGGGAAGGAACATCAGACGCTAGGCAGAGATCCGGGCACAGGCCAGTCGAATTTTGAGTTATGCTACTTCCATTAATTACCACAGCAAAGCCTCTCGCAAGGTTGGCTGAAGGGCCAGGAAGAGGCTGACAAAGCCTGGTTCCTAGGGTGGCCCTCCACCTGATTTAATACTTGTCTGTCCTGACGGGAGCTTGGTCGGGGTGGGGAGGGGAGGATAGAAGAGGGAGTGGCCAAAAGGCGTTAGTCCAGCATTTTTGAATGCCATCAATGAACACCCTCTGGGCTCCTCACAGTCTCGTCTCCCAGTGACCCTCCTCCCTTCTCCCCCGGAATCATCAACGTTGACTAGCTCCAGGCCCATTCCCTCTGCTCGCAACCATTTGGCAGGGCTCTTAGATGAGCATTTTGTAATTACTTATAATTAATTGATTGTTGTGACACCGTTTAATTACAATCCACAGTAAAATGCTTTATGATAGTCAGTCATGCCACATTTGCTGATATATATCAATAAATATATATACTATACCTTCACACCTACAGCAGAGGTCCCTTTAATGATGAGCATAACAAATTACCATATTCTTGTAAATTCCAAGCACTGAACAGGCTTAGAAACCTAAATGATGTGTCACACAAGAGCTTGATGAATGAATCAACTTAAAACAGTTTATTTGGATAAAATAACATCAGATGATTATCATTAGTCTAATAGTGGAGAGAAAACAGCTACATATTTTTGTAAGTAACTTAAATCAAATCAAATATAAGCATTTACCAATTACTGACCTGGTTGCTTAGCAACATACCTCCATAGCACAGAAGCAAAAAAAAAATCTCAGTTGAGTGAGTGAGGTCATGCCAAAGACTAGGATGTTAGAAGCAAACTGCATGAAAATAGTCTTGAGTGTGAGTATACCTAAACTCCCCCTCCCGCTATGCACATATGAACATGCACCCCAGAAATGACCTGTGTACATATACGTAAATATATATATCAAACTGATATTCATATCCATAGATGAATACGTACAAAGAGGCAGCTGAAAACCTTGCCCACACTCTATAGCTGTACCTCGAGCTCATCTATCTCACCACCCCCTCTTGCCCACATCCTGCCTCTGGCCTGGAACACCCTCCCTCCTCAAATCCGACAGACAATTACTCTCCCCAACTTCAAAGCCTTAAAATCCGTGTAAAATCCGTGAGGGCAGGGATTGTGTCTACTAACTGCTGAACACTCCCAAGCACTCAGTATTTCACTCTGCACTAAAAAAACCTATTTATTAGTTGATTGAAAAATCCCCAAATTTTTGAGCAGTTGGAGTGTGCTGAAGAAAAGCTCTAAATTCTGAAAAAAACAAGTTGCTCCTTTAACTATCTTCCCTAGCTATGCATGTGACTAAATTATCTGGAAAAATTCAAAGACTCCAAAGGCATTTGAACTGTTCACTTTTGGTGTTTTCATTAAAAAAAAAATCTATGTACTTTGTTCTTACTTTTTTATTTTCACTCCTATGAAATGAGAAATGCCACGAAATTAAGCACATCATGCAAAGGGGTAATTTGTTGCCTTGAAGCAGCAAACTGCATCAGGCTGTGATGGGCAAAAACGTGCAGAGTCTACAAAGATAGTAAAGCCTTTAATCTTCAGCACTTTGCTCATTACCTGTAGCTCTTTCTCTGAAAAGCTAATTAATTTTCAATTCTGGGTGACACTCTGAGGTTTGGGGGCCTTCTGATTAATTAAGTGGGAAAATGACATTTAGTTTAGCTTTCTCAAAGAAGTAATTCCTTTTTTTAAAATCACTTTTAAAAAGTAACAAGTTATTTACAGTAATTGAAACCTCGGGACATTTTCCCACTAAGCATTTTAAGGCCAATTGCAGGTTTTCTGTCTGACTGGCAGTCAGTGGTTTGAACTTAGTGGTTTGAATGTGAAAAGTCCACAGAATGAGAATTTCCCAGTCTCATTTCCTCCTGTGTCAATGGAGCTGAGGGTGACCTCGGACAATTTCCTTAGCCTGTCTGTGCCTCAATTTCCCTATTTCCTTTATTTGGGTACAGAATCTCTCTGTGTGCCTTGACATGTCCTGCCATGCTCCTAATCCAGTCTGAACATCTTGACTAGGACTTTGATTACTATGACTCATACATTAGCTTCACATAGTCTTCCCACTACACCAAACCTCCACGTCAAAAGTCACGATCATTGGCAACGATGCTCCCTATAACCCCGCTAGGCCCCATTGGGAACTAGGCACAGTGCCCAAGAGGCCATTTATATCCAGGAGGCACTCGCAGCAAATTTCTGCAGGTGCCTACTGGCACCCAGAGTGTGGATGACCCAGCACAATGCATGCAGCAAAGCGCTGAAGAACATGGGAAGCATTCATCAAACTAGCCAGAGAACAACAACAATAATAATAATAATGTTGGTGTTTGTTAAGGGCTTACTATGTGCAGAGCACATTCTAAGCACTGGGGTAGATACAGGGTAATCAGGTTGTCCCACGTGAGGCTCACAGTTAATCCCCATTTTACAGATGAAGTAATTGAGGCCCAGAGAAGTTAAGTGACTTGCCCACAATCACACAGCTGACAAGTGGCAGAGCCGGGATTCAAATTCATTCATTCAATAGTATTTATTGAGCGCTTACTATGTGCAGAGCACTGTACTAAGCGCTTGGGATGAACAAGTCGGCAACAGATAGAGACAGTCCCTGCCGTTTGACGGGCTTACAGTCTAATCGGGGGAGACGGACAGACGAGAACAATTGCAATAAATAGAGTCAAGGGGAAGAACATCTCGTAAAAACAATGGCAACTAAATAGAATCAAGGCGATGTACAACCCATGACCTCTGACTCCCAAGTCCGGGTTCTTACCACTGAGCCATGCTGCTTCTCTGCCAATGGAAGCTGCCATGGATTGGCCAAAATGCACATAGCACAGAACAGAATCTAAAATGCCTTGCAAGACAAGTGAGTTGTGTAGTTGAAAAATGCAACTCGTGAATTCTGAAGGGGTAATTTGTGGAAAGAACTCTTCCATTTAGGGCTGAGCCCTATGGAGAGATGTTAATGACAATCTACTGAATTCTCTCATTCAAAGCCCCTATGGCAGCCCGGAGTGTGTTTTCCTTGACCTGTTCTGGAGTTGGGGGGTAGGGGGGGAGTGGCCCAGTTATTTATTTCCAGAGAGTTTTCCTTCTCACTAGCCCCAGGTGGGATCCTACCGTGACCTTTCCTTATTAATCCCAGCATCATGTCCCATTAAGCAGCAGCCCACAAATCTCCTCTATAATGGGAGTGGAGGGCTGGCAGGCAAAAGTGGCTGTTACAGTGTTTAAAACACTGGGATGAAATAGCAACCTAACACCATGTCCGGGCTTTAGTGGCCCTCACTGCCTCTGAAGGGCACTAGGTCTGGCCTCACAGTTCCAGAATAGTTGTCCAGGCAGCAGTGTGGAGGGGGCGTGATCTAGAGGTCAGGGGCCAACTGGATGAGGGTTGTAAAGAGGGATTAGAGAAGGGGCAGAGGGGATGGGAGATTGGGAGAGGGGCGGGGCATGGTAGGAGAAAGACAGAGCTAATAAAAGAGTGTCTCTTCTCTAGACTCTAGAGTGGAAGCTCACTGAAGGCAGGGAATGTGTCTTTTATTCTGTTATACTGTACTCTCCCCAGTGCTTAGTACAGTGCTCTGCACACAGTAAGTGTTGTTGAGCACTTATTATGTGCCTGGCACTGTACTAAGTGCTGGCGTGGATATAAGCAAATCGAGTTTGACACGATCTGTCCCATGTGGGGCTCACAGTCTCAATCCCCATTTTACAAATGAGGTAACTGAGGCACAGAGAAGTGAAGTGGCTTGCCCAAGGTCACACAGCAGACAAGTGGTGGAGCTGGGATTAGAACCCATGACCTTCTGACTCTTAGGCCTTTGCTCTCTCCACTATAACATGCAGGATCAGGCAAATGGGAATAAGAGGACAGGGGGATGGTAAGAGGGGGATGATGAGGAAAAGGAGCAGGTGAAAGTACATTTACAGAATGTGGGGGAGTGATGGCAGAGGTAGGGCAGGATAGAGTAGAGAGATAGGAGAGGGAAGAAAAGGGACAGGAGGCCAAAGAAAAGGAAGATGGGAAGAGCAGGTGAAAGGTAAGAGAGAAGTTCCAGGAGATGAGAAAAAGCAGACAGAGGGAGAAAAAAGGAGGCAGAAAGAGGAGGAAAGGGACAAGCAGGGATGACACACCCATGATCTGAAAAATATGAAGAGAAGAAGGGAGGAGAAACGGCGGGGGGTGGGGGGGGGTGGGGGTGTATATCATCTATCTAGCCTGAGTGGTGAATGGGCATTTTTGGTAATTCTATTTTATTCTGTATATAATATTGTTAGTCAAAAATCTGTTTCATTAGGCATTATTTTGTTCTTTAGTCTGGCCCCTCATGAGTCAAAATGTCGCTGTCAGTCTCGCCACAAGTAAAAAGTTGCTGCTTCCTGCTTCAAAAGGTTACCTCAAAAAGTCAATCTGATTTGCCATTTCTGACCTTTAGTTACAGACAATTTCTTGCTAAATGGTCAACTGAGGACATACTCTCCAACTCAACATTTTCTTGCCACACTGCTGGGTCAGAGGGGTGGGAGTGGGGTAGAAGTGCCACAGAATAACAAGGAGGGTGTTGGAAGGAGGGTGGATGGAGGGGAGACACCTTGGTGGGAGTTTTCCAAACAAGCCACAGTTCCCCGAGAAGTAGTTGTGCTACTGTGTGCAGTGGCCACTATACCTTGCCAAGACTGTGGCATTTTCAACAGTGAACTGCACCTTTCCTTCCTCCCCCTCCAGGAAGCAGGAACCCTGGAGTCCCAGAGGCAGGAGGCAGGGAAAAAGCCATGGTTCCTTCCTCCTTCCCTAAGGTACTGAGAGACTCAACTTGAGAGCAGATAACAATGGGGGAAGCTGGGATTTATGGGGTATTGGGGTGGTGGTGGGGGGCGGTCAATTAAATTCAAGGGACCCAAAAGCCCCACTTAGAACTTAAGCCACAATCCCTTCTTCAATTAAGATTGTGAGCCCCGTGAGGGACAGGGACTGTGTCCAACCTGATTAACATATCTACTCAAGTGGTTAGAACAGTGCTTGGCACATAGTAAGCACTTTAACAAGTACTATAATAATTATTATTATTTCCTTACACATAAGGGAAAATTCAATTGTATTTATTGAGCACTTACTGTGTGCAGAGCACTGTACTAAGCGCTTGGAATATACAATTCGGCAACAGATAGAGATAATCGCTGCCCAACAATGGGCTCACAGTCTACTCTCCCTCTTGGGGAATGAGGGTATGAAGCCAAGGGGTACCTGTTGGCCAGGCAGCAGAGCAGAGGGAAGCAGGATGAAGTTCCCACCACTCTGCAGGGGTGACCTTTTTTTTAAAATGGTATTTTATTAAGGGCTTACTATGTGCCAGGCACTGTTCTAAGCATTGGGGTAGGTATAAGGTAATTACATTGGACACAGTCCTTGTCCCACATGGGGTTTGCAGTCAATCCTCATTTTGCTGATCGAGTAACTTAGGCACAGAAGAGTTAGGTGACTTGCCCAAGGTCACATGGCAAAATAGTCGTGGAGCCAGGATTAAAACCCAGGCCCTTCTGACTCCCAGAGACTTCCGTCTCTGGTTGATGAATGGGGAAAATGCACCCCTGACCACACCCTATCCTGGAGGACTCTACTGGAGTACAATATTCCATTCCAAAAAGCTCTAACAGCTATCATTGCTACAGAACTCTGAGATTCTTGAATTGTGCCACAGAAGCAATGGCATCATTATTATAAAAAAAAAATCCATAATGCATTTTAGCTTTTTGGACGGATTCAATTTGGCAGGTCCCTGTAAATTCTTCCCCTCCTAAATTTTTCTTTGTCTCGAGTTGCTTTTTAGAAATCAATACACTCATAAACCAAATTACTGAATGAACAATTTAAACAAATGATCATTTTCTTCCTTTAAGAGTTCGGCTTCTTAATTCTTAATGCACATACCATTTTGATGAGATGGGTCAATATCATCGTCCCCATTTTCCAAATAAGGTTAGACAATGAGGTTAAATAATTAGCCTGTGAGAATCTCCCCTGTGCCTCTGCTCAAGAATCAAGATTCCAAACTCAGTTTTAGGTTTGTTCCTCTGCCTTCATCCCAGGCCCACTTCTCTTAGCCTTCACTGCTTCCAATCAGTTAAGAAACACATTATCGTTTCTATGTAAAACAAATAATATCATCCTAATGTCTGTCTCCCTCTCTAGACTGTATATTCATTGTGGGCAGGGAATGTGTCTACCAACTCTCGTTCTATTCTACTCTCCCAAGTGCTTAGTTCAGTGTCTTCACACAGTAAGCACTCAAAAAAATACCACTGATTGACTGTGAGCCCCCTGAGGGACAGGGAGCATACCTAATTCCCACCTGTGTATTTTCTTCCAGGCCTCGGTACAGTGCTAAGCACACAATAACCATTTAATACTATTGCTATTACTTAAAAACATTAAGAGTGAGTTGTTATTCGCATTACAATTTTACCTGTAATAAGAATGTAATTACACTTTATAACATCCAAGCAGATACCCACTGGCCAGCAGAGGAAGTTCCAAATTGACCCCGACTGCTTCCTAAGAGTAGACAGGGAGCTCTCGTGAAAATTTTATAATTAACAACTACAAAAGCAGGAACCACAGTAAGTTCCTGGCAGCAGGAGGCATCACACAAATTGTGGGGGCCAGTGTGTATTCAAAAGTATGATAGTGCCTTGGACAGGAAAGCTGGAGAAGTCTTGGGGTTGGTGTAGCCTTTTTTCTGGGGGGTGGGGGTCTTTCTTCTTCAAATGGGCGGTAAGCTTTTAATGAGAGAGGGAGGGGCTGCATCCTGTTCCCCAGATCCTTCTTTTAGCAGGAGAGTTCCCCAAGAGGAAGTGGGTAGATGCAAGACCATTAAAGTAGACCAATGTAGAAAGATCATGTTGGTGATGATAATGATAGTTATTTTATTAAGTTGCCAAAGAATAAACAGCACAGATCCACATTCCCTCAGGAGATACTGCTGCTGGAGCCAAAAGCTAGTAGGTAGCTATCAATTACATCTCTCATCTCCCTAAAATTTCCCCTTGATTGCCACTACTCCCATTCACCACTGTCAAATGCTCAGCTGAATCAACCGTGTGATCAGGGAACAAAGACAACACAACATGGTGGAAAGGGAAGCAGTACTATCAATTCTCTTCCCAGGGCCAGTTCTGAAATTCTAGTTACCAGTAGAACCTGGCCACAGAAAACTACGGGCTAGGTTGTAGGCCACAATACAAATGAGTTCTTGCTCAGTGAGTTTATAAACTAAGGAAAATCTTTACATATTTAAGAGCTGCCAGACCATATCTGTGGCTTCAAATCTATCTCAGATTACTTTTAGAGTACACAATGGTTTAAAAATCCAACTTGATGCATTTCTTCACTTCCTATAACCCTAGTGGAATTAGCATGGTGGGACATCTGAAGAGTAAGAGAAAGAACACAAACAGGACTCTGGGAGACACTAAAGGTTCCCACTATTTTGGCTTATTTGAAGTTTGGTTGCAAGACAGCAGTTCTCGCTTTTTCATCAGGGCCTGCAATGGAACAGCTCATGGAAAAGACCCTTCCTGAGGCACAGTCAAAGCCTTTCATTCATTAATTCAAGCCTCTCTTTCTGCCTCAGGCTCTTTCTCCCCATTTCTTTTTCTGGCTCAGTCCCACTCTCTTTTTTTATGGTGTTTTTAAAATGGCATCTGATGAGTGCTTACAACGTGCCAGGCACTGTACTAAGCACTGGGGCAGAAATAAGCTGAGGCTGGATACAGTCCATGTCCCACACTGGGCTCAGAGTCTTAATCACCATTTTCCACATGAGGTAACTGAGGATCAGGGAAGTTAAGTGACTTGCTCAAGGTCACACAGCAGACAAGTGGTGGACTCAGGATTAGAAACAGATTCTTCTAACTCCCAGGACCATGCTCTATCCATTAAACCAAACTGTTTCCCCCTTTCTCTCAGCCTCAGATGAAGTTTCTCTCCCTCTTTCTTCCTCAATACTTCCCTCTCAGTCACTCTCTCTCCCTTTCTCTGAGTCTCTCCCTCTTTCCTATCTCAGTCTCTCCCTCCCTCTTTCCTGCCTTAGTCTCTCTCTTTCCTACCTCAATGTCTCTCTGCCTCTCTCTGTCTTTCTCTCCTCCCTCTCTGACTCAGCCTCTCTCTCTGCCTCAACCTCTTTCTCCATTCTTCCTGCCTTAGAATCTATCTCCTCTCCCTGCCTAGGTGTCTCTCACATTTCCTTCTCTGACTCAGTCTTCACCCCCAAAGTCTCTCTCCTTCCTCTCTCTGCCTCAGTCTTTCTCCCTTCTCTTTCTTCCCCCTCTTACATTAAATCAAGTAGCCCCTACAGCCTAGGAAGCACTGGTTTCGTGAGTGACAGAACACAAAACTATTGGAAGGTAATCAATCCACCTGCCAATAAAAGATACAATTTCAGCTGATTTCCTCACCAGCCAGTGAGCAGATGAGCAATTTAATTTTAATCCCAATGGTTCCCCCTCACCTGACATATTGGACTTGGAGAGGAAGTACTTTAATTCAGCAACCTGATTTGGGATTACTCTTTCAGTAGCAAGAAGTCACACAGCCATCAACCCAAAATTCATAGGGCCACTAATGTGTCCAGATAACTATTTGGGGCTCTTGAAAGACACAGAGAAGAAAAATAAACCATAATCCCTACTCTCAAGGAGCTAACAATCTAATGTTAAAACAAGACCATCCCTGAATCAAGGCCTGCTTCCTTTTAATATATCAGTATCATGCACAGAGCTCCACAGAATAGATGTGCCTTCTAAATTGAAGACATTAAGGGTACTTCACCTACTTCATCCATTTTACAAAGTGTTCTGTAATCATTTTATTACAGCTCTTACTTAGGGCATTACAGCACATACATTTTGGACTGGAACATTGGAAATTCTGGATCTCAATCTTAAAGGTTTACCTCCCCTCTGCTTTGAGGTTGAAAAATAGATCCGAAGTCTGAGGGAGAAATGGTTGCCAGAAGTATTAAGGAGAGTGTGGGGGCACTGTGTGTAATGGAAGTCTCATTATCTGTCTGTCCTAGTCGAGGGGCTCAAGGAAAAGGTTGGGTCTGAAACTTACGTGGACCATTTCTTTTTTGAGCCACTGAGCAACCTATCATATCTAAAATAAACCATGTGTTTGTGCTGAGCTGAGGGGGAAATGGGAGAATTATGCTTGTTGAATCACAAGGGATGATTCTTGGGGGCTGAGAAGGCTTGGGCAGAGTAATGTTGACTCCTTGCTGGGCCAAGGTATGATGGATTCTTTTGGGGTCCCTGCAGGTTCCAGGATCTGATAAGCCTTACCCTCCCATCACCCCCAGCAGGTCCATGCTAAACCACTGCACCTGGCAAACAGCCTACCACATGTAGTGGCTTTCTCTCTCCCCAAAGGAAAAAGAGAGACGAATGGTGATTCTTCACCTGCCAGGTAGTATTAATTATGGGACATGTTAAGTGCTATGTGCCAAGCATTATACTAAGCGCTGGGGTAGATATAATGCAATCAAGTCAGACACAATCCCTGTCCCACATGGGGCTCACGGTCTAAGGGAGAGGGATTTTATCCCCATTTTACAGAAGAAGTAATTGAGGCACAGGGAAGTAAAATGACTTGCCCAAGGTCACAGAGTTGGAAAGTGGCAGAGCTGGATATCAGCCTCCAGGAGCCATCTGCCTGGTCTGACTACCAGCAACTCCTCCTTTCCTTGTCATATTCTTCTACTGACAGTGATAAGGGAGGGAAGGGAGGATCCAAATTTTGTTTTTCTTCACGTTCCCCATGATCTTCTACTCTTCACCCATAATGCCTAGATTTTCTAAAGACATGAGAAACATCACTGCCTACTGCAAAGGGAATGGGCCTGGGAGTCAGAGGATGGGGGTTCTGCCAGTTGCTTTCTGTGTGATCTTGGGCTAGTCACTTCATTGCTCTGTGCCTCACTTTCCTCATCTGTAAAATGGGGATTCATTACCTGTTCTCCCTCCTCCTAAGACTGAATCCCATGTGGAACGGATTCTCCCTCCTACTCAGATCGAATCCCATGTGGAACGGACTGTGCCTAATCTGATTAACTTGTATTTATCCCGGCACTTAAGACACAGTCAGACTGACACACAGAAAGCACTTAGATATCATGAAAAAAGAAAAAAACAAGAGGGCACAGTGTGTTTTAGGCTTGGCCATAGATAATGCCACGAAAATAAAAACTTTATTTTACATTTCTAAATATTTTAGAATTTACAGACATCTAACCCATGAACCACACTACACTAGCATTCTGCTCTATCAAATACACTTACCACAAGTGCATACCATTATTAATACTACTGTCACTAATGACACGATATACTGCTGCCCCTCCAAAGCCTAATCTAAAATGGAATCTAAAATCTAAAATGGAAAATTACATAATCAGTTGGGCCTCCACATATCTTTCACTACAAATTCAGCACCGTTCCAAAAGAGCATCCTAGTATAGTACAAAAATAATAATAATAATTGTGGTATTTGTTAAGTACTTACTATATACCAGGCACTATTCTAAACACTGGGGTAGATACAAATAAATTGGGTTGGACACAGTCCCAGTCTAATGTGGGCCTCACAACCTCAATCACAACCTCAATCCCCATTTTACAGATGAGGTAACTGAGGCACAGAGAAGTGAGGTGACTTCAGACAGACAAGTGGTGGGTCAATATTAGAACCCATAACCTTCTGATTCCCAGGCCTGTGCTCTATCTACTATACCATGCAGCTTCTCAGTAAAATGACTCAAAATGTATCACATCTTCCCGTTGAAAAGCAGGTCAAAATGAAAGCTGCTTTCCATCCTCAAGACACTGGCCTGGGAAACACTTAACTGCCTATGGGTTTTGTCAGCTTAGACCTCTCCGTTTCTCTCACCTTGACTGCAATACTTTATTTCTCTGCAGTTTCCCTGATGACAATCAGCTCCTTTCTCAAAGACTCTTTGCAGGTATCAGCCTATCTGGCCCCTTTCCTTGCTCACCATTAAAAAGCACTCTCCCTTGCCCTTCTTCAAAGCATTGCTTTTGGCTGCTAATCAGTTGGCTTTAATGGGACCCACATTAGATTCCCTGGAGATCTTAAAAGGAGCCATTAGTAGGCAGGGCTGTTCAAGGCAGAATTGGGGGAACCTGGGTGGATAGTCCAGAAAATTTCCTCTCTCCTGTGCAATCCCCCTTTGCCATAGTATGGTAGCATGAGAAAGTGACGATGACCAATTCAAGCATGGTCATATGGTAAGACACAACAGGGAGTTGGAGCAAGAACTCACTTCAAGCAAGAGCAGAGTAAGAGGGTTGGGCAAGAATCTTGGCTCTGAAGACAATACCACGTACAGTGCAGTGATTTTTCCAAGACTTTGCTTATGACTGAATGTTTCGCTTGGGATCTTCAGTTTTTCTCCGAGTCCTCTATAAATGTTAATGAGCCTGATGGAATTCTCGGGGGAAAAAAAAAGAAGATGAAAACCTTCTTTCCCCTTGCGATTCAACTGTTGGCATGCAAAGAGGTACTCCGTGGACATGAGTTTGAGTCTCCTGTCTCGGATTTCTCCTGATAACACAAAGGAGGCACTACCTGGGCGTGGTCTCAGGTATGCTTGGGTAGCAAGAGTGATGGAGTTGTGGGAGTGGGTTGAGACTGATGGGTGTAAGGTGTAACCTTCCCGGACATGCCACTACCAAGTGGCTCAACTTTGATCATGCAGAATGCAAATTGGTAAAGTCCCAAGGGCTTTTGGTGAGGCTTGTTCGACATGATCTCAGTCAAATGTCCACAGAATTGATCTTCCATGCAGTCATTAACTGAGCTCATGCAACTCAGAAACTGGCAGCCCAGTGTTTTTCTCATTACAGTGCTCCCTCTGTGTGTGTGGCTGGTTCTGTTCAACTACAGAGGATCTTCAGAAGGGTCTTTCATGGAGTCCAAAGGGGTTTTGTGTGTGTGTGTGTCTGGGGTGGCGGGGGGTGGGTGGGTGGGAGAGAAATACCCTGATCAGACGGCGGAAATGTCAGATGAACAAAAATCAGAATTGCCTTGTAAGTCCATATTTCATTTTCACCTTCTAGCAAATAAGACTGTGGTCTTGGATATTAGCCAGCTTGTGGGCAGGGGATTTGTCTGTTTATTGTTATACTCTACTTCCCCAAGGGCTTAGTATAGTGCTTTGAACAAAGTAAGTGCTCAATAAATATAATTGAATTAATGAATGAAAGGGACAGTGTGGTCAATCAATCGTATTTATGGAGTGCTGTGTTCAGTGCATTGTACTAAGCACTTGGGAGAGTACAACAGAATTGGTAGGCATGTTCCCTGACCACAAGGAGTTTACAGAAGCTACAGAAGCAGGGTGGCTCAGTGGAAAGAGCATGGGCTTAAGAGTCAGAGGTCATGGGCTCTAATCCCGGCTCCACCACCTGTCAGCTGTGTAACTTTGGGCAAGTCACTGAGAGTTCACCTCCTCCAAGAGGGCTTACCAGACTGAGCTCCCCCGTTTTTCCCTCTGCTCCCCCTCCACCCTCTGCTCCTCCCTCTTCCCACTTCACCTCCCCTCAGCTAAGCCCCCTTCCCCTCTGCTCCTCCTCCCCTCCCCGCCCTCTGCTCCTCCCCTTGCCCCCCTTCCCCTCCCCTCAGCACTGTCCTCATTTGTATATATTATTTATTACCCTATTTATTCTGTTAATGAGATGTACATCCTCTTGATTCTATTTATCGTGATAGTGCTGTCTTGTTTTTGTTTTGTTCTGTTTTGCTTTGCTCTGCTTCCCCGATTAGACTGTGAGCCCATCATTAGGCAGGGACTGTCTCTATCTGTGGCCGAATTGTACATTCCAAGCGCTTAGTACAGTGCTCTGCACATAGTAAGCGCTCAATAAATACTATTGAATGAATGAACTTAAGTTCTCAGTGCCTCAGTTACCTTAACTTTAAAATGGGGATTAAGACTGAGCCTCACATGGGACAACGTGATTACCCTGTATCTACCCCAGCGCTTAGAACAGTGCTCGGCACATAGTAAGCGCTTAAATACCAACATTATTATTATTATTACAGTCGCTTTCAGACCCTCCAGCACATCAGTTTTGGAAAGGGGCACAGGAAATCAACCAATCAATTGTATCTATTGAGCGCTTACTGTGTACAGAGCACTATACTAAGCTCTTGGGAGAGTACAATATAACAGAGTTGGTAACACATTTCCTGCCCATAATGAGCTTATGGTCTAGATGGGGAGACAGACAATAATACAAATAAAAACAAGCGAAGGTGGGTGCAGGGTTATTTCCATGGCTGGATGCTAGACCTGATTTTAATGATTTTAGAAGTCACACTGCCTTGATTGCTTCCCAAGATCCCTTTCTTCATTTTAAAAAACTACTCAGTTCTGCCACAACACGTGAGGTCATTATGTGTTTCCGCATAGACAGTGATTAAGCCCTCTTTTCTCAGCTCCCCTCTCCCTTCTGTGTCGTCTATGCACTTGGATCTGTGACCTTTGGGCATTTGATATTCACCCCACCCAACCCCTCAGCACTTATGTAGATATCTTTAAATTATACATTATAAATTATTTATTTCTATCAATTTGTCTCCCCCCTAAACCATAAGCTGGTTGTTGGCAGGGAACCTGTCTGCCAACTCTTGTATTTTACTCAAAGCACTTAATACAGTGCTCTGAACATAGTAAGCACTCAGTAAATGCCACTGATTGATTAGGGAGGTAAGGAATGTTTTTCCAACAACATGAGCCTATTTGGGTTCAGTATTTTGGTTTTTGAAAAACTTCTGTGAATATTAAGCCTACCCCTTGCATCCAAGAAGGTGGGAATGACAGCACAGGCTTTTCTAATAAGGAATTTCACCAGAACACAACTCCTGCATTCTAGGAGAAGTGGGTGTATAGTTCTTTCACATTATTGCCCTACAATAACTTTGAACTGTTTCACTTCAAATTTGAAAGGACCCAGAAAAGGTCTTCTTAAGCTAAGCTTTATACTTCAAGGTTGTGAGGTTTTTTTGTTTTTTGTTTTGTTTTGGGGGTTTTTGCCTTTGGAATGAACATCCCTAATTTTGTTTCTGGGCTAAGTACTCATTAGCTGAAAACTTGGGAATTTAATTGGAGTGTATGCACAAACAGGTGCAAGTTCCTGCTGGCATAAACCAATCCAAAGCTCGTGTTCTGCTGTCACGTATCCTGCTGCCCAGGATTGCCCAGGTTTTCTAAGTCCTGAAACAAGGTGGCATCTTGCCATAAGAAACCCGAAAAGCAGCAGGGAAGACAAGAGATGGGGCTTTTGAAATTGGGGAGAACTCTCACATTTCTGAGTCAGTTCTGAAGCCAGAAAGAATCTTTCCCAAGAGACACAAACCAGCTTCATCCTCCCCTTTGCCATCTACAAGAGAGGCACTTTCAGCACAGGCTTTGAAAGTTAACTCACCCACTCTTTCTCAACTGTGCAAAATACTTCAGCCACACTAAGTAGAGCTATTGTCAGGCAATCTGTGACCATTCAAACACCAGATTCATTTTCATCTAAGTTTAGTTGTGTCTGCCTGAGGTTATTTGTCATCAGCAGCAACTGGATCTGGTTTGATGCAACTTCCACAATTTACAAATTTACAATTTACAATTTCCAAATTTTCAATTGCACAGAAAAAGATCCCTACAATTGGGACCCTTAAAACTTCTTGTTTTGGGAGTCCTAAAAACTAGTTTTCTGGAGTCCAATGTCCTCTCATAAAGTTTAGACACATAGAATAAAGACAAGCTCATTAGACTTAAGACAAGAAATACATATAATCGCATTACTTACACTGCTTTCCAATCCATCATCATCGATAAATCATGGCTAAATTACCAAGTGCAGAATCCATTTCTTCAAATCAGCTAATAAAAAGCTTCAATCAAATGCTTTCTGCAGGTCTGGGGCGCTCTCAAAAAGGGAGAGGAACAGAGTGAAGGTGAAAGAATAAAGGCATGAAAATTCTTAAATCCACGGGAGGTTGTGAATTCCTAAAACAAACCCAGGCATCAATGATGTTGAGAAATTCCTGTGGTTCCAAGCTTCCTCTGTCCCATGATCTGGCCCCACTGAGCTCCCATCCAACTTCCCCGTCCAAGTCCGTCCATTTCCTGGCACTGCATTTCTCATCCATAAGGAATCAGTAAAGATTAGCCCAGGGAACCTTCCCAACACACATAGCCAAGTCTGATTCTCCGAGAGAACAGCACCAATTTCACTCTTGTCTGCTATCTGAGAGAGCAAGAGGGATGCGGGGAGGGGGGTGAAGAGAGGAGGAGGGAGGGAAGAGGAGGGGCGGGAGAAATAGAGACACAGAGAGATGGACTGTGTGTGTGTACGTGCATGTGTGAGTGTGTCTGAGAGAGACAGACGCAGAAAAATACTTGCTGCAACTCCTGTTAGCCTACTGTAGCTTACAGATTCCCTCAGAGAGCAGCTGTGGTGAAGCAAACCATCAAAAATTAAGTATTTCAAACCTCTTCAATTATACATACATATACCCCACATTTAGCTAGCTTTATATATACACACGCATAAATGCCCACAGAACATGGGACCTAATACTCATGGGTATAAGCACGCACATTTTGAGATACATATATGTTGGCCCACCACCCACAGAAAATAGATTATAGATACAACCCAGGTCTCGCCTCACAGTTCGTATGTGTAAAACTATTCAAAGTTCTCAGTAATGAAAGTACAAATCAGACAAAAATCAGACAAAAAGTCCCTTTTTTACTCCCTGATATCATCTACTACTATCATGCATTCCCCACCTCGATCCTGATTTCTGCTTTCTCTTCCCTGACCATCTCAGATTTCCTGGCAGGAAAGGAGCCCAAAAGAATCACAGAGTACAGGGTGGCACCAAGGGCTGACAGAGTCAACTCTCACAATATAAGACAGACAACTTTTTTTTGTTGTTGTTACAGTGCATCTTTTGTACGCCCCAGAATGCTTTTATAGACTCAAGTGACACGATTACAGAGCCAAATAATAAACTCTGCCAGAGGGAGCGGGGATGGGAAGGGATGTAAGACACCATCCGAAAAAAAGGTTTCAAAATGGAACGCTAAGATAAAAGGATGCAGAGATAGAAGGCGACTCAGGGAGCTACAAACACTCAAGAGCAGCTTTCCACAATGATCATGATAAAAGCATGTGAGAGGAAAGAAGGGAAAGTGAGTGAGGCAGATAAAGATGGAGTGCTTCAGAGGGGGAAGAGCAAGGGAGATGGCCGAGGCCTCCAGGAGGGCGTTTTCCTCTCAGCAGGAAAGGAGTCTAGGCTGGTGTCTGATGATGGAAGGGGATGGTGGGGTGGCCTAGCTGGCTCCCTCCCTTCAGGAATATTTTGCCCAGGGTATCTGGGGGAGTTAGAATTCAGAGAGGATCAAAGTAAGTTGATTGTTAAGATTAAAGGGGCCGAACACGGGGAAAGTTCTGCAGCACTGCAGCGGTAGCACTGAAATGTGCTGGTTGCAGAGGTAGGTAGGAAGAGGCTGGACTTGCAGGTATCAATCAATCAATCGTATTTATTGAGTGCTTACTGTGTACAGAACACTGTAAGAAGTGCTTGGGAGAGTACGGTATAACAGAGTTGGTAGACACATTCCCTGACCACCACAAGTTAACAGTCTGTGGGGGAGACAGACATTATTAGAAACAAATTATGGATATGTACATATGTGACATGGGGGTGAAGGAGCGGTGAATAAATGGCACAAATCCAGTGCAAGGGTGACACAGAAGGAAGTGGGAGACGAGGAAACAAGGGCTTAGTTGGGGAAGGCCTCTTGGAGATGTGCCTTTAATAAGGTTTTGAAGTAGGGAGAGGGATCGTCTGTGAGACAAGGTGGAGAAGGAAAGGGGAGTGGGATACTGCGAATGTTTAAAATCTGACATCAGTATAGGCATATGGAAAGCTCATAAAGTAAAGAGAGGTAGGAAGGGGGCAAAACTGTAGTTGAAATACTTTGTCTCTCTCTAGGAGATGACAAAGCTTCAGGACTCTATGCCAAAGGAAAGCTGCAACTGTGGCCTAGTGGAAAACTGCAGAGCATGCCCTAGTAGAAAGAAAACAGAACTGGGAGTCAGAAAACCTGGGTTCTAATCACAACTCTGCCACTTGTTTGCTGTGTGACTTTGGGCAAGTCACTTAACCTCTCTGGGCCTCAGTTTCCTCATCTGTAAAATAGGGAGTTAATATCTACCCCCTACTTAGATTGTGAGCCCCATGTCCAGCCTGATTACCCTGTACCTAAAACAGTGCTTACACAATATATGTCACATATTAATCTCTTAAATACTACTATTAATATTAATTTCTCTGTGCCTCAGTTTCCTCATTTGTAAAACAGGAATTAAATACCTATCCTCTCTTTCTCTTAGACTGTCAGCTCTGAATGCAATGGAGAGTTTGTTCAATATGATTGCATCTACTTCAGGGCTTAGTACAGTGCATAGTGACTAACAGCACTCTATACACAGTAGGGGTTCAATAAATACAGCTGAATGAAAACAGTACAGATATATTGAGGACAGTTATTTGAAGACAAAATTTGTTTAAAAATTCTATCCACTAAAATATGCTCAATCTGGCTTTACTTTTTTTTTTTTTAATGGAATTTGTTAAGCACTTACAATGTACCAGGAACTGTACTAAGAGCAAGGATAGATACAAGATAATCAGGTTGGACACAGTCCCTGTCCCACAAGGGGGTCTCAGTCTTAATCCCCATTTTACAGATGAGGGAAGTGAGGCACGGAGAAAATAAGTGATCTGCCCAAGGACACACAGCAAACAAGTGGTGGAGCCGGAATTAGAACCCAAGTCCTTCTGACTCGCAGATCCCTGCTCTTTCCACTAGGCCACGTTGCTTCAGGGCATCACTCTTCAAACGCTTAAAGAAAGAGAGGTGACAGAGCTCACTGCTAAAGAGTTCCTAAGGCCTATAGGGCTTTTGGCTAAGAGGCATTCAGATAAACGCTTTACCAGTCCGACAGGAAAATTCTCACTACTCAGCTGTAAATGATCATGATGATGATGATGTCATTACAGGGATGACTGCAGAATGCTCAGTTGGCTATTACTCTAATAGTCCTCTTAGTATAGAGATGAAAGGAGGGGAGAAGCTGATTTGGGACAATAATAATAAATAACGAAAACCTCAGAGAATATTATGTAAGTGTCTAGGTACTTTACTCAAAGAAATATGAAAAATGAGTATCCCTTCAACTATGGAAAAACATAAGCGGAGGAAATCTGAATGCATGGCAAAACTATAATAGAGTGATACTGTCCAATGTGTTTAATCATTTATGAGACTTGGAAAGCCTCAAAATCAATATTTTTAAATGCTTAGACTTCAGAATTATTAAACAATTAGAAAAGAAAAGCTGAAATTCACAATGATAAGAGCAATAAATTGAGGACAACACCTCTGTTACTTGCCAAAGCTCAAACTGGTCCACAAAGACCCAGGCTGATCCTATCAATCAATGTGCAACAAGGAGCTTACATTCTATGGACTAAGTTGGACAATAAAGTGCAGTCCTCTAGACTGTAAACTCTCCGTGGGCAAGGAACGAGTCTATCGACTCTGTTGTACTCTATTCTTCCATGCACTTAGGACAGTCCTCTGCACACAGTAAGCACTCAATAAATACCATTGATGGAAAATAAATTACAGACAAGAGTAATGGAGTCACGGTACATGGTTTCTAATCCCAGCTCTGCCACTTGTCTGCTAAGTGACCTTGGGTAAGTCACTTCACTTCTCTGGGCCTCAGTATCCTCATCTGTAAAATGGGGATTAAGAATGTGAGTCCTTTGTGGGATGAAGACTTTATCCAACCTGATTATCTTGTATCTACTCCAGCACTTTGTACAGTGCCTGGCACATAGAAAGTGCTTAACAAATACCACAATTATTATCATTATTATTATTATTAGAGAATAAGGATGTGTACATTAGTGTTGTGGGACTGAGGTGAGGATCAAAGTGCTTAGCTGAGTGGCATGCTCCTTGTCCACAGGGAAACTGAACAGGCCATCCTCTCCTGAACAAAGTGGAAAATACCAATTCCCCCTATCTCTATTCTCTTATGGGGCAACAGAGACAGGAGATGTTGGGGTTTCGGGGCAAGCCCTCTGGGTTGCCAGACCACTCTGTGGCCCAGCCTTAAAGGAGAACTGAGATGGCGCAGTGGGTGGTCCCCGCGGCCGACTTGCGCTCATCCCATCACCACCTAGCATCCTTTCATGGATCAGTCTCTACTTTGCAGAGGACAAGATGCTGAGCCCAAGGCCTTCATCTTCAGTCTGGCTGACTTGAAAGAGATCATCTCTCAAATAACTGAGGGATTTGATCTGAGGACAGGGATCTTTTGTTATGAACAGACGAGACATTCTTTTTGAAACAAATGGCCGGCTATCTCTTCGGACATAGCTACGTTACCAAATGAAGAGTTTTCAAAAGTTCCATGGAAATGTAGCACTTTCGAAACTGTCTGAGCCTTATGAATTGTCTCGAGTTAAAACGATGCACAGAATCAGTAGGCACCCCCAGATTAGAACTAAAGATTCCCAAATTTTGAACTTTATTTCTCAAGAGTAGGTATACCTGGAATTGGAAGGTTTTTTATTTTCTGCAGTCAACTAGAAAACCCAACTAAAACATGAAATCTAAATGTTCTACATCAGTTTCTTTCCTCTTCCTTCCCATGGCCCAGTTCCTAGCCCTACCACTCAAACTCTTCTTTTTTGGTCCCTTTCTCTTTCTCCATCCCAATGTAAATAATTACCCTCCCTCTCTTCCACTTCCCTCCCCTGGCTTTAAGCTGACACATACTGAGGTTGTTCCTCAGATTGAACTTTCTCAGGCTGAGAGGGGCAGGACATTTGTGAAGTGTAGGGTGGTATGCCCAAGGGTATTTGAGCACAAACCTCTTCTACTAGGAGGATTTGATCAACCAATCAGTGGTATTTATTGAGCACTAACTGTGTGTACTAACATGCCTACCAACTGTACTCTCCCAAGCAGTTAGTATAGTTCTCTGCACATAGTAAGCACTTCCGAGAATATAGTGCAACAGAGCTTGTAGACATGATACCTGCGCATAAGGAGTTTAGAGTCCTTACCTATACTGTTAACTTGATTTCCCCCAATAAAGGGTAAAAGGACTGTATTTCAGTTATTACCAATGTGAATGGCTCTGATTCAGATCTTGGCTAGGGTTAAATTCTATGGGATTATATGGGCCTTTTGGACCATGGACAAATACAACAGCTGCCAAATGCACTAGGTACAATAGTGTCCAAATGATGAAACGATTGACAAATGCTCAATGCTGAAATCAGAGCAACAGCATAGATCAGTAGAAAGAGCCTGGGCATCAGAGGACCTGGGTTCTAATCCTGGTTCCACACTTGTCTGCTCTGTGACCTTGGGCAATTCACTCAACTTCTTTGTGCCTCAGTTACCTCATCTGTAAACTGGGACACAAAACTGTGAGCCCCATATGGGACATGGACTGTGTCCAATCTGATTATCTTCTATCTACCCCACTGCTTAGTTCAGTGCCTGGAACACAGCAAGCATTTAACAAATACCAGTTAAAAAAAAATACCAGTTAAAGATTACCAGCAGCTACATGAGCCCAGGAACACCTGCCACCACTGAGAAAAGAGCTGGATTTTGAAGGGACGGAGAAAAGGTTGGAGATGGCAACAGCTACGATGGCAACGAACAGGCTCCTGTGGGGCCAGGGAGGGAAAAAAACGAAAGAATAGGAGGGAGCCTGCCCTCAACAAAGAGGGAGGACCTGTGGCCCAGGTCTTTGAAGTAGAGTAAAATGGAAGAGGCAGGGCTGGAGACCAAAATGGCGGCAGGGACTGGGGGATGGGCTAGGAGGTGCGGTCTCACCTCTGCCCAGTCCCTCCTGTGAGCAAAAGGTGAAATGACAGTGGATTCTCCAGGTTGTAGAATCTTAAGAGATTTTATCTCTTCCTTGCTCCCCAGAGACATGAAAGTCACTACCCTCTTCAGCTCCCATCTGATGAATGAACTGATGCCCAGTCTCTTTGAATCCAATTCACAGCGTATTCTCTCTCCTGTATTATGTAACTGTACCAATCAGTTAGGACGATACTGCCCAGGATCCTGTCACAGATGCAGCTCAACAGAGCGCCAAGCAACTCTGAATATTGTCAGAGATCACAAACGCTTATTGTCTAGTATCCAAGGTGAGGAATAATTCATGTTGAGTGATTAGAAAAGACTGCTGACCTCATTACTTTACCATCAGCAGACCCTTAGGAAAATTGTGTTTTCACTGGTAAAAAATGTTTCTCTTTGCTTTTCTCTGTACCTCTTCTAGATTTTCTTTTTGAGCATCTCAAAGTATTCTGCTAATGAACAACACACAAAATGGAGTTTCTAAAAAGAGAAGCTTTCCATTGACAGCTCTTGTTCTCATTTCAAACATGTAGGTCCCTTTTCTACAATTTGCTTATTTCCAATGTCCTCAATCTTCTTTGAGGTCTGAAGGTAAAACACACTTCGATACTCATTTTCCTTCATGAAGAAATCAGAGCAAAGTAATTTGGTCTAGGAGATTCTGAACCATGTGACTCCAAACTCCCCGAATCGAGCAACAGTTCCAAATCATGGACTAATAATAATAATAATGGCATTTAAGTGCTTACTTTGTGCCGAGCACTGTTCTAAGTGCTGAGGTAGATACAAAGTAATCAGGTTGTCCCACGTGGGGCTCAGTCTTGCTCCCTATTTTACAGATGAGGTAACTAAGGCACAGAGAAACAAGTAACTTGCCCAAAGGCACACAGCTGATCAGTGACTGAGCCGGAATTAGAACCCACGACCTCTGCCTCCCAAGCCTGGGCTCTTGCCACTATGCCATGCTGCTTCTCTGCATAGTGGCAACAGCCTGGGCTTGGGAGTCAGAGGTCTTGGGTTCTAATCCAGGCTCCACCACTCCACCTTGGGCAAGTCACTTAACTTCTCTGTGCCTCAGTTACCTCATCTGTAAAATGGGGATTAAAACTGTGATCCCCATGTGGGACAACCTGATTACCCTGTATCTACCCCAGCACTTAAGAACAGTGCTTGGCACATAGTGAGTGCTTAACAAATACGATAATTATTATTATTAATTCAGACAATTTGATAGATGGAGTGGGCAGCCCTAGAGAGCTTGCCTCAGTCTATGGACTCAGAGGAGGGTCATAAGTGCAGCCAATATGGCAGCTACAATTTTTGTCCCTTGCCAGCAGGATATGCAGGGCTTCTTTTACCTCTGGAGCCCAGTGTGGGGGGAGCAAGAAGCCCTTCTTACACCTTGCCCACCCAGACGGCCTGAGGGGGACTCCAGGACCAAGGCAGATATGCAGATCCAGGGGTTCCCGAGGACTTACTGGGCCAAACGGCTGAGCTGCTGTGCCACTCCCAAGCTGACTCATCCCAGGCTGGGTGCCGTAGCCAATGCGGATTGACTAATCAAAAAGGCAAAGGGCAATAAAGACAACCCAGGGTGGGCATCTTGAAGGAGGAGGATTCAAAACTCCAAACTCAGACCTAAAATGAATGATTTGGAGAGTTCTGCTTTTGGGTTCAAAGAGACTAGAAAAGCCAGTTTACAAGACTATAATCATTTCTAGAATCACTGGAATTTGAAAACTGGGGAAGATTCTTCTGAGTCTGACTCAAGATCTTGCAGCAAAACCTTCCAGGGGGTTCTGTGCTTTGGAATTGTTGAGAAGCTTCAAGGATAAGAAGGAGGGAATGGCAAGATTGATTTTAAAAGGAAAGTTCATCTGGGCATTTCTGGGCTTTCAATCAAAACCACTTGTTTAGAAAAGCTTACACAGAAGGGAATCTTTATCCTGCTTGAAACAGGGGCTGAGAAGAAACAGTATGCAGTATGCTCATGCTCCCTGACGCTAAAGGGAACAGGGAAGAAACAAGTTTGGACTCTATTTCTGGCAACATCCCCTTACCCCTAATTCGACCACCGATAAATCATTGGATCTTGCTGATGGGAGACACCATCCCATTTTAACTTATGTTATTCAACTACTTTGTATCGAGACATTAAGAGGATTCATTTAGATTCTCCCTGTAAACATTTTGTGTTTCTTGGAGGCATATGTAAATTAACTATTTTATTACCATAATGTATTTTCAGCAGAGGTTCCAATATAGGTCACTAACAGAACCAAGTGAGAGTTTGCCCTGGGCTAAGGACACCCATGTACCTGAGACTTTGTCAAAGTGGAATCTGAGCCTCTTGCTGGCACTGGAATACCAGAGAGAGATCTATTCTAGGTAACATTCTAGGTGTACAACTTGCTAGGCATCCTGCAGGCTCCTGAATTTAATTCTGGGGGCTATTCTTAAAGAACACTCATTAATTTCCTTCTTCTTTTTTTTAAATGGTATTTGTTAAGCAGTTACTAGGGAAACAGCATGGCTCAGTGGAAAGAGCCTGGGCTTCGGAGTCAGAGGACATGGGTTCGACTCCCGGCTCTGCCACTTGGCAGCTGTGTGACTGTGGGCAAGTCACTTAACTTCTCTGTGCCTCAGTTACCTCATCTGTAAAATGGGGATTAACTGTGAGCCTCACGTGGGACAACCTGATTACCCTGTATCTACCCCAGCGCTTAGAACAGTGTTCTGCACATAGTAGGCACTTAACAAATACCAACATTATTATATGCCATGCACTGAACTAAGTGCTGGGGTAATACAACCTCATCAGGTTGGACACAATCCATGTCCCACATGGGGTTCACAGTATTAATCCTCATTTTACAGATGAGGTAACCAAGGCACCAACGAGTTAGATGACTTGCCCAAGGTCACAAAGCAGACAAGTGATAGAACCAGGATTAGAAGCCAAGTTACTGACTCCCAGGTCCATGCTTATCCACTAAGTCACGCTGCTTTTTCCCTTTCTTTTTCAATCACACAAACTAACTTCCCACAGTATTCCTATTGGTGGTTTAATCACCTGACTTTTAGCCCCACTGAAACAAGTTACCTAATGCAAGAGCATTGAAGTAAATCCACGAGAGAAACTGCACACTCATTTCTACTGATAGGCTGAGCAGTATGGCCTAGAAAGAAGAATGTGGATCTGGGAGCCAGAGAACCTGGGTTCCAAGCCCGACTCTGACAACTACCTGCTGTGTGATCTTGGGCAAGTCACTTAACTTCTCTGGACCTCAATTTCCTCACCTGTGAAAGGGGAATTCAATGCCTTTCCTCCTCTATACTCTAAACTCAGTGTGGGGAGGGAACATTATCTCCCCCTTAAGTCGCTCTTGCACAGAAAGTGTGGTCCAGAGGAACAGCTTCATGCAGGGGGAGCCAGGAGTCCTGATCTCTTGCTCTAAACTAATCCCTCCCCCCCCCACCTCCCAACTTCTTCTCTCAATCCCAACTCTGTTAAGTACTAGCACAATCAAAATATACAAAAGCACAGAGGTTTCAGACTCTAGGAGCAATACGATCAGAGCAGAAGAAGAAATCAACCAGATCCCCACCCATCTCAACATAAACATGCAGAGAATTTTTAAAAATGCAAACACTTCGGCTGCTGAAAACAAAACATTTCAGGAGAGATGGCCTTGATGCACTTAAATTAGAGAACCTGGCAGTCTTTGAAAATGACAGATTGAGAGACAATCCTTGCAAGCCATGTCACACACATTACAACCAATCGTGGAAGCTGACATGTCTTTGATTTGCACTCCAGGACTTCATCATGGATTCTATCAAACAAAGCCCCACTGGGGAGGTACTTTTTGTCAAAATACAAATATTTCTGTGATGTTCATAACCACAATTCCAAGCTTATTGATAAATGGCCTTCTGCAGCAGTTTGAAAAAGAGATCCAGCATCTTTGCCTTAATGCTGAGGATTGGAGAGTGGCTGCAGTCTTCTTTCAGTTATGGATTATGTGAGCTGAGAATGGAACAACTAAAACCACCAGAACTAAATCTGTGGGATCCCTTTCAAAATAGATGTGCTATTATTGTCATTGTCTGTGGCTTGGAATATTGTCCAAATGATGATGCTCAGGCCCTGAATGACCCTTTAGATGACAAAGTGATCTAGTAAGATATAATAATGCTCAGAGGTGTTGGGAGTCCTGGATCAATTTATCAATCAATCGTATTTATTAATTGTACTATAATTGCTTGGGATATACAATAAAAGAGTTGGTAGATATGTTCCCTGCCCACAACAAGCTTACAGTCTAGAGGGGGTGCCCCTTCTAACCCTACTAGGGAAGTGCTGGGTGGCCTTGAACAAGTCCCTGTGATCCTCAGTTTCCCCATGGGATGAATGAGGAGCAATGGCACTTCACAGGAGATCTGAGAGCAAGCAGTGACCAAAGCTCCTCTGTCTTTCCTGACAGGGAACTCCATCTTCAGTTCACAGTAGGAGCTCAACAAATATTATTGATTAATTGATGTTGCCATTTGATACTCAATTTGATACTAATGACACTTCTCAAAACATGAGGCATGGCACCTGACTTCAGTCCAATTCTCACAATCATTAAGAATATTGGCTACACAATTGCTCTACACCTAGCTCTGCCACTTGTTTGCTTTGTGGCCTTGGGCAAATTATTTCACTTCTCTGTGCCTCAGTTCCCTCATCTGTAAAATGGGGGTTAAGTCTGTGAGTGTCTTCTGTGGGACAGGGACTATGTCCAACCCAATTTGCTGGTATCCACCTCCGTGCTTAGTACAATGCCTGGCACATAGTAGCACTTAACAAATACCATAAATATTATTATTATTAATATTTGGTAACATACTTTGTCAGTGTCCCCAAAGCTTGTCGCAGTTATTTATTTTCAAGGGTCTTGTGTATTGTTGCATCCCTAGTCAATCACTATTTCTGATCTGCTTATATTGTATATCCCCACAGTGTTTGGAACATAATAAGCACTTAAATACCATTGCTATTAATGTTATTATTCCTTTGAATAATGTTATTAGCCTTTTGTGGAACAGGGACCATATCTGACCTGATTATCTTGTATCTTCCCCAGAGCTTAGAACAGTGCTTGACACATAGCATGCTTTTAGCAAGTACCACAATTATTATTGTCATTATTATTAAACACTGACTAGCAGGTGAACTTAATGACAGAAGACCAAAATATCTTTCAGGGGGTAACTTTAGGTGTGGGAAGTGTTTGCTAGTGCAGGTTGGTACATAATGGGATTAAGTGCACATACAGAAGTAAACAGCACTGGTCACGCAAGTTCTTTCATTTGATTTGCACATCACAGAATGGGCTCCTCTGTGCCCCTTTATTTGGTCAGGAACATGAGGAGTTGCAGAGTTATTTTCACTGAAGCAGTCTATGTGGTGTCGCCTATCTGGGTTGAAGTCTTAGTGGCTGCCTGATGGGCAGAGAAATACCCACTTCTTGTTATATTGGAATTTATAGATGAGCATTCTTTTATTAATAGGGCGGTTAGAATGTTGCTATATAGCTACTTGAAGGTGTCTTCTTTTTCCAGAGGACTAATATTAATTTGCCACTTCACTGAGGCCGAGTGGAAAGAGAACAAGCTGGTAGTCAGAGGACCTGGATTCTAATTCTGGCTCTGCCTCTTGCCTGCTGTGGGACCCTGGACAAGTCACAACGTCTCTGGACTATGGTTTTCTCATCTGGAAAATAGGGATAAATACCTGTTCTCCCTCACATTTTGAGGCCCATGTAGAACGGGAACTGTGTCTGAGGTAACTGGATTCTATCTACCCCAGGGCTTTGGCACATATGTGATTTAATAATGACATTGTTATCATTTGTGAATTCAAAGAGGGTGTTTGGATCTTATCAGGCAATTGTAAATTCTATGCATAGGGGCAGTCATCCACACTATTTCAGGTCACTTTGCCCAGTGTGATAGAATCAATCAATCGATTGTACTTATTGAACGCTTACTGGATACAGGGCATCAGTGAAGTCATACTGCTTTAATCTTGGAGATAGTAAGAAATAGAGATACCGGCTTATATGTGGTATGAGTGAGACCTTCCTTGGTCATTTTGTGTTTTATTCTTGCAAGAAAGAACAGTTCTTTATGCAACCACTTACTAAGAATACCCAGGTTTAATATTTCTTGAGGAAAGGTTGTGAAAATATTGTAAGAGGAACCATTTTATATAACTATCAAGTGCTTCAAAGGACAACAGATCCTGACCCAAAAAAAAAAAATCCTTACATCAGTTCAGACAATAGCAACAATGATACTGGTCATAATGACAAATAATATGGAAACTTAACTCCTTCATTGATTCATCCATCATGCCTGGGGAGAAAAAGGTCATCTTTATTGGTGAGGAAAAGACATAATGATAGCCCAATGTTGAGCTTTACAGGACCTATGATTACATAAAATGATTGTATACTCACCAATTTATAGGGTGTCAGATAGATCCATGCTATGATGGACTTGGCATTCACTCTTGTTCTCAGTCATCAGTTTGCAATGGGAAAGTGGCCTTTAAATCACCCAAGAAGTCTTGCCTGATTTTCGGGGCATTTTATTTAATTCCATACTTGCTAACACGGAGAGCTATCACTAAAGAAAGTTAACCCTCATACTATTAAAGGGCCAAGCACAACATTGATACAGTGCTCAGCACACAGTAAGCGCTCAATAAATATGACAGAATGAATAATTCCAAAGTCATGAGGTTAGTTTCTTTTTATTGTTAATTTTAAATGCTCTGAAACTCAGCCAGACAGCAACTGCTCCAAATCATTAGTGTTTAGTGTGTCTATTTTACTATTCAATTCCTTTCCAGTAGTTTCAGCTCACTGCCTCAAGGGCCGGGTAAGAATTTAACCCAACAGAAAAGTCATCTGAAGGTGTGAAACGAACTCCATGGAAAGTGCAGTTTACAGAATTATGAGGTAGGCTCCCTGCAGACTATAAGCCTCTTGTAGGCAGGGAACATGTCAAACAACTGTTATATGGTACTTTCCCAAGTGCTTCAGACATTGCTCTGCACACAGTAAGTACTCAATAAATATGATTATGTTCCTGCTTCACTAGGTCACTCTAATTTGTGGTGGCTGATGCAGAAATGGCTAGGACTCCAAGGCTAACAAAGCATTTCTAGGGTTTCAACTCCCCAAACAAACAATTCTCCCAAGTCTTCCCTTGTGTGTGCAGAGGGTGATCATGAAATTTTTCACCACAACCAGACACCAGGAGAAGGAGACTCTGCTGGAGCACAGAGGCCTGTTAGTAGCTTCAAAACAAAAGAAAGCACTTTTTCACAAAGTGCGGGTGGTAAGCATATGTAAGAGGTTGGGCAGGTCAAAAATAACCCTATGGGTTCACTAGGGGTTCAGTTATGAGAGAGAAAGTTAGGGATTATGAGGGGAAATTCCAGAGGGTTAGATGTAGAGGCAGCATTAAGAGGGACATCAACGACTGCAGTCATCATTCAGTTTCTCTAAGGATTCTGGTCCCATTGTTGGAAAATATTATTAATAATAATGATGATGATGATGGTATTTGTTAAGCACTGGAGTAGATAAAAGAGACAGCACTCAATACATGCAACTGAATGAATGAATGAATGAGATGGCTAATCTAGGAATAACTAGGAAATGCATAAATGGTTCCCCTGACTGAGTTAGTGCCCCTGGAAGAGCATTGCTTGGTGGAGAAAGCACAAGCCCAGGAGTCAGGATTCTAATTCTGATTCTGCCACTTACCTGCTGTGTGACCTTTGACAAGTCACAATTTTTGTGTGCCTCTGTTTTCTCATCTGTAAAAAGGGGACTCAATACCTGTTCTCCCTCCTACTTAGACTATGAGCCCCATGTGGGTTAAGGACTGTGCCTGAGCTACTTTGTATCTACTCCAGGGCTCAGTACAGGGCTTGATACATAGTAAGCTTTTAAGAAATACTATAAGTATCATACATATTTAATTGTCCATAGACACAGGTGAATTAGGGGGGTGGAGGGGGAAAGGGGGAGAAGAGGGTTGCATCACAGTTGGTCAAGATGCTTTTGTAAAATGGAGGTTGATTCTATTTTCAATGGTATTTATTGAGCACTTACTTTGTGCAGAGCACTGTATTAAGTGCCTGGGAAAGTAGATGAGACCCCTGCCCACAAGGACCTTACATTCTACAGGGAGATAATGACATTAAAATAAACGGAGATTTTCCCTAAATATTCTCCCTCACTAATAATCAATTACTTGATCAGTCAATGATATTTATTGAAAACTCACTGTATATAGCACAGTGAACTAAATGCTTGGGAAGGTACAATACAACAGAGCTGGTACTCTTTAGGCCGAGGAAGCCCTTTCTTATACATCAAGAGAAAGAACAGTCTTTTTTACAGCTAATCCCTTTCTCTGTTTTTATCTGTTTGTTTGAGGGTGGGGAAAGGTGAGCCAGGGGATGCAGAATTGTGGAATGTTCAGTTATAGCAAGTCACATTTTCATTGACTACAGAGTCAGAATTATGGCTTGAACTAGCAAGGCCACAGCACAGAAATATTCATGGGATTATAAAAGAAATAAAGAGATGAGGGAAAAGGAGAGAGGGGGCAGGTGAAATTCTTGAGAGCTAAACTGGAGTTAAAAGCAAAAGGAAGTTAAAAATGGCCTTGCACAACTGGACCAACCCATTACACTTTTCAAAAGGTGATGACTCACCAGGCATTGAGAAGATATTGACTTACAGTGTTCCTGGGGCCACTGGCTCAGAAAAATGTAAAGAAGTAGAGCTCCCAAAGTGATTATAGATTTGAAAAAATTATATTTAGTGGTTTCATCCATTTGGCATACATTCATTCAACTAAGACTAATCTATGGAAGAAAAAAACATACTTCTCTAGGTATTATAAAACTAAATGGCTTCACGGAGACAAGTTTAGAATTTGTACATTTCAGATAAGTACCTGTGCTGTTACCATAACTGTATTTGACAACATTAAATGATTATTCTCTACCCTCATCTCTGATTTCTTCTCAGATACTCTACCTCCCCCTGATTTACAAATGTAATGAGGTGCATTTGTGGCAAGGGTTGGCTTCTCAACTTCCTCTCACCATGTATCAGACAGCTCACTTCTTAATCATCTTGATTCTTTCTCTTCATTTTTCTTAGGTCAATTGATACATAATTAAATTATCCCCATAAAGGAATAATTTGCTAAATCTTCTTCAGCATCACTTGTTCTTGGTCCTGTAGACTTAAATGGCTGTCCAATGACCCATGACACTGTGTACAATTTATAACCCAAATGACAATAGGGAACACAAATGAATTTGAGTGAAATGGGAAGATGTAATTAGTGAACACTAGTTCTTCCAACACAATTATCTGAACCACTAAGTCCAGCTTTAAATTAATCAGCATTTGTCTATGCCCTAAATTCCTCAAAGTTGTTCCCTAAGGCTTGCAGAAAATGTCCCAGAGTTGCACTCCAGGGGAACTCAGATAAAGCAGGTTGTGTGCTAAGTGATCGAGGGACTAGAGAAATGAGGCTGGTAGTATGGCCTAGTAGATAGAGCCTGGGTCTGGAAGTCAAGAGGACCTAGGTTCTAATCCCAGTTTGCCATTTGTCTTGCTGTGCAACCTCGGGCACTTGGGCACTTCACTTGTCTTGCCTCAGTTACCTAATCTGTCAAATGGAAATATAGACTGTAAACCCCATGTGGGACATGGACTGCATCCAACGTGATTAGCTTCTATCTACCCCAGTACCTAGTACTTAGTACAGTGCCTGGAACATACCAAATGCCATAAAAAACAAAAAATCAAGGGAGAGGTCTCCACCACAGCCACTCATTAACAGCTCTTCACTGAGGAGGGTTCATGGACAACCTTAGATGGTCAGTGTTCATGGTAAAGTTGAAACCTTTAAGGATTCTGTCGTTAAGGAGCTAATAGAAGAGCATACATTCTAGCATCTAAGGCACATGTCGGCCATGCAGAGCTTGCCAGGGAGAAGACCCCTCCCCCAAGATCTCAAATTCGATTCTTCTCTCAGTGGACTTCGGGGAAATATACTCAGCTGCAACTCAAAGGGTAATCAGGTGGAATTTTCTTTTTGCCTTTATAGCTTAGGGCAGTGTTTCCCAGTGGAAAGAGCACAGGTCTGGGAGTCAGAGGACCTGAGTTCTAATCTCTGCTCCTCCATTTGCCTGCTATGCATCTCCGTGGGTAAGTCACTTAATTTCTCTTTGCCTAAATTTCCTCATCTGCAAAGTGGAGATTCAACACCTATTTTCTCACCTACTTATATTGGGGTCCCCCTGTGGGAACCGGACTGTATCTGCTTTATCTCATATCTGGCCTAGCAGCTTAGGACAGTGCTTGGCACATAGTCACTGCTTAACAATGATCACAGGTATGTCACTCCCCTTCTTAAAAACCTCCAGTGGTTGCCTATCAACCTCTGCTCAAAACAAAAACTCCTCACTCTAGGCTTCAAGGCTCTCCAACACCTTGCCCCTTCCTACCTCTCCTCCCTTCTCTCTTTCTACTGCCCACTCCGCACGCTCCGCTCCTCTGCTGCCCACCCCCTCACCGTCCCTCGGTCTCGCCTATCCCGCCGTCGACACCTGGGCCACGTCCTCCCGCGGTCCTGAATGCGCTCCCTCCTCACCTCCAACAATCTAATTCTTTTCCTCTCTTCAAATCCCTACTTAAAGCTCACCTCCTCCAAGAGGCCTTCCCAGACTGAGCCCCCCCCCTTTTCCCTCTGCTCCCTCTATCCCCCACTTCACCTCTCTGCAGCTAAACCCTCTTCTCCCCCCTTTCCCTCTCCTCCTCCCATCCCACCCCCTCAGCACTGTACTCGTCCACTCAACTGTATATATCTTCATCACCCTATTTATTTTGTTTAATGAGATGTACATCACCTTGATTCTATTTGCCATTGTTTTTATGAGATGTTCTTCCCCTTGACTCTATTTATTGCCATTGTTCTTGTCTGCCTGTCTCTCCCGATTAGACTGTAAGCCCATCAAAGGGCAGGGACTGTCTCTAACTGTTGCTTATTTGTACATTCCAAGTGCTTAGTACAGTGCTCTGCACATAGTAAATGCTCAATAAATACTATTGAATGAATGAATGAATTATTATTAGGGCCATCCATTTTCTGTGTTCAGCACCCAAGACTTAATCACCATTTCTTCTCTCATTCTTCCTGCCAAGTCAGAGAACCAATTCCTCTGAGAACTGAACTTGTTTGGAGCTGATGCCTAATACAGGAGAGGAGAATGTGATCAAAATCCTAGGTGGGAATGTCTTCATGTTTCCTGTGTTGATTCTAGCCAAGGCTTTTTTTTCCCCATACCCAAAGGGCTCAGGATTGTTCAAAGTCTGACTTGAGGTTGGGGGTGGGGAGGTTTAAGGAATTCTTCAGTAATGTTGGTCTCAGAGACTCTGGGATGGAGGTAGGAGGCAGGAGGGGCTCTGACCAGCTCTTTGAGAAGGTGGGACCAGGCTGCTCTTTAACAGAAAAACAAACCTCCTCTTCCTCCTTCTACTTATCTTTCTCTAGCCTGGGGTCTAGCTTTCCTGCTAGGAACATTTAGTGAATACCTCTCAAAAACACAAATGCTACCAAGACAACAGCTCCTCTCGGTGATGATACTATCAGGCCTGTGCTGGGATCACTTTGGCCATAAATGGACCCTGCACAGACACAGAAGTGTGTGAGTTGTACTGTACAAACCACTGGTACTATAATCCATTCCTTCTTGCAGGTTCTTGGTCCTGAAGTCTTTGCGACCAGAGGCTCACCTTCATTATCACCATCACCATCCCTATTTTTTAAAATTGTATTTGTTAAGTGCTTACTATGTGCCACACACTGTACTAAGTGCTGGAGGAGATACAAACTAATCAGATTGGACACAGTCCACGCCCTCATGGGGCTCACAGTCTTAATCCCCATTTTAACAGATAAGGGAAATTAGGCCCAGAGAAGTGAAGCAACTTGTCCAAGGTCACACAGCAAAGCACACAGCAGGAGCTAGGCCACACTGCTTCTCGCTTCGATGATGATGATGATGGTGTTTGTTAAGCACTTACTATGTGCCAAGCACGGTTCATCCTGCCTCTTCCTGATTCAGAATCTACATCAAGGTAACTTGGGAAGGGGAGAGTGGAGGAGGGGAAGAGTGTTGGGGGGGGAGACAAGTTTTTCCCTGAGGCATCTTGTAACATGAGGGAAAGAGCTTGCCCGGGGCCCCCTTTCCTGTCCTGGCCTAGCCGGCCCCTCCCCCAACCATTCCAGAGGTTGGAGAATACATGCAGCTGGAGTACATTATGTGTCTTGAAAACTAGGTTGCCTCTAGCAGTGCTTCACCAAACACTCAAAAGAGCCCGCTTAACAATGTTGATTCTCTAGGAAATGCTCTGCATATCTGCATACATGTCTCAGGGGATACACGGGTTTCTAACATCAGTTTTTTAGGATCCCTTTTGGGGAAAGAAGAGTGATAAGTAAATGCCATTGCCTGTTGAATGGCTTCTATCTGACTGCTGGCTTTAGCCTACTGCTAGAAACAAATGCAACTAGCCCACTCTTTCCTCGGCTCTCTCTTAGTGGCACACAGTTACACTACAAAAATACACACAATTCGGATAACCGTGGCATTTCGTTAGACATGGCTGTAATGCATCAGGGAGCTGTCTCTAGTAACAACAAACTAGTGATAGTTAAAGTAATGGAGAGCAAGTATCAAGATCCTTATATTCCAGTCCAGAAAATGATGAGTTTTCCTAAGGCCCAGAAAAGAGAAAGAGTCTGACCTATTGGAAAGAGCACAGGCTTGGGAGTCAGAAGTCATAGGTTTTTATGCTGGCTCTGTCATTTTCCTGCTGTGTGACTTTGGGTAAGCCACTTAACTTCTATATGGCTCAGTTTTCTCAACTGTAAAATGGAAATTCAATACATGTTCTCACTACCACTTAGACCGTGACTCCCAGGTGGAACAGGGACTTTGTCTAATATGTTTATCTTGTAACTATCCCAGGATTTAGTAGAGTGTTCAGCACATAATCTGCACTTAGCAAATACCATAATAATAACTATCATCATCAATACTATCTCTATCTCATTATTTATGCAAATACACAGCACATAAACAGAATGACACCACTCCCCTGCCTCCATGAAGAATTAAATCAGGGTTCACTTTCCAAGGTAGAGGAAGACTCCCCAGTTGTAACCCAAGGAGCCAAAGTAGATGAGTTGACATGGATTTTGGGAGATCCAAATTTTAGGTCCCAGTGACATGGGAATAAGAGTCTGGAGTTTTCTTTAGGAGAGGACACAAATCCCTAACCATCCTACCAAGTATCACACCCAAGTGACCTGAAATTTTGGACTCACCCTTCTTAGAATATTGAAAGAAACATCATCTAAGGCTTGGAGTGGTGACATCATGTTAAGGAAAAATTGGTAAAAAGAAAAACACAGGAAGAGGGATTCATGCAAATATTGTGCCAACTATGCTCATGATTTCAGGCAATTCAGGAGTTCTTTAGGGCTACAAGGACAAACAAAATTGTCAGGGAGAATGCAATGAGAAAATAGGGCCACACAAAGAAAAGTAAAGTGTCAGTGTTGCAGATTTTCTTTCTTTCTCTTTTCTCTAGATCTCTGAGAATAGCACACATTTATTATGGATGTCCAAACCTTTTTCTGTCTCTGTTTGACAGAAACCATGCAGCATAAACCAAATGTATATGACCAACTTAGCCTGCTGGTTGTATTTAATGAGAACCAGTCACAGCAACTCAATGCCTTATGGGGTTGATTACACTACACAAAAAAAAGGACTTATTGCCACTTTAGGAATAGTACTTATGTACTTTACTAAATGCCAAGAATAGTGATTATGTCTATCAACTCCACTGTACTGCATATTCCAAGCACTTAGTAAAGTGTTCTGTACACAGTAAGTGCTCAGTAAATATCATCAATGAATTGATTAATTGGATCAGATATAACAGTTAAGGACAGCCGGTATATTTACCCTTTTTACAGTTGAGTAAACTGCGGCACAGAAAGCTTCAGTGACTTGCCCAGTGTCACACAGCAGGCCAGTGGCAGAGGTGAGATGAGAATCTGGGAAGCAGTGAGGCCTAGTGGAAAGAGCACAGGCCTGATTTCTAATTCCGGCTCTGTCACTTGCCTGTGTGACCTTGGACATGTCATTTAACTTCTCTGTGCCTCCGTTTCCTCACCTGTAAAATGGGGATTCAATAACTATTCTCCCTTCTACTTAGTCTGGGAGTCCCATGTGGGACAGGGGCTGCACCCAACCTGATTAACCTGTACCTATCCCAGCACTTAGAACAGTGCTTGACTCAAACTAAGCACAAATACCATCAAAAAACCCAACCAAGTTTCCTCAATCCCACCCTACACTCTCTCCCCTAAGCCCTGCTGCCTCTGGATCTTGTAGGCTTGGGAAGCTTAGAAATCCCCTGACTCCGATGTTTGTAGGGCAGCCTGTTATTTATGGTCCCTCACCACTAAATCCCTCTCTTCAAACTCCACCTCCAAGGAAAATCTATTTCCATTGAACAGATCATCAGAAGGCAGCCAGCACAGATTCTGCCTTCATCAAACTTATAGATTTAGGAGAAAGGGAAACAAAAAGCAATCAAAAGTCATCTCGCAAGCTTCAGTGATGGTGGGGTAGGGCCAAGTTAACTGATACGCAAAAAGGACATAGTCTCCAACTCTACAGCACAAGTCTCATCTAGATTGTAAGTGCCTTCCACTTCTGTTATACTGAATTCTCCCAAGAGCTTAGTACAATACTCTGCAAACACTAAACGCTCAATTAATACTACTGATTGAATGATCAAAACTTGGTCTTCCTGAAGAAGTAATCTGCGCATCGGATAAAACAGTTCCAGCTTAGGAAAAGGAGACTGGTCTTTGCATCTTCCTGGTCATTTAGCGGTGGTGAGAGAAGCAAGTGAAGTGAAGCCTAGAACCCAGATCTCCTTATCCACCCTTCACAAGACCTTTGTGTTAGAACACTGAGTGCCACAATCAGCAGCGGCGACTGTCTGCTGGGCCATTTTCGGGGTGATTCTCCCCTGAGGGGACACTAATCACTTAAAAAAAAAAGAATCTACATAAAGACCCAATACTTACTTCCCCAGCACTCTGACTCCACCTCCAGTGACTGGCCAAGAGGAGCATTTGCCTAGATGAGCTCAGACCTAATCATTCTGGGAACAACACAAGGTTATATTTCAAATGGTCAGTTGCCAGAGATACAGGATGTCCATTCTGAAGTGGTCCTTCAGGCAAACTTGGAAAGAGTCCACATTTACTGATGCAGAAATAACTGTTCAACCGCCCCAGCGAAAGGGATAACTGTTGTCTTGGAATGCTGACATCCCCTGGCAGGGAATGACTTAATCCTTTTGTATTTCCAAAGCAGAAAAATTGAATTCTCTCCAGACCAAGGAGATGGAGCAGCGGCCATTTCTCCAGGCTTGCCAGAATTGTGCTGTGAGACCACAGACATGCTAAAATGCCACACTTCCACTTGCTTCTCTAAAGGTAAGGTACCTAAATAATAATAATCATGACAGTGGTAGTATTTAAACACTAATTATGTACCACGCACTACATTAAGGTTGGAGTAGATACAAGATAAAAGGCCTGGGGGTCAAAAGGACCTGGTTCTAATCCCAGCTTGGCCACTTGTCTGCTGTATGACCTTGGGCAAGTCACTTCTCTGTACCTCCAGTACCTCATCTGTAAAATAGGGATGAAGACAGTGAGCTCCATGCAGGACATGGATTGTTTCCAACCTAATTAGCTTCCATCTACCCCAGTATTTAGCACATAGTACACATTTAACAAATACCATTTTTTTTAAAATAAAAAAAGAGGTTAGATACAATCCCTGTCCCATATGGGGCTCACAGTCTAAGTGGGAGGGGATTGCAGGTATTGAATCCCCATTTTACAGATGAGGAAACTGAGGCACAGAGAAGTGAAGTGACTCACTCAAGGTCAAACAGCAAGCAATTATTGGAGCTGAGATTAGAACCCAGGTCCTCTGACTCCCAGGCCCGTGTTCTGTCCATTAGCCCAGAGATCCCCCACTTCTTTCACTTGCCAACCAGCAATCGGCTCTTTTGGGGGAGTTCCTGGGAGCCCGCGGGCAGGACACGGGGCTGAGTGCCACAAAACGTGGCCCAAGGAACCTGGCTGAGCACTGCAAGCTGGCACCAGTAACAGCTGGTTCATCTGAGCTGCACCTGGTTCCATCCCGAGCTTCTGGAGTTGGCTACCACCTGGAGCCCCGACGGAAGGTCATTCCATTGTTTTGAAAATGGAGGACAAGTGGAAACAGCTGGAGGGGAGGAGGGAGACCATTCAGTTTCATCTGGTCTGTCCCCTGTCCAGTAAGGATATGGCAGACTGTAAACTCGTCATAGGCAGGGAATGTGCCTGTTATATTGTACTTTCCCAATCGATTTGTACAGTGCTCTGCATACATTCATAAATACGACCGACTAAATCTTTATTTCCAGCTACCTGCCTCCCTCTCCCTGGGTTCCTGAAAAGTGCCAGCCCAATGACCTACCTGGGAATTCTTGTCACCTCACAGGCGACCTAGATGCCAGACACTAAACACCAAGGCCTCTCTACACAAGCTCCATCACTTTCCTGCTGTGTGCCTGTGGACAACTACTCTGTGCTTCAGTTTCCTCACATGGAAAATGGAGATTCAATACCTGTTCTCCCACCTACTTAGACTGAGTCCCATGTGGAATGGGGACTCTGTCTGAGCTGAATATCTCCTATCGATCCTGGTGTTTATTACAGTGCTTAGCACATAATAAGCATTAAGCAAATACCATCATCATAATGACTATCATCAATACTAACCCATTCTTTATGAAAATACGCAGCATCTAAACCAGACACATCTTCCCTGTCTCAATGAAGAATTGTGTATACATGTACATATTTTTAATTAAAATTACATTTGTTTTTATTAAGGATGTGTATATATCTATAATTCTACTTATTTATAATGATGCTATTGGTGCCTGTTTATTTATTTTGATGTCTGTCTCCTCCGTTCTAGACTTCGAGCCCGTTGTGGGCAGGGACTGTCTCTATTTGTTGCTGAACTGTACTTCCCAAATGCTTAGTATAGTGCTCTACACACAGTACTCACTCAATAAATATGAATTAACTAATTAGGGGTTCACTTTCCAGGGGGAAAATGATCAGACAAAACTGAGTCCTGAAGGAGCAGACCTATCCTTATTTTTAGGTCCATCTGGAAGTCCAGTAGCTGCAAACAGTTCAGTACCATCTCTAAAGGAAGAGTCCCAAACCATTAGAGTAACAAAGCTACAGGTGGAAAGTGTGAATAATATATAGCAACCACTTAATGGCTCCATCAATACTACAAGAGTCTGAAGAGTGTGCCAATCAAATCTAACTCCCCACCCACCCCCATCCTCCCCTCCTTATTTTTAATGGAAGCCACCAAAGGAAATCGAACCATACGAAAACTCACATTAAAGTAAAGTTAATGGCTTGATTTTAATTGAGATGATCAGCAAAGCAATTCAGAGAAAAGGTTTAGAGTCATTTCTTAGTGCTCTCCCTAGAGTGAGCATTGACTTTTTGCGAGTGGCACAACTAGAACAGTTAAGGGTGACATTTCTGTATTCACATCTGGCTGTGCTGTGCTAAAACAGAGTGGTTATGCTACACAAAGAGGGCAGAGGGAGGAAGCGATGTTAATTAACATACCCCAGAAGCAGTGACATTCAAAACCAACTTGGTGAAAGGCATTTCAAATGATCTTTTCCCATCATCCCTTTCTTCTCTCACTATTTTTCTTTTTAATTATTAACATTCAATTTACTCAGATTTTGTTGGGGGTAAACAATTTTATGACTCTTTCCCTCATTAGAATGTAAACCCCTGTATGCTTGGGGAATGTGTTTTATGCCTCTCTTGCACAATGCGCTGCATTGAATAGAAGCTCAACAAATACTATTACCACTACTGTCAATCAATCATATTTTTTGAGCATTTACTATTTGTAGAGCACTGTACTACGTGCTTGGGAGAGTACGACACAACGCTACAATACTATTACTACTACCACTACTATTATTATTAAAGTGACTTTGAAGGAAAATGTCTTTGCACAAACCCAACTTTTACAGCCTATAAGCACTGAATCCACAAAAACTGTTTACTGAAAAAGAGAATGTATAACAGAATCTTTAGTCACAGTGGCATATCCAAGTCTTCACCACTTTTAATGAAGAGGAACAACACAACAACAACAGGGATAGTCTAGTTCATTGTAAATTCTTTTGCCTTTCCTATAGGATTTTCCTCTCTGCAAAATACTCCTTATTTTCAATACAATATTTTTTGTTTCTCTTCCTTCACTGGGTCTCAATCCCCCTGCCACCATCGCACAAAACACTGAGACATTTGGTTGCTTTTACAGTGGGCTCATGCTGCTCTTTTATTTATCAACTAAATGAATCAATCAATGCTAGAGCTCTTATTGTGCGGAGAGCACTGTATTAAGTACTTGGAAGGGTACAAAACAATAGAGTTGGTAGACAAAATCCCTATCCTTAGGGAGTTTACAATCTAGGATGGTAGGATCTAAATAGACTGAAAGGACCAGTCCCTTCTCTTTGAAGATCACCGTCCATTTAAAATATGATCCTTGGACCCTGAAATGCAGCACAAAACTTGACAAAATTTGGTAAGGATGATGCATATTCTGCAGGCTGGACAGTTTTAAAAAATCATTAAGCTGCCAAAATGCTATTTGCAAGACTGTAATTTAAGTGAGATACTCTGTCCCACCAAGATTCAGTGATTTTTATGAAGTAGAATTTCGCCTCAAAGATCAAGGAAAAGCAAAAAAAAAAAAAATCACATTTCTTAAAAGTATGAAATGTGTCTGGTAAATATCATTTCTCTAAAACACTCCAAATAAAACACTCCTGAATGATCACTATTAGTGAATCACCGATTGGGAATATACTGTGAATGCTAACAGCCCTGAGATCACTCACAGAAGACTGACTCTCTGGGAGACAACTCCAGGTACCAAGGGCTTAAAACCTCTTTAAAATGGAGTGAATAAACCCTGTTTTCCAGCTCACCAAAGTCCAGATGTCGGAAGACTCAAACTTCATAATAATTATGGTATCTGTTAAGAGTTTACTATTTGCAAAGCACTGTACCAAGCACTAGGGTAGATAGAAGATAATCAGGTCCCAGACGGGACTCACAGTCTAAGTAGAAGTAGGACAGATATTGAATCCTCATTTTGTAGATGCAGGAACTGAGGCACAGAGAAGTTAAGTAACTTGCTCAAATCCACACAGCAGGTACATGGCGGAGTTGGGATTAGAACCAGGTTCTCTGACTCCCAGACCTGTGCTCTTTCCAGAAGGCCACGCTGCTTCCCATACCTCAATTAAGACGAGTCCAGGTTTCTTTTGAGCATAAGGGGAACAGCCCCTTTACTAAAACCAGCCTGTTTAAGATCTTACAGAAATAACATCTGAGTGATAAACTATTGAAATCTACCCTCCATTCACCCAGGATGTGGAGAAACTTGTCCATTATTAGACAATGCAACATTTACACACTCACGAGACATGAGGAGGCATGAGTCTTAAGTCATATCTTTCTGCCAGGATGTTGATAACGAGGCACAGAAAAGATAAGTGACTTGTCCAAGGTCACACATCAGGAAAGTGGTAGAGCTGGGATTGGAACCCATGACCTCTGGTACTTCTACAGCGTTTAGCACTGAATTCTTCAACAAATACCATTGAAGGTGAGGAAATTAACACCTCTTCGTGATTAGTCTTTTTATCACACCATAGTAAGCTCCTTGTGGGCAGGGGATTTGTCTACCAACTCAATTATATTGTACTCTCCCAAATCCTTAGTACAGTGCTCTGCCAGTTCTTTCCTGATCTGATTTTCCTCACCTTCTGATATGAAATCCTGCTCAAAGCCTGAGGGATTGGATCTTGGCTCCCTCTAGCCTCCTGACTGCTTGACCTGTTCCCCTTTGGGGGCACTTTCTTTTTAGCTGACATGATCCCAGGCCTTCAGTGACAGCAAAAATTAGGCAGAGCTTCCAGAAGCCCAGTTTTGTCCTACCCCGAACCACACCGAGACAGTCGCAATAGGTGCAAACAGTTGCATGCTGACAGGTTTTTTTCAACACTGGTTCAGTTCGACCTTCATGTGCTGAGACAGAATGGGATGGAACCCTGCTCAGCTAGTCCAAAAGCATCTGTTAAACAAACTGAACGGGTTCCAAACCCAATCAACAAATGACTGGGAAAACAAAAAAGGGGAAAGGGGCAGCCACAGTCTCCTGGCTACTGAATCAATTTGCACACTGTGGTCCAAGCCTTTGTGTTTCTCCAGCCATGCAGTGTGCAAACAACTGGCTGTTGGCAAAGGTGGAAAGAGAAAATGCTCAGTTTTGTGTCATAATAGCAACCAGGGATAGTGCTCACAGTGGGAAGCAGTGTAGTCTGGTGTACAGAGCACAGGCTTGTGCAGCAGAAGGACACTTGTCTGCTGTGTGAACTTGGGGCGGTCACTTCACTTCTCTGTGCCTCAGTTATCCCATCTGTAAAATGGGGATTAAGACTTCAAGCCCTTTATGGGGCAGGGACTGTGTCCAACCAGATTAATTTATATCTACCCCAGCGCTTACAACAATGCCTGGTACATAATAAGCTCTTACCACATACCATAAAAAAAAAGAAGCAGCATGGCCTAGTGGATCGAGTATGGGCCTGGGAATCAGAAGGCCCTGGATTTTAATACTGGCTCCACGATTTGTCTGCTGTGTGACCTTAGGCAAGTCATTTCACTTCTCTGTGCCTCAGTTCCTCATCTGTAAAATGTGGATTAGGACTGTGAGCTCCACGTGGGACATCAACTGTGTCCTACCTGATTAGCTTGTATCTACCTCAGCACTTAGTAAAGTGCCTGGCACATGATAAGCACTTAAATATCATTTGTAAAAAAAAAAAAAATGTGAAACGCACCTGTGTCAAACGGTCTCTGGTTCCACCTCTGGCTTGTCCCATCAGAGGGAGCTTGAGGTGTGGAAACCAAATGGGAACCTGGACTCTACCCGGCTCTCTTGTAGGCAGACCTTATGCCATAGGGTCCCTGGACTAGCCTGGGAGGGAGAAGAATTTTCCCCGATACTCACTTCCTATGTGGATAGAACCCAAAGACTTGTGAAAATCATAGCACTGGGAGATACTGTTCTGGGTCCTCATTTGAAACCCAAGAGTTCTGCCACCTTCTTTAATGGGGCTTTAGCACATCTGATGGATGTTCAAACATGACTGCACCAGTGACATTTTTTCCCCTGAAAATTGCAGTGATTACTCATTAGTAAATGAGCCCCCTCAGGCAGAGAATCTGATCACAGGAATGACTGCTGTGACACCAACAGATACGGCAATTTAGTCCTAAAAGTTTGGCCTTTATTGATGGGGTGAAAGCCCCGCAATTAAAATTTACAGACACAAAACCAAATCCATTATGGATTTGACCTCTAGAGCCTGAGGCATCTTTTCAGATCTACAATGTTTCAACTTGGATTTTTAAAAAATATTTATAAAGAAGTAAGACCTTCGCTTGCAGGGGTTTACACACACACCCAGAACACAGGACACCGTTAGGAAATTGCATCATGAGGCAGGGATTCAAGTCCCTAATTCTCCCCCTGCTCGATGCCCTCGGATAAATTATACAATCAAGACGGGCCTTCAGTCCCCATCTGGAAAACAGAGATAATGTGGTTTGCCAGATGCCTCTCAGAGATAATTTTAAGTAGGCACCGCTAGTCCTAAAAAGAACATATAATCAACTCCTTGGCACAGGCTCTTGATCTCAGGACTGAGACTCATCTGCCCTTCTTGTTGGGAGACCCCATCACAAAGTACTTCAAGCTTCTTGTAAAAATACATCCTATCTAAATATTCAAAACAGGCTCTCCAGAGCACTGCATCTGGTGGGCTCTTGAACTTTGCAGTGCCCTAACTGATAAAAAACTAACAGATGAAGAAAACCATTGCATCATGGGCTAAAAAGAGACTCCACATAGACTTTTTGAAAACACAGAATTTCCTTTGTGTTTAGTCCAGCTTGTTTCCTGATGGGGAGTTACCAGTTACTCCTACTGACTTTCTCCTGTTCAAAGCAAACCTGTTTGAAGTTTCCACCCCTCTGCCTCCAGACTGAGACACTCGTTTCCACATGGACCGATTTCACTGGAATTCAGAGATTCAATAAAAGCAAGGCCTGGAAGTTCAAGTGAGCTGTTAGGATTCAGGCTTTTCCTATTTTTCCATGAAGCCCCTGAGTTGTTGCATTCATCGAGATTAACAATGCAGAATGATGTTTTTCTGTAAACCTGTGCCGAAAAGCTCGTTCCTCCTCGTAACCAAACATCAACTGTTATAGCAAAATTGGGCTAATGTTCTCAGTCACCTTTTGTGCCTCTCATTTATTGGCCTCTATTCTTAATGGCAAGAAGTGCTTTGCACACAGGAAGTGCTCAGGAAATAAACTGAATGAATGAATGAACTGGGAGTCAAGAGTTTCTGAGGTCTCTGGTCAATCAATCATCCAATCAATCAGTGGAATATTTTAAGTGTGTACTGAACTAAATGCTTGGAAGAGTTGAATACAATAGAGTGGGTAGGCATGATTCCCGCTCTCAAAGAGTTAACAGTCTAGTTTGGGAGACAGACATTAAAATAAAATACAGATAGGGGAAGCAACAAAGACTAAGGTTATTTCCAGAAGTGCTGTGGGGTCTGGGGTGGGGAATTAGAATCCTTAAAGGGTTCAGACCCAAGAGCATAGGTGACAGAAGGGAAGATGAATATGGTGGGAAAATGAAGCACTAGACAAGGAACGCCTCTTGGAGATATGATTTTAGCTAGGCTTTGAAGGTGGTGAGAGCAAGGGCCTGTAGAATATGTCGGGGGAGGGAGTTCCAGGTCAGAAAGAGGAGGTGAGTATGGGTTCAGCGGCACGACAGACAAGATGGAGGTTCAGAGAGTAGGCTGACATTCATTTGTTCAGTCATATTTATTGAGAGCTGTATACAGAGCACTTTGGAGGAGCAAAATGTAGTTTTGCATCCTTCTAATACTCTGTCTAGGAGGATTCAGAGAGTAAGCAAGGTAAGGCATTACCTCAGGGCACAGGGTCAGAGGGGGAAGGGATGCAGTTCCTCTTTAAAGATGGCAGAGAACTGCTCTTCTGCAAAATGTTCCCTATGAAATCATCACATAAGATTGCGGGAGTGTTTTGTATTGAATTAAAATGACATCAAAAGGAATGGGTGATAGACCAATTTTTCCCCACCTGAGGATGGCTGAATGTCTGAGGCCGGCCCGGCTTTTTTTTTTCTGAGAAGATAGCAGGGCAAAAACAACCTTAGATAAAAGATCACTCGGTGGCAAATGGGAAAAGCCAGTGGGATCTATAACTGTGGTATGTGCGCTCAGGACTTCCATTTGAGCCAGGCACCTCGGTGAACCATTTGATAGATAAGTCTTGAAAAAATCCATGCCTCTGTAATGGGATTTCTCTTTTTCAACTACCTCAGTATCATGCTATCATGCCTACCTAAATCCAGAGATGCTCACATGGTGGAATGGAAAGATGCATGGCTTGGGAATCTGAAAGCCAAGGTCCTAGAGCTGCTCAACCCTTAACAACCTCTCGGGACTTCATTTTCCCACCTGTGAAATGGGAAAAGTTTGAGAACAAAGCAAATAGTCTTGGTGAAGTTTTCTGAACTCCTTGGGAAAAAAGGTGCTACAGTTACTGATTTTAGACTCACTCCTAACTTTAATCCTTGACTTCCTCCAACAGCCTACAGCCAAGGCATCACTGCTGCAAATGTTGTTCTGGTCTGGGCATCACGGCAATGTGCTTGCCTCCCAGCTACCTCAGGGCTGATGGGTTTGACAGATATAAAAGGAGAAAAGGACAAAACCAAACTCTGTTATAAATTAAGGAGGAATGTTGTTTCCATGTTCAGCTGGGACCCATGTGAGTAACCTTCCTACTTCCAAACAAAGAGCCGGCATTCAGGAAAAGGAAGAAATCTGTTTTCATTTACAGTGTTGTCCCCGAGGGCTCACATACTGTATAATTTAATTTTTTTTAATATTACGCTATTGGTTGCGAACATAAGCAAGCTTTGGGGAATTTGAAAAAAGGCCATTAAGTCACAGGCAAGGCAGAGATTTGGGGGCTACCGCCTTGAGTTCCCCCAGAACTTGGCTTTCCCCTTTCCATTTCCCCGCTTGAAAATTAACTCTGAAAATCTTTTATGACTGACTCCACAGTCTTGACTGGAAAGACTTTGGAGCAGCAAACCCTGCCCCTGGAGATTTCAACCGGCTTTGTGGGTAAAGAACAAAATATGGCTAACACTTTCTACAAAACTTTGCTTCCTGCTGACTTAACCTGCATGTAGCTCACCAGCATCTGAAAGCAATAATCAAGAATGCTGGGATACCATCTTACATCCTAAACGTCAGGAAAACCTATCACAAGCACGCACCTCAGGCTGTTTCAGTAATCCAAGATGCTCTTCAACCACCTTGGCTCAAGTCTTGCTCTCCTCTCAACCTATTCATCTTCCACAAGAACGCTATTTAAGGGCCGTTTACTCACATTCCTACCAACTAACCTTGATTCTTGAAAGTTTTATTTCTGCAGTGCACGCACACAAGCACAGGTGCGACCAAATACTATCACTCAATCAGTGGTATTACTAAGGGCATTCAATGGTATTACTTAGCAGCGTGGCTCAGTGGAAAGATCCCAGGCTTGGGAGTCAGAGGCCATGGGTTCGAATTCTGGCTCTGCCACTTGTCAGCTGTGTGACTGTGGGCAAGTCACTTCACTTCTCTGTGCCTCAGTTACCCCATCTGTAAAATGGGGATGAAGACTGTGAGCCTCACGTGGGACAATCTGATCACCCTGTATCTCTCCCAGCGCTTAGAACAGTGCTCTGCACATAATAAGCACTTAACAAATACCAACATTATTATTATTATTATTGTTATTAAGGGCTTACTATGTCTAGGGTACTGTATTGAGCAAGTGGGAAAATACAATAAAGCAGATATTATCCCTGCCTCTGAGGAGCTTATAATATAGTGGGGAAGATAGACACAAATTCTTGGTAGGGAAAGCAACCAAGCATATGAATTAATCAATGGTATTTACTGAGGGCTTACTGTGTGCAAAACACTGTTCTAAGTGCTGGGGAGACTTCGATACAACCGAGCTGGGAGTTGTGTTCCCTGTCCCCAGTGAGTTTACACTCTAGAGGGGGAGACAGACATTAAGATAAATATATAAATTACAGATATGTACATAAGTGCTATGGGGCTGAGAGTGGGGGTAATACCAAGTGCCCAAATGGTACAGATCCAAGGGCAGAGATGATGCAGAACAGGGACATAACTTTGTGGCGTGGGGGACAGGAGGAGGGGTGAGGTCCTAAGTGCTTAGGGTATGTGATTCACATTGGCATAGACACAAACCCCATGTTCGCCCCACCTCACCATACAAAGACAGTAAAGACAGCACTTGGAGACACACACACACACACACACACACACACATGCTTTGGGGATGAAGCTCCTTCAATAAGGTACCCCAAACTGTCCAAGGTAGTGGTCTGTGCAGCAGATATATCCTTCACAAGACAGTCTCTAAATTCTCTATATTTCCAGAGACAGGAACCAGATGCTATCATAACTACTCAAAGAAACCCCAGCCCTTTGCTATAAAAAAAAGGCCCTTGTCAGACTTTACCCGGACTTTATGATCCATCAAGGGAAGCAGCTGTATGGTTCCAGGGGTGATTTCCACAAAGCAATTGTTAAGCAGCAGGTAATATATTATTGTCTCCCCTTCTCTGCAGTAGTGTGGTCATCTTTTGCCAGAATGCTAGCTTTCATTAGGAAGCCTTCTGCAAACCCATTCTCTGGGTTTCTCAGAGCTGCTGGTTTGCAGCCGCAAGAATCACCCACTGTACAAATAGGCACGGGGGAGACCGACGATCCTACTTTATCAGAGAACATTTCTATGGGTTTTCTATTTAGACAGGAGTCCAACCACCTTCCTAGAAAAGTGCAGGAAGATGGCCACCCCAAAACTGGGAAGCAGGGAAGCAGCGTGGCCTAGTGGATAAAGTACAGGCCTAGGAGCTAGAGGACTTGGGTTCTAATCCCGGTTCCATCACTTGCCTGCTGCGTGACCTTGGGCAAATCACTTAACTTCTCTGTGTTTCAGTTTCCTCAACTGCAAAATGGGGATTTAATCCCCATTCTTCCTTCTGATTAGATTGTGAGCCCTATGTGGGACAGGGCCTGTGCCCGACTCGATTAACTTTTATCTACCTATCCCAGTGTTTAGAACAGTGTTTGACATTTAAGAAATACCATTAAAAGAAAAACCACAAAAGTATAAAACTGGACAGAGTGAATAGATCCTTTCTTTGCTATTATAAACCAAAAATGCAACCCGGTTCCCTCTGATCTTCAGACGGAAATGGAATTATTCATGCTTGTAGGTTTTGCCCCTTCCTGGTGATTTCACCCTAGGCTCAACAAAACCCATACCCTCTACTCCCCGTTGCCCCCAACTACCATTTCAGTACTTCTGCACCAATTTTACCCTCAAGTATTAATAATCACCCATAGTACTTCTGTACACATCACCTTACATATCCTATTTCTTAAGCACTAACTCATGTACACAACCTTTGGGCAAGTCACTTCACTTCTCTAGGCCTCAGTTAACTCATCTGTAAAATGGAAATTAAGACTGTGAGTCCCATGTGGGACAACCTGACACTTTGTATCCTCTCCAGTGCTTAGAACAGTGCTTTGCACATAGTAAGCGCTTAACAAATGCCATTATTATTATTACAACCACATCTCCTTGCTCCTATCTGTAAATGATTTCTGGGTCTGTCTCCCCCACTACACCACAAGCTCTCTGAGGGCAGGGATCATGTCTGTTGACAACTATCCCCTGCCAAATGCTCAGCACAGTAGGCATTAAAATATTACTGATTTTTTTTGGGGGGGGGTTAATGTTATGTGTTAAGAACTTACTATGTGCCTGTTAAGAACTTACTATGTGCCAGGCACTATTCTAAGTGCCAGATTCACTTACTGTCTCAGAAACCAGGCACAGATGAGGGAAGTCTCTTCATTCTAAGCAAGCAGATGGCTGAGGTCATGACCCCCAAATCATACCTAGGAATCCAATGGGAGGATCCCTGGGATACCATATGACCACTTTCCAACCAGGACTTTTCTCCTTTCTGTCTTTCCTTCTTGTCAGGAACTAAACAGCCAAATGTGCTGGGGAGAAAGCCTTCCCAAAAAGCCAGTACACTTGCCACTTATGGGAAGCTCCTTGAGGGCAGGGTGTCTACCAACTCTAGTACTATAATAATCATTATCATTATTATAATTACAGTTTTTGTTAAACGCTTATTATTTGTCAAGCACTGCTCTAAGCACTGGGGTAGATACAAGTCAGACATAGTTAGTCCCTGTCCCACATGAGGCTCACAATCTAAGTAGGAGGGAGAATAACTATTGAATTTCCCATTTTGCAGATGAGGAAACTGAGGCATAGAAAAGTTAAGTGACTTGCCCAAGGTCACACACAGCAGGCAAGTGGTAGAGTTAGGATTAGAACCCAGTTCCTCTCCCAAGCACTTAGTGCAGTGCTCTGCACACACTAAGTGCTCTAATACTGGAAGCCTTGCTACTCTGGAGATTATTACCCTGGGCTCTCCATGCCCTCGAGAGTTCTCCAAGACCTTGGGAACTGTGAATGGTGCCCCATAACTATGGAGTCTGGTACAGGCCCCATGTCTAACCTGGGTTTGCTCAAAGGAGCAACAGGCCTGAAAATGATTCCTAATCCTGGCATCCTGTAAACCCGCTGATCATTTGCCTCAGCAGGCCAATTTCATGATCCAATGCTTTGCATCATTTTATGTACCCATTTCTAAAACTGTGCAGAGAAAATTGTGGTGGGAACAGATGGAAATAAGCTACAAAACTTAAAATACCTTGAAATGACACGAGCTGCTTTAAAATTTGGGCCCACTCAACATGATCTTCATCTGATCACGTGCCGTGGCTACGTCCTTGGATTTAACCCTATCAGAATTAGCTGAGTGACCTGTCGAGCCAGTGCCGAAAGGTATTACTTCCTGTTGAATTTTAGGCTGTCTTGTTGCTCGAACATTCAAATAGAGCTGAGAAACTGAGATAATCAACAGCACTTTAACCTGTGGCAACCATATTTTCAGATGTTTACAGCTGGGTGGGATAGAGGGGAGATTGAGACGAAGGAAAAAGACAAGCACACCTAGCCAGTGAGTTGAGAAGAGTGAGCTGAGAAGAGAGAAATGGATGGGGGCTGAGGAAGGGAATGAGACCAAACCTTTAGTTAAGCAAACTCTCACTGTTGGAACAGTATTGCTAGTGGAAGTTAGCAGAATAGGGAAAATGTGCTGCTTCTACTAAGCTATGAGAGGCGGTCCTACATCAATTCCCAACTTCTGTACCTCTCTGAGAACAGGCAGCAATCAGAATTAAAGGATTTTGATACTGAAATTCCAAGAAGGTAGGAAACAGTCTTGTTTCTTTAGATTTATGAGCTTCTAAGCCAAAAGTGTTCTGGTGGCAGGGGGGTGGGAGATTGCCTGTTCTTTTTTTCTTTAAGGAAAGCCACGTGATGCTTAAATTTACTGTAGGTACAACAGCAACCCTGCTCCCCTTCCCCCCAACCGGGTGGGATACAGACATCATAAATCAGCGCTCTACGTGTGCCGAGCTTAAAGGGAAATAAAATACATGCAAACCAGTAAATCAACCTCAGGTTGTCTGGGTTGTGGTCGCCTGCCACGCTGTATGAGAAGTCTAAAGATTAATGCCATCCATTTTTATATTCCCTGCTTGCACAGTCAGCTCTAAGATTAAATGCTTGGCACCTTAATTAACAGGTGCACTGGGATTCTCAAATACATCCAACCATCTTCTTCACCCAGGTCCAGGTTGGGTGAGTTGGTGGGAGTTGGGGGGGGGGGGGGGGCGAGAGAGAAAGAGGATCTGGAGAAGGGAATTGTCTTTCTTTTTCCAGCATCCCAAAACAGCAGGTTCCTGGTTTTGGTGGAGTGAATTCTCAAGGAGGATTTGCTATGTATATTGTCGCCATCCACGGACAAAGGATATTGGCCATATTTCTCCCAAGCTATAATCAGGCTGTTGAAGCTTTCTCTCCCCCTAAACTGCTATCAATCTGGATGAGGCTGGGGATAAAGCCTTTACAGAAATTTAGAAACTCTAAAGATGAATCTGTGACATTTGATATTCACATCCTTTCTGTTTAATGGCCGATAATTCTTGGAAACTTTCTCAAGGGGAAGTTGCAGGGGTCAATGAAACAATGCCTGTAGTACCTCTCTGAGGCAGTGGTCTGGGCTCCTGCTGGCAACTGAGGGTGAAAAGAGACACTGCAAATGCCTTGATTTGAGAGTTGGTGGGAATCGCTTAGCACTCGCTCTGTGCCAAGTACTGTGCTGAGGACTGAGATAGATTCAAATAGTTGTAGATACGGTCCCTCACCAGGTTCTGCCAAAGGTCTCAAATTTGGCCCTCGGGAGCCCAGAACAGTCCGTCGTCCCAGGGCCAATGTGACTTTGACCTGTTCTTGGAACCATCCAGCTACCTGATTTGCTGACCTGATGGTATCATGATATCTGGTGGTGCCACGATATCCTTATGGAAGCGGTGCTGGAGAGTGATAGTATTCGTTTGCTCACAGAAACTCCCAACATTAGCATTCGGCACACTTAAGAAAACCAAGGTATCAGAAAACCCTATTCTCTTTCCTAGTGAATTGTATTAGAAAGAAAAGGTCTGCACAGTGAAATTGAAAGGCTCTGGTATATTAAATGGAGATCTTAATCCTGGGATTCAATTAGGGACGAATCATCCTTTTTGTGAACAATCAGAAAGGTTAACTGAAAGGAAAAGCAGCTGCAAGACCTTGTAGTGGGACAACTTAAGATGCCACGAAGAAGCAGGTACTACCCTGCCTCCAGCCTGCCAGGAACACAAAAGTCCTGTGGCACCTAGTTTGCCCCGTGATTCCTCTGAATGAGTTCTGGGTCTTAGATGCAAAGGAGCCTCTGAAAAGGCACTTGGGAAGTCTGTCGGAAACATCTCTATGAGGGTGAAAGGGCCAGAGATCATGATACATTTTGTCTCTGCCAACGCCACGTGTAGCATTGCAAGGGCCTATGGGTAATTCAGGTCAAACTGGCTCTTTGGATCTGAGTTATCCAAACTGACTCAGTTCCCCACTTGGTTTTGACTGTGAAAACTCTGCCCTCAACTGACTGGACATCGGGAAGAGAGCTCTCAGTCATCTGTGGGGTGATGCCATCTGCTGGCAATGGGTTCTAAGCAGGGTGCCCTAAGATGGCACCTTTCACATGGATGCCCAATATTATGGTCAGTGCGAAGGTTCGAGAGTTATCAAGTAATAGTGCTCACAATGCAGAATGCTGTATTAAGTGCTTAGGAAAATATAACAGAGTTAGAAGACACAGACTTTGTCCTCAAGAAGCCTAAAGTCCAGCAGGGGAAGCAAACCCCAAACTATTTGCAAACAGAAGAGAAAAGAAAAATGGATAAAGAAATGAGTGTTTAGATTGGGTGTTCTCCCTGTGGGACAGGGCTCGTGTCTAATTCCCACACGTATATTCTCTCCCAGTGCTTAGTACAGTGCCCCGCATACAGTAAGTGCATAATATATACTATTATATATTAGTCCTGGGTTCCAATCCTACTCTGTCACTTGTATGCTTTGTGACATCAGGCAAGTCACTTTACTTCTCTATGCCTTAGTTACTTCATCTGTAAAAAGGGGATTAGGACTGTGAGTCCCGTACGAGACAGGGATTCTGTCCTACCTGACTTGCTTGTATTCACCCCAAAGCTTAGTACAGTGTCTAACACAGAGTAAGTGCTTAACAAATACCACAGTTATACTACTATTACTACTAATATGGTTTATATGTGCAAATGTACGATGGGGGTGTGAGAACATAGGGTGCTGGGTGATACCTCTATCTGAATAAGCAGTTAGAAATCTGATGTTTCTTTTGATATTAAGTGCTTATTATGTGCCAAACATTGCATTGAAGGTAGACACATCAGGTCAACAGGCCAAAGTCTTTGTTCTGCCATGAGGCCTACTAAGAGGAAGGGAAAACAGATATTTCATCCACATTTTACAGATGTGAAATAGACACAGAGAAGTGAAGTAACTTATCCAAGGTCACACAGCAGGCAAGTGGTTGAGCCAGGATTAAGGACACTCCAGGTCCCTAGTATCCCAGGCCCAGCCTCTATCCATTAAACCCCACTGGGTCTTCTGCATTTCACCCAAAATACAATTCTGTAAAGTGACTTTAAAAGCCTGGGACAGACAGGCAGCATAAGTCTGCCGCCTATAGTCTTAGAAATGTCCATCCTCCCCAGGTGAGAGTCCTGCTGCTCTATGATGAAGACTATACATCAAGAGGAATCATATGACAATTACTTTAGTAGAAAAAACTATATTTATTTTTTTAAAGATCCTAAATGTTGAATGATTGTTGATTTTCAACAATGTTGGAAATGTTGAATGATAGTCTGTGTTTGTTCTTCCTTCATGCAAGCTGGCTTGCTTGGCCAGTTTGTTCCTCCATCTTGTTTATCTTCCCATCAACCTCTCACCCATGTCCTGCCTCTGGTCTGGAACGTTCTCCCTCTTTATATACGATAGACAATTACTCTCCTCACCTTCAAAGCCTCAGTGAAGGCACATTGCCTCCAAGAGGCCTTCCCTAAGTCCTCCTTTCCTCTTTTCCCATTTCTGCATCACCTGAATTTGCTCCCTTTATTCACCACTCCCTCAGCCCAGCAGGACTTATGTACACATCCATACTTTCTTTATATTTTGTATTAATGTCTTTCTCCCCCTCTAGACTGTGAAGTCGTTGTGGGCAGGAAGTGTCTGTTTGTTGTTACTCTCTCAAGCGCTTAGTACAGTGCTTTGCACATAGTAAGCATTCAATAAATATGACTGAATGAATGAATAAGTACTCAGTAAATGCAACTGACTGATAAGCCGCGATTAGACACTTTTCTACCACAAAGCCCTGATGGAATTTACTTATTTTTGCCACAACCAACTCCTTTCCTTTCTCTTGCTTAGATTAAAATGACAACTTGCAAGCTGTTTGGATTTTGGTTCCTGGGGATCCTGGTGGAAAATAGCCAGGCCAGTAGTCACGTCCACTGAATTTCTGTTTACTGAGGAAATAAACTAGCCAGGTAAGAAAGGAAAGATACTAAATTACAATGGGACATCGAAAAGCATCAGATTTTTTTGGTATTTTTAATACCATGGGTATAAGGCCAATGAATGGGTTTCCCAGGGATTAATGTACCAAGGGGGTTTTTGCCAGGGCTTTTTTGCTGCCACCTAGTGGCCAAACCGATGCCTAACCAACTTGCAGGTTTTCCTTGGCTTGGAGCACACCCCTTGATTAATGATAATAATAATAATGTTGGTATTTGTTAAGCGCTTACTATGTGCAGAGCACTGTTCTAAGCGCTGGGGGAGATACAGGGTCATCAGGCTGTTCCACGTGAGGCTCACAGTTAATCCTCATTTGACAGATGAGGGAACTGAGGCATAGAGAAGTGAAGTGACTTGCCCACAGTCACACAGCTTGATTTGCATAGTAGCCTCTTGTTAAAGCTTCTGGGAAACAAGAATCAGAGTCAATGAATTTCTCTGGGAGCCGAATAAGGTGAGATGGGCATCTTGTCCAGGTGACTCTAGGAAAGGGGGACTGAAGAAACTTCATAGGTAACAGAGAGAGGCTCCGGAAGGCAGCATGGCCCAGTGGAAAGAGCAAGGGACTGGGAGAGAATCAAAAGAAGCAGGTTCAAGTCCCGGCTCTGGCACCGCCTTTGTTTTCGACCTTTAGCAATCAGTTCACCTCTCTGGGCCTCATTTTCCTCATCCATAAAATGGGGATAAGATAGACTGTGAGCCTCATGTGCAACAGGGACTGTGATCTGTGTGTGTATATATTTTTATTACCCTATTTATTTTGTTAATGAGGTGTACATCCCCTTGATTCTATTTATCGTGATTATGTTGTCTTGTTTTTGTCCGTCTGTATCCCCCAATTAGACTGTAAGTGCGTCATTGGGCAGGGAATGTCTCTATCTGTGGCCGAATTGTACATTCCAAGCGCTTAGTACAGTGCTCCGCACATAGTAAGTGCTCAATAAATACTACTGAATGAATGAATCTGTCCTTATAAACTTATTTGTACCCCAGCACTTAGCACATAATTATTGGTGTATCTGACTATAACTCTGGAAAAACTCATTAATCCCACTCAGTACCCTGAATGAAAGAGAAAAATGGATTCTTGCCATTTTGTTGCCATGAAGTGGTCATTCTAAAGATCAGGGACAAGCCCAAGGTCACAGGCCGGGAAAGCAGGAATAGACTGGAACCAAACTTTCCCAGAAATCACATTTCAGCCCTAATCAATAGGCCAGCTCTCTCCCAGTCCTTTCATTCCTTCCCCTTTGATAATCACGGGAAAATCTGCCAATTTCTAATTCAGTAGGCAGCCTGTGCGGAGGACAGATTTGTGTCTCCAACAGCATGCTCCATCAGTGTCCTCCTAAGCCACCATCCAACATAATACATCTTTAGTTTCTGTAATGTCTTCCACGTGATTTTATCCCCAAATGCTTTACATACTTCACTAAGACAGCCCTAGAATTAAAATAATAAATCATAAAGTGAAGAGATCTTTTTCTATAAAGGGCAGGTTTTCAGGCGAGGCAGAAAAGTTAGAAATTTCCACTGCTTTTGTGCTAGTCCTGCAAAACGACTATTTTTCTGGATGTTTTAACTTCTCTGGCTTAATTCTTTGAGTCTTCATTATTACCATTTTTTACAAATCCCTGTAATGGGCCGGTAACAAGACATCTGGGTTTTAATGGAACTTGACATTTCTCAAAGAAGCTTCTTTTCATGTTTGGTTATGATGCTGTCTCAGAGAAGTGCCCTGAAGGGAGAAGGATGATTTAGTCACTAAGTTGGCAGTCAGAACCATCTGGAAATGCATGTTCAATTCTTACCAAAGCCTTCAGCCCTTCAGTGGGAAGGAAACCTGAGGACCACTCAATTTATGCCTGTCTGCCCTGTCTTATACAGGAGATCAAAATTCCTTGGATTGTGTTAGGAGTTCTAAGAAAATCAAATCGTCCCTCATCTTTTTATGCCCTCCAACTCCCCCCGCCGCCCAAAGGGTGCATTAAAGTGTAACAAAAAACAAAAGAAAAGGAAAAATATGGACTTTCTTTTAGGTGTCTGTCATGGGCCAAATCTGAATGGAGTCACCAATCTTTCTTGAAAAGCATCTGACCCCATTAAAAGACACGGACTCTAGCAGTTATTAGGCAATTCTGGTTGTCTCTGAAAAGAGAAAAGTTGAAAGCCAAGGGTGTGAGATCACTGCCAACAGCATTTATTAATAATAATTTTGATATTTGTTAAGCCCTTACTATGTGCCACATACTGTTCTAAGTGCTGGGTAGATACAAGGTAATTAGGTTGTCCCACGTGGGGCTCACAGTCTTAATCCCCATTTTCTACATGAGGTAACTGAGGCTCAGAGAAGTTAAGTGACTTGACCAAAGTCACACATCTGATAAGTGGCAGAATTGGGATTAGAACCCATAACCTCTGACTCCCAAGCCCGTGCCCTAGGTGCCTTCTGTGGCCCAGCAATATAGTAGACACATGGAGAACCCACAAGTAAAGGACACAATTATATCATTGGTGGAATTTACTGAGCACTTACTGTGTGCAGAGCACTGCACTAAACGCTTAGGAGAGTACAATGATAATCATAATTATGATACTTGTTAAGTGCTTTCAATATGCCAAGGGCTGTTCTAAGCGCTGGGTTAGAAACAAGCTACTCAGATTAAGCACAGTCCCTATGAAGTGAAATGTGATAAGCTTCAGCTCAGTGGGGCCCACACTCTTAATCCCCATTTTACAGATGAGGTAACTGAGGCCCAGAGAAGTTAATCAATTTGCCTAAGGTCACACAGTAGACAGGTAGCAGAGCCAGGAGTAGAACCCAGGTCCTTCTGACTCTCAGGTCCGCGCTCCATCTACTAAGCCATGCTACTTCTCAATATAGAGTTGGTAGACACATTTTCTGTCTACAGTGAGTTTACAGCCTAGAGGTACAATGCCTGTCTTAAGGGGATGAAAATCTAATGGGGGAAACACAGATGATCAAATATTCAGTAGGTGAAATAGTGAGAGATGAATTAAACCATAAAAAAACACAAGAAATGGGCAAACACGTGCATGAGTGCTATGGAGAGTTGACGGGACTGGTCGCTAATATTGAGTTGGCCAGGGACCCTCCCATGTGACCTCGCCCACGACAAGAACACTCCCCACATCAAACAGGGTCCTTCCCTGTGTTCCCCGCTGACACCCCCTAATCATGTCAGATCCTGATGGCAAATGGCCCAGGACTCTGCATCGTAACAAGCTGTCTGATACGAAAATCGGGGGGGGGGGGGGGGGGGGGAATTTCCACCAACAGAATGGTACTGAGCGGAAGGGGCTTGAACTCACAGTTCTCATTTTCAAATTCTCCATCTTTACATTCATCCTAAATTCTGACACAAAGAAGACTTGTTAACACAAACTTCACTGGCTCACAAAGAGGAGAGAAATGGGTTGAGGCAAATAGTGTGAGGAAAAAAAGCCCTGTGAAAGGTGGGTTCCTCTCCACCCTTCCCTCCTCTCCTTCAGTGCTTCCAAAAGGCCCAGAAAGCCCTAGAAATCAAATCTTTGAATGTGGGTTAGACTGCCAGGGAATGGGACTTTAGGTTCACTGAAATTGCTAGGTACTGAGTCTCCCGAACTAGGGGGACCCTGAATGGTTTTGACCTGGAAAACGTTGAGGAAATTAGTCCCAGATGTGTTGCACCCACTGCCAGCACTTCAGCTGGCCATCGGTCCATAGATGTGTTCAGTACCAGAATGCCCCGTTTTATACATTTCCTTACAGCATGAAGTGGAAGCAGGGAAGGAAAACACTGGTGGCTTTTACGAAAGTGGATCACCAGTGAGATACCGTTTGTTCCAAGAAATGAATAGCTTTTCTGTTCCAGCCCAGATATCAAAGCTTTACACATTTGTTTACCTAAACCTCCAAATAGAATGAGCTCGGAGGGTGCTGATGTTGGGCACTGGACATTTCCAAGAATATCTAATCCCTTTAAAAGGGTCCAAATTTTTGGATGGGTCATATATATTCAAGTTGGAATCGCTGCTGCTTTTTCCTCATTCTGCCTTCCATCTCCTGCTTCCTTTAACAGCAGGGAAGGATGCTTTAGATACAGCAAGCACTTTCAACTATTTCTTCAAGCTCCTTGTGATTAGGGATCATGTCTACCCACTTTATTCTATTCAACTCTTCCAAGTGCTTAGCTCAGTGCTCTGCACACAGTAAGCGCTGACTGATTCAGCATTTGTTATCCATTGCAACTATATAGTCATTTTTACAGAAGCAGCATAGTCTAGTTAGACAGAGCATGGGCCTGGGAGACAGAAGGACCTGGGTCCTAATCCTGGCTCTGCCACTTGTCTGCTGTGAGGCCTTGGGCAAGTCATTTTACTTCTCTGAGCCTCAGTTCCCACATCTGTAAAATAGCGATTAAGACTAAGAACCCATATGAGAAGCAGCGTGGCTCAGTGGAAAGAGCACGGGCTTGGGAGTCAGAGGTCATGAGTTTGAATCCCGCCTCTGCCACTTGTCAGCTGTGTGACTGTGGGCAAGTCACTTAACTTCTCTGTGCCTCAGTTACCTCATCTGTAAAATGGGGATTAACTGTGATCCTCACGTGGGACAACCTGATTACCCTGTATCTACCCCAGCGCTTAGAACAGTGCTTGGCACATAGTAAGCGCTTAACAAATACCAACATTATTATATGGGACATGGACTGTGCCAAACATGATTACTCTGTATCTACCCCAATGCTTAGAACAATGCCAGGCACATAATAAGTGCTTAGAAAATACCATTAAAATAAATACAATTGATAGACTGATTGATTAGAGATTGTCAGATGAAAGGAGAGAGAGAAGGGAGACAGATTTTTCTATTTTAACTAACTGGCAATCCCAGACCCAAGGTGTGTTGAGTATAGGGCAAGAGCAGATGGGCAGGACAAAACAATTAAACTACATCACTATTGGTGCTGGGCAACGAGAGGTCACAGGAGGAGTAGCTGTCACTGCTTGGTATAGGAAACTTAGATGACGGGCAATGCTGTAGCAAGGACAGCTTTACACCTAGCCACACTGGGACAGATGGAGGAGGAGCCTGCTGTGTTTAGAAGTTTCCATGGAAAACAATGTGCTCAACTTATCCCACAGCCCTAATGTACATATCTATAAATTATTCAATTGCATTAATGTCTGTCTCCCCGCCTAGACTGAAAGCTTGATGTGGGCAGGGAACATGTCTACCAAGAGTGTTGCACTATACTTTCCCAAGCATTTAAAAATGGTGGTATTTGTTAAGCCTTACTATGTGCAAAGCACTGTTCTAAGTGCTGGTGGATACAAGGAGATCAGGTTGTCCCACGTGGGCCTCACAGTTTTAATCCCCATTTTACAGATGAAGTAACTGAGGCACAGAGAAGTTAAGTGACTTGCCCAAAGTCACACAGCTGGCAAGCGGCAGAGCTGGGATTCGAACCCATGAACTCTGACTCCCAAGCCCGGGCTCTTTCCACTGTGCCACGCTGCAGTGCTCTGCCCACAGTAAGCATTCAATAAATACCGCTGATTGACTGATCGATCAGAAGAGCTCATTTTAGCCCTGGCTCTACCCCTGGCCCACAAGTGACATTTTGTCAAGCCTGTGATGGTCATGATTGTCTATCTGCCTCCCACAGATATTCCGAAGATTACTGCCTGGAAAATGCACTGAGTTTCTTGGAGAAAGTAGAAAAAACAGAAGGCATCTTTTTAAAAAAGAGAGTGAGGATGACAATGTAAGTATGCCGAAAAGGGATAAGAACATTTCAAAACAGAATAGACTGTCACAACTGAAGATAATTTAAAAAAACTTTAAGAGTTTTTATCATTGGAGAAAAATAGCAAGCAAAGTAAACGGATCTCCTAATAAATGAGACTGGAAGCTATAATGACTTCTCTAATCTGAATGAGATGCTAAATTCATTTCTTTAAGTCTCTCTCCTGAAAGTGTACTCCATCTACTCCTAGGAGAAAAGGCAATGGGGTCCATGTAAAACAGTATTATTGTTCTACTGACTAGGATAAATTTTGTTAAATCTGCCCCATGTGCTTAGTAAAATAATAGAAGAAAAATTAAGAGGGAATTGGCCAGTGACTAAAGGACTACTGAAGGCAAATAACCTGGTGAGCTTGTGTGAAACCAATGAAAGCAGAAGAGTCAGGTAGTTTATTTACAGAATGATAAGGGAAGAGAATTAAGAGAAAACAATAAATTAAATGTACTTGCCCATTAATCCAAACTGGGAAACTACCTCATGAAATTTTACTTGCAAAATAAATTCGATATCTATGGTTTACAAGACACGGAAACTAGAAAGGCCACAAACTAAGCATAACATTCCAAGTCAACAGGGAGCCTACCAACTGCTATATTGTACTCTCCAAAGAGCTTAATGCAGTGCTCTGCACATAGTAGGTTGCTCAATAAATACCACTAATGATGATGATTCAGTGTCGAACAGCAAGGCATAGTAGCCTCTAGGTGTATATTCAGTTCAACACCTTTGTGACAGACAGAAAGAAGGAATAACAACAGACTAATGAAATCTGCAGATGATATTACAGTGGCTCAAAATATTAACAACAGCAAAACCAGAACAATGATATAGTTCTGCAATAATGAATCAATCGCTTTATCAAATAGTTACATCCCCTCTCTCTCCTTTCTCTTCTCCCTATATAAACTCCTTCGATAGGCTGCAGACACTTCTCTTTCAGACATTTCAGACATTCTCTTTCATTGTGGATTCCAACCTTCTCACTCTGCCGAGATTACTGCAGAGACACTCCTGGGGATTAAAGAACGCACTCACATTGAAGGTGTGTCTAACCAGCCACACTGAAATATGGTGTCAGAAGAAACACTTGTTTGAATGTGTTAAAAGGCCGGTCACATATGAATACTATCAAACAATCACAGTAATTGAGCGCTGTATGCACAGCACTGTATCAAGTGCTTGGGAGAGTACAATTTAACCAATTGTGATCCCTGCCCACATTGAGTTTAGAGTCTAGAGGGAAGAGCTTACAGCACCAGAATGTGAGTTTTCTGCAAGACAGGGCTTTTCAGGAAAACTCCCTTATTAAAGGATAACTGACTCTCAGGAAGGAAAACTTATTAGGTGGGAATTTAGGTGCAATATTTGAGGATCGGCAATCAGCAGCTCACTGTCAGCAGAACCAAATGATACCTCTGGTAGGACACAAATAGAAGGGAGAAGTGAGGGGCTAAATTTCTCCCAACCCATGACAGTTTTGAATTTACTCTGCTTGTTAATCTCCATGTCAAGAGAGGTCTAGTTCTCTTCATCCAATTTCTTTCCCAGTAGATCTGCCACTTTTAGGTGGCCTTTTAGGTTCCCCTTTCCTCTCCCCAGTTCCTTACCTCTGGAGAACTTCAGAAACTTATGTGGAGGAAAGGGGGCAGAGAAGGGGTGGGGGGAATAACCAAAAATTCTGATCCTGTTTGCAGTTTTCTCTTGCCCCTGGCTCCAATTAGTAAAGAGTCTAGTCATCCCTCACATTCCTTAAGTTGTATATAGAATATGTCAAATGAATTATACATGACATATAGCTGATACTCTATGGAAACCTGGAGCAATGACTCTTAAACAGGAAACAGGAAGTCTTGGGCAACCCCAAAGTTAACTAGAAATGGACACAATAATGCAACTGCTAGCCGGGGTTCCCATGTATCAAATAGTAAGCAGTTTTTGTCCATCAGTCTTAGCTCCTGACGGGAAGCCTGGACACTTCAATATACTCTTTGAGTGTGGAAGGAAAAGTTATGAGTACTGAATTCATAAGGAAGGGTTTCTGTATGTTTGTAAGAAAATTATTCAGGTGATATGAGACTAAGAGATACTTTGTTTACTGGAACTTGGGGAGAACCGATTGGAAAATTTAGTCTTGAGGCCAGCGTCTGATCTGCTCAGTGCTGGAAAAACAAATCTTAAATGAAAAGAGTTTACTAACTCCACTTATGAACTGCATTCTGTGGAAGAGTTTCCTGAGGTCTCATACTAATAATTAAGGTATCTAAGCACTTACTATGTGTCAGGCGTTATATTTTCCTCATTGTAGTGCAATTCCTTTTGATTTGAACAATCAACTAATAAGCCCAATCAACCTCACTGGCATAAGGCATCGCCGTGGCCTCCTGGAAAGAGTGAGGTACTGGAAGCCTGGAGGCACAGATTCTAGTGCCTGCTTTGTGAGACCATGGGCAAGTCATAACTTCTCAGTGACTCAGTTTTCTCATCTCTAACATGGGGATAAAATACCTGGTTCAATCTCCCTCTTCTGATGGCTGGGACAGGGACTGTATCACATTATCTTGTATCTTCCTAAGGGCCTCGCACTGTTCTTGGCACACAGTAAGCACTTAATGCATACTGCCAGTATTATCATCATATGATGGGGTGAAGGGGAAAAGGCAGGGAGTAAGGGAAGGCTGGACTGAGGAGAGTCCTGATGGCAGATTTCTCATTAATAGCTGAATAAATCAGTGACTTTCCAAATATGTGAATATGCAAATAAATGAAAATTCTGCTAGTATAAAACCCTGTTAATAGTGTTATCTTAGAATATGAAAGACAAGGTTATAACGTATATAAAAAGTTATTAACACATTTTTAAATAGCTGGTTCCTAAACAATATCTTTACAGTGTTTTAGTCCACATCATTTTCCTTCAGTAATTCAGTTGACTATTTTCTGTTCATGTAAACAGGTCCAAGGAGGATAGGCCAGAGTAAATGGAATCTAGATTGGACAAGATAGAGCTAAGAGATGACAAGTTCCTTCAAGTAACTGAAGGATTTTGGTGGGTAAATACTAATCAATTGTTCTCCAAGTCCACCGTGGGCCAGCTAAGAGAAAAATCAGTGGAGAGAAACCAAGGGCCAAGAAGCAGGACCTGAGGCTCAGAAATCGACTATGTTCCAAAGCTTGCCAATAGGAGATGATATGCTACTCTTTGCAGTTAAAGGTGATTTTGAGCCCTACCACTGAATGTTCTACCTCTAACATCAGTAGCTGAACTAAGTCTTACCCCTCCCAAAACCTGGAGGATACCATCATTTCCACGGTGGCAGGCTTTGATTAGCTAAGGATTAAGGCCACATTCAAACTCTACTCTGCTGACTGTTCATCCAACACAAACCTCAACTTGGTTTAATTTCTTTGCCATGGTTTGGGATCCCTGAAGGACATTTCTCATACGACATCTGAATTTCTGTGTAATGGGGGAAGTGACTGGGTTTACTTTGGGTTGGTCATTATCCTTATCATAATAAGGTGTAAGGACTGGCATATTAACAGTCATCAAAAAGACTGAAAAAAGGTGCAACAGTAACCTCAATTCTTTTGACAGATAATGAAGCCATTTGTCCTTTTTCTGTTAGATTTTCAGCCCTGAAAGCATACTAGCAGCACTTAAACAAGAAAGAGTAAGAGCAAGACTACATGCAATCAGCCCTAAAGACCCTTTCCATATAATTAAACATCATATGAGTCTTTTCAATTCACGTTGAGTAGGTGAGTTTCCTATCATCATTTGTGACGACAGTCTACTCATCACGGAAAATATTCCAGGACAGAAACCCACGGCTCCTTCCTGGGACCCATCACATCCTTTTCTGGGAGGGTCAGAATTTTTACTTTTTATCCTTCCCCCACTGGGTGATCCTTAGTGATAACTGTCAGGATCCCTCTATTGTCTTTCCTTATTTTTCATTGTCCTGATTAATGCAAAACTTTCTCTTGTTTACACCACTGTTTGACATTTAGAAATTTACTGCCACTCTGAGTCCCAGGAAACACAAACAGATGTCTACACTTCAGAGTTACCAATCAGGGTCCAATAACTCTTTTTCCTTTTCTTTTTCTTTTTTATTTCAGGTGTTCCTTCTTGGCCACTGGGTAACCTACTATCGGTTACTCGTGAAGTCCCACAAGGTCTTGCTGTGGCACATTTTATTGTTATATTGTACTCTCTCATGCACTTAGTACAGTGCTCTGCACACCGTAAGCACTCAGTAAATACAACTGAATGAATGAACAACATTAGTTATGGCTTTCCAGAATTAATGGTCCCAAATGTTTTCCATCTCTTCTCATTTTATCTCCTTGCCACAATCTTCCATGCTTTGTGACTTTAACCTATAATCTTTCCCATTCCTGATCTCAACATGTAGCAGCAAGGGGAATACTTTAATTTGCTTTCTAGTGGATCTGTCTTTCCTGCTCAGTGAGCTAAATTATATAGTCAGACATTCATCATATGTACATTCTCTCTATCTTTGACTCTCTTCATTTACCCTCTGCGTATGTGCATGTGCTCGCTCTCTCTCTCTCCCTCTCCCCCTGCCCCTCCTCACCTATGATTCTGGCTCAGTTAGCAACATGAGTGAACATGAGAAAAATTCAAAGAACTGTAAGGGGCAAATACTTTGTTCTGCATTTAGGGAACCTAAAATACAACTGCTTTTGCTCTTAGGGACTGCCATGTGCCAGAGTGACAATGCTACACAGTAATTATTTTTATAACATGGAAATTCAAGAAGTTGCTCCTAGATTTTAATAAATCTAAAGGGGGAAAAGGTGTTAAATTCTTAAAAGTGAAGGTCAGGAACTTAGGAAAAAACAGTGTTCTTTTCTAAAGTGTTCAAAAGTGTTCAGAAATGAGTTAGGTGATATAACAATCAATCAAAGGTATTTATTGAGCACTTATGTTCAGAGCACTGTACTAGAAACTTAGGAGAGTATAGTAAAAAAGAATTAGCATACACATTTCCTGCCCATAACTAGTTTACAGTCTGGGGGGGCAGATGCATATGAGAATTAAACTTCTGAACAAGGACAGTGCAGCATCTCACCTCATTTTACCATCCATTGTGCCTGGAAAATGGGAAAATAATTGCAATGAAGGATCCACCTGGAAACACAAGTCATTAATAAGTCCCTCAATGAACAACAATCTCTAAGATCACATAGGGAGATGGAGTATCCACCTAAATCCTATAATCCTGGAGCCTGAATTCCGGCACTCTAATCCCAACTGCCTGCCGTTGAGAAATAAAGTTAAGAAGCAGTTCTTACCTGGCGAAGAAAGAGGCAGCTACTGAGGTGCCAGTGGACGCTTCGCTGGTAACGTAGGCGCTCGTGGGGCCAGGGAAGCTATATAAGGAGGGTTTGTCTGCATTGTAGCGGTTCAGTGCTGCTTCAGAGAGTCCCTCTCGGCCAGTCTCACTCATCAGCTGGGAGATCTAACAGAAAGAGAGGCAAGGCTCATTAACCTCAGCGCACTGTCTTCCCCTCCTGACCGCCATATCTTTGGGTGGGAAGGAAAGTGGAGGTGGGAGTGGGAGGGAGAAGCTGAATTTACAATCCCCACATGTGTTCAGTTATGGGAATGAGCCTATGGCATCTAGACTGCCATTTAACAGCACTTTAGCTGAGGACTCACTTCATTCTCATTTAAAGTAATGGAATAAAATTACCCCCTGACACTGAAAGTTGCAATTAGGTCTGTGGTCCTCCTTCCATTTGGAGAAGTAAGTGTACATCATTACCGGTACACAATTTCTGCCCAGCATGGGCTGCTTTGACATTAGCAGATGCTTATTTATGGCACAGAACAGCCCCAAATGCTGGTGAGTATGGGACTGGACCAAAGGTGTCATTTGATTAAGAGAAGAGGTGAACCCGGTGATGAGGAACAGGAGGTATTTAACCAAATACTGGTTACTGCTTCGGGAAATAAGAAAAGCTGCTTTTAGTAAGGAAACCAATAAGAAGAGATTAAGCCTTTCTACTCCAATTTCCTTTGGAAATAGCCCCCAAAGCCTCCAAAGAGGGAGGGAGATGGTGCCAAGCACAGCAAATGTACTCCATTAGTTCTAGGGGTGCCTGAAGCTATTTTCAACCAACCTGGCTGTCGGTGGTATTCTCGTTTCAATAACATTGGCCTTCTTTTTGCTGATGACCTACTAAGATAAGTGCATTGCCCTTTGCCAGTAGTTTTTAAAAGAAGTAACTGGGAGTGGTCTGCTTAACTCTCCTTGCATACATTTAAGCTTCCCCATTTCCAAGCAGACAGGAGAATGCTTCCTGGAAGATACCATTCCCCATCGTCGGGCATGCTAAATGGAAAACTAAAGATCGCACTGACACATGCCAACTACTTTGGAAATCTTTATCCACAGGATAAAGAAAAACACTCTATGCTCAATGGGGAAACTCAATCCAATTAAAATTTCAGCCCCAATCGAAGCTCTCAAGTAGCCAGAAGAAAATCAGACTATGTCCCTAATTGCTCAGACAACATGAATGAAATTAAGAAAAGATTAGAAACAGACTCCCCTCTGTAACTAAGAAGACCAGAAGTTCAGAAAAGGAATCCTGTCTAAGCTTCTAGCTTGAAAATATTTGTCCTTTTCATTACTAGCAAAAGGGCCCCTAACTCAGACCCTATTCATTTGAAATCTGTCTCTGCTTAAATTCCTTCTTGTACATTGTGATTCTCAGCACTCAAAATCAATACTGCCAACGAACACATTCGTTCACCTTCATTAAAACTGGACTAAAGAAATCCCAACAGGGAGAGAGCTAGTCGATAAGCAAGGGTACAGGGAAAGGCCTCAGTGGAATAAGCGGATAGTCTCATCAGGAGTTGAAACTTTCCTTGCATAAGGAAGGCATCTTGCTGGATTAAGATAGTGTGACCATTCAGCCCTTGGGTTCTTCTTGCTCATTTTTCAAGTTCAGTCATCCTGGCTCCAAGAAAAGAGCACAATGGATTGAGAAGAAGCCTTGAGCCAAACTAAAAAAGGCCAAGAATGGGAGTAAAAATGGCCAGATGATGAGGAGATGGGCGTGACCTATGCTTTACTGCCTAACCTTGTGACAGTGACATTGTTCAGAACAAGGACTTTCAGAACATTCTTAAAGGGATCTGAAATTAGACTGATGTCATTTGAGAGTAGATGAGAGAAAAGCTGAAACTCTTTTTAGCCCCAGAAATGAATACTGAAATTGCAAACACATCCCTTTTTTCTTATAAGATTTCTGCTGGGTTTCCTATATCATATGGGAAACAAAAAAGAATATTTCTTGCTGACTGAGGTGAAGGCTGCTGAATTATGACTAGAGAATAAAGTGGGCATTTCTCAGTATTAGTTTTGGCATTTACTGAGCACCCTTTAAGGGCAAAGCACTCTTTTTAAGTGCTTAGCACACTACATCAGACACAAGAGAGACATTCTACACCCAATAGGGTCTTATACTATATGGGAGATACAAACAGAAATATTTACAAATAGAATTAATGAAAATAAATAATTGAATGTACAGTTGACTAAGTATTCACAGATGCTGAGGGAGGGTATGAATAATTAGATGAGTGTTGAAGGCAGCTATAGGGTTGATACCACTTAGGGTGTGAGGAATTAATTGGGGAAGGCTGGCGAGAGAAGGGGGGAGTTTAGGAGGGCCATATTCAGGCAGATTTGGCTGGGGTTGGGGGAATTCTGGGCTGGGGGAACAGCACGAGTGAGAGGAAAGAGGTGGGAGAAATGAGAGTGACTACTGGTATTTAGTGAGATTCGTGTCCTAGTGAAAACAGTACAAAATTGTGAGTCTGGAGACCCGGGTTCCCATCTGGCTCCCAGCTCCACCCTTGCACTACCGTAAGGCTTCAGGCAAGTCAAAACCTCTTTAAATCTCGGTTTCCTCTTCTACTAAATGGGGATATGATATTGCTCTCACTACCTTTTACACTGAGAATTCTGTGTGGGTCAGGGTCTGTGTCTGAGTTACCTGCTTCATATTACAATTTTCCAGAATCCCTAAACAAATTTGCCATGTATTTATCACAAGCAATGAAATAAATCCTTTAACTGCATCATTAAAGCATTATTTAACCATAATTTTTGAAGGTTTATCCAACATAATCCAGTAAATAAATCTTCCTCTTCAAATTAACTCGCCGGGTTTGCCCTGGTAGGGGAGCTTCAAAGTGTGTGTTGTGTGTCTGTGTGTGCACACACTTACATGGAGACGCCTTCCTCACAGTACAGGGCTGAGCTTGGTGGTATATTCTCTTGTGGCCCTCATCTCCAAGCCCTCTGCCAAAGGCGTCGACAACTGTGCCAGTCAGTTTTAATAACCAGGTCTTTGTTTCCCAGGAACAGGGCAGAATCTGCCAATTTACTTCCATGGACTTCTGAAGACAGAGGCTTTAGGGCCCAGTCACCCTTGGATAAAAGGCACAAATCTTTTCAATTTCATCAAATACTGGGAGATTTGAAAGCTCAGCTGAAGTCTAAAAATGCGACAGATCCTATTTGGCTCAAAAATCACACCAATGATCTCATCAGAGCATATAATTATGGGATTTCTCTTGGTTCAGTCAGACTGATCTTTAGTTTTTCATGGACCTGTGTTGGCTATTCCGGCTGACTCGAGGATTCAGGCCCAACTAATTTATCGAGGTCCCCACTCCCTCTCTCATAGAGAACAAATAATACTCCTTTTTCAACCCCCAAAAGGACAGGTTCAACCTGACCTCTCGGGGGACATATAGCAGTCTTTTATAAGACTTCTCCACAAACTTCAAACTTGCTTTCTCTCAGTCTCCCGGGGAGCCAGAGAGGCTCAAAAAGAAGCAGAAACATATTTCTCTGAAACATGAAAAAAGGTCCAGGAAACTTAATCGGGAGCACAAAGGCCCTGAAGAAAATGGGCCATGACTACTTCAACTCCCGCCTCTCCTGCGGGCTCATCAGAACAACTCTGGAACATGAAGCGCGCAGTGTGGTAGACCAGCAGCCTACTGGCAGACCATGGCAACAACAGACCAGCCTGATCAAGTGCCAAACTCATCAGGGAAGCAAAGGACCATTTATTTTTTCATAGAAACTGAGTTCTGACAATTTAATTTGAGAGCTGTCAACAGGCTGCTATTCCTCCTAGGGTCTAGAGACACCTCTTTAGCTCACCTGAGATATGGGAACGTGGCTCAGTGGAAAAGAGCCTGGGCTTCGGAGTCAGAGGTCATGAGTTCGATTCCAGACTCCGCCACTTGTCAGCTGTGTGACTGTGGGCAAGTCACTTAACTTCTCTGTGCCTCAGTTCCCTCATCTGTAAAATGGGGATTAACTGTGAGCCTCACGTGGGACAACCTGATTACCCTGTATCTCCCCCAGCGCTTAGAACAGTGCTCTGCACATAGTAAGCGCTTAACAAATACCAACATTATTATTATTATTATTAAATTGTTTAGCACTTTAATTTTATATGTGCACTTACACTGGTCTAAAATATGCTACTTGTTGAAGTTTTAGAATTCCTGGGAAAACACTTACATCCAAGTGTCACTTCACTGCTAGGCTTTTCTCGGCTTCTCCCCCAAGAGGATGTTTTCCCCCAAGTTGTCCCTAGAGCTAAACAGTTTCCTGTGCTCTGAAACAGTCTTTAAGCAAGGCTGCTTTAACTATTATCATTTACATTTCCCACTGCCATCACCTAAAAGCATGCAGTCAGAAGCTCGCAGAAAAAACTTAAGATTCAACTTCTTTTTGCCACCAGATTTCCAATATGAGGTTATTTTATTCAGTTCTGTTGAAAATTTTTTTTTAAAATTTCTCCTCCTCAGTTTGGGTGGACATATTGCACTTATCTTCAGATCTTTCCATACACCAGTGGTTAATTCTCACTGGCTGTGCTATATTACATATTGCAGTAAAACAAAACTGGCAGGAGTGAGAAAAGGCATATGTGTGTGCCTGACAGTATACTTGTCGGCATACCTTTGTGTTCTTTGTATATAGAAATGGGAATATATAGCTCCATTATTATATAAGCAGAGTCCAGTTTTGGAGATTTGTATATACATCCTGACAATGGATCAGGGCTATGCTTCTGCAATGGTCTAAATAAATAGTGCCACCTTTAATTAGTCCCTTTGCTAGCCAGAGTGTCCCAACAAAAATGATTGACTCTTTTTGTAGTAGCTGCCACATCCTAACCTGCAATCTGTAACTCATTAACCTTTCACTTCTCCATGGATGAGAATGGTTCTATGAGCTACTAGAGTGTGTCAGCACCTGGGCTCAGCTTAAATGACATTGTTGACCCAGAAAGCTACCTCTCTTTGCCACTGCTAAGAATACAGGGAAAGCAAAACCACTGTTCATTTTACTTTGACACACCTACAGGCTTCAAATCTATACCTTGAATCTTGATTTAAAATACGTTGATGAAGGCAGGAAGAAATAGGAGACTGCAGAGGAAAGAAGTAGATTTGAGAATCACTTATGTAGAGATGGTATCAATCAATCAATGATATTTACTGACCACTTACTGTATGCAGAGCACAGTCCTGAGTACTTGGGACAGTTCCACAGAGTTGGTAGATATGACCCCTGACAACATGGAGCAAACAAATCTAGTTTCAGCTGAAAATCTGATAGGTGGGCTTCCCATTTGCTTTTCCAGGTCTTTAACAGAAATGCTGAGTAGAACTAGTTTTTGGATTTAGCTCAATGGGGCCCTATCTTCCATTTATGCACATGAATGCTGTAGTTTAATATTAGTTCACTCTATACGTGGTGACGCCTGCATGTTCTATGCTTAGTGTCCACTCCAGTCTATTCTTCATTCCGCTGCCCGGATTATCTTCCTACAGAAATGCTCTGGGCATGTCACTCCACTCCTCAAAAACCTCCAGTGGTTGCCTATCAACCTGCATAAGAAACAAAAACTCCTCACTCTTGGCTTCAAAGCTCTCTATCACCTTGCCCCCTCCTACCTCACCTCCCTTCTCTCTTTCTACTACCCACCCCGTACACTCCGCTCCTCTGCCACTCACCTCCTCATGGTACCTCGGTCACGCCTATCCCGTCAACTCCTGGCCCACGTCCTACTGTTGTCCTGGAATGCCCTCCCTCCTCACATGCGCCAAACTCTCTTCCCCTCTTCAAAGCCCTACAGAGAGCTCACCTTCTCCAGAGGCCTTCTCAGTCTGAGCCCCCCTTTCCCTCTGCTCCCCCTCCCTTCCCCTCAGTACCGTGCTCATTTGTATATATTATTTATTACTCTATTTATTTTGTTAATGAGGAGTATATCTCCTTGATTCTATTTATCTTGATGATGTCTTGTTTTTGTTTTGTTCCATTTTGCTTTGCTGTCTTCCCAGTTTAAACTGTGAGCCTATCATTGGGCAGGGATTGTCTCTATCTGTTGCCGAACTGTGCATTCCAAGCGCTTAGTACAGTGCTCTGCACATAGTAAGTGCTCAATAAATGCTATTGAATGAATGAATACAGCACACACCTAAGAAAACCGCTTAACCAAGAGAAAAGAAATCTCACAAGGACACCAAAAAAAAAGGCATCTTTCACTTTTGTGATGATCTGCATACATTATCGTTGCTCTGACCCAGCTATTTTTAATAACTAACATGTGTTAGACTCACTTCCATTCCTAGTGTTTCATGACCCAAAGGATTTTTGCAACTTTGCTCATCCCTTCATTAATTTCAACATTATCCTACCTGTCTTCTTTTTGCACAGAAACCAGACACATCAAGGAATAAACTGACTTGTTTCAAAGAGGGGTTCTGTGCACGCATTACAAATCCTTCCCCAGCAGTGTTTGAAATGGGGGGGAAAAAGCTGACCCAAGCAAGAGATGTTTGGTTTGAAAATTTTAGCCGACTTTGCAGTATCCTGAATATTATTTTTCCTCTCTGGACCTGATGAGAAATCCAATGAAATTCTCAACAGTAAAGCTGCACTTTTCTTCCACTTTGTCTAAAGCATTCAGTCAAAAGCTGATTTGATATATTTTTGTCCCCAGGGACCACCATTTCCTCTGAATAGTGTAACGGAGGGCTGATCAGCTACTGTATTGGACTTGTTACATTTCTAATAGTTGAAACTCAGGGGCCTGGGCATAGGACAATTACTCTCCACTGCATCAAAGCCTTATCGAAGGCACATCTCCTCCAAGAAGACTTTCTGACTAACCTCCTTGCGTCGTCTACCAGTCCCCTCTGAGTTGCCCTGACCTGCTCCCTTTACTCATCCTCTCACTCAACTTCAGAGCACTTATGTACATATCTATAATTTACTAATTTATATTAATGTCTGTCTCCCCGCTCTAGACTGTAAGTTCATCGTGGGCAGGGAATGTGTCTGTTTATTATCATATTGTACTCTCCCAAGAGCTTATTACAGTGCTCTACACACAATAAGTGCTCAATCAATACAACTGAATGACATACACCATATAGCTGGACATATACCAGCTTCAGAATATCTTCTAATCCTGCAGGTCCATCTTCTAAGATTACCTGTGGGCGGGCGCAGGTGAGACTGGACATAGGGACCACCCTATAGACGCCCACTCTTTAGGGAGTAGAGACTGACCAGGTCTTTCCCTCGGGGTCCCTGGGTGTAGAAGTAATCTGGGTTCAGCAGAGGCCACATCCCAAAGACGCTGGTACTATGAGTAGTACCCTCAGGTCTTTCTTAGCCTGGGATCATTCAGAACCTGAGTCTATGGGTTGGACCAGAATTGTGCTGGCCTTAGACATAATAATAAGTGTACCAACCCTCTAATCAACTCACCACAAGGCACTCTAGGCCTCAAGGGCCCCAAAATCTGGCAAGTTCTGGTCCTGGGTGTCAAAGCAAACCAGGGGAAATTTTGTCCCACATTTTTGTGGCTCTTGCTATACAAGTTTGACAATGAATCATGGAATCTGAATGTACATGCTCACTTTCTGTTTAGACTTTTATGATCCACTTAGAAGATTACCTAGGCACTTAGTTTCACTACTTCTGTCCTCACAAGCTCTTCCTCTGGTCCTCTTAACTACTGAACCAACTCCTCCAGTAACATAAAGGCAAGGCAAAAGAACATTGGAAAGGAACAAATTAGGTGATGTTCCCACTTAATACTAGGGGTATTTGTTTAGTGCTTGCTATGTTCCAAGCACTGTATTAAGCACTAGGATAGATACAAGGTAATCAGGTCCTAAATGGGGCTCAATGTCTAAGTAGGAGGGAGAAGAGGTACTGAATCCACATTTTGCAGATGATGGAACTGACACAGAGAAGTTAAGTGTCTTGCCCAAGGTCACACAGCAGATAAGTGGCAGAGCCACAATTAGAACCCAGATCCTCTGACTCTTAAGTCCATGCTCTTCCCACTGGCCCAAGATTTGGCTCACATCTTCCCTTAATGTACCTTCCTGCTGCTGGCACCAAGTCACATGATATGGGCAGGGTTCCCAGTTTGAGGTTGCCCCCCCAGGGCAAGACTTGCATCCTGCATCCGCCACCCCAGCAGTGTTGGTCAAGAGGCCTGTGCAGCCATCCTCGTCTGTAGCAGATAACATTCTTTCCCCCTGCCAGCATAGTTCCCATTGGCCAGGATGGGTTTCTCATGTCCTAGGGCTTGATGTTTGATTACCCTTATTATCTGAGCTTGCCAGAGCTATAAATTTTATTAGAGGCCATAAAATTATCCATCCACAGCATTTGACTCAGTGACCTTTGCAGCAGTGAATTCCACAGGCTGACTATATTGGAGGCCAAGGAGGGTTTCCTTCCCTTCCCGTATCAGCTTTACCTGGCAAGTGTCTTGCCCTTGAGTGATAGGGAGCCTGATCGGGTTTCAATAGTCATTACAAAAGGAAGCAATTTTTGAGTCTCCAGGAGATTAAACTCTTGATCGGGTTACCAAGAGGTTTTGTAATCTTGAGCCCTGGAGATCTTAAAAAAAAGAATAGGCACTCCTTTTTTTTTCTGGATAATCAATAAATGATATTTATTGAGCACGTACTATATGTGGAGGACCGCACTAAGCACTTGAGAGTTAGGCGTTCACCAACTAGCAGCAAAGGATAAACTAAGTAATCTCGAGGTTCCTTCCATTTCCATGCTTCTGTCACTCTTCCCAGTGTCCTATCTCAGAGCATCTCACGAATGCTAAGGGTTGGCTTTTAGAGGGGGAATCTGGGATAGAAGGGAGAACTTCTCTGGAATTACAGAAGCAGCATGGTCTAGTGGATAGTGTATGGGCCCGGGGTGGGGGTCAGAAGGACTTGAGTTCTAAACCCAGCTCTGCCACTTGTCTGCTCTGTGACCTGGGGCAAATGGTTCAGTTTCTCTGTGCCTCAACTGCCACATCTTTAAAATGAGGATTAAAACTGTGAGCCCCATGTGGAACAGCGACTTTGTCCAAACCCTATTTGCTTGGATCGATCCCAGCACTTAGTTCAGTGCCTGACACACAGTAAGAGCTTAACAAATACCATTATTATTATTAAAAGGGTTGCTCCGTCCTCCTCGTATTTTGGTCTCTCAATTTGAACTGGCCACAAAGTGGCTATACGGTTATCCTACCATGGTCCACTCTCTTCCCGTGTTCCACCCAGCAAAGCTGTGTTGAGGTGAGCATAGCTTCAATGTTAGCAGGCTGACTTGGATCCAAGACTTTGGTCCTTGTGATGCTGTCTTGCTACTTGATGCTGAATATAGACCATAAGTCACACTATTCAGGCTGCTCGAGGAGTCCAATGTGGTTTGCTTGTATTGTACTCTCCTAAGCACTTAGTATAGGGCTCTGCACATGGTAAGAATTCAATAAATACTACTGATTGATTCTGTCCAGGTCTCAAAGAAAAGTTTGGAGAGTACTACAGAACTGGAGGCAACAACTTCTCTTTCTGCTCCTCAAAGGCAGTAATCAGGTCTTTTATTTGGTATTAAATGTTCTCAAGCACTTAGTGCAGTCCTTGGTAAATAGTATGTGCACGATAAATACTGATGATGGTGATAGAGCATTTTTCAAACATAAAACCGCTAATCAAATCAAGACCTTTAAAAGGTTCAAATCAAAAACCTGAACAATCTTAAGAAATCTGTATATGTTTCCTCCTGCTCAGAGTTCAAGCAATAAAACTGATGATTCAGGCTTTCCTCATGTCACATCACTGGATTTTAACGGAGTTCCACCATGCCCGGTCACCCTTAACCTTTAAGCTAGGTAAACAGGAATGCCTATCATTCCAAAGAAGCAACGCTCACCAGGTATATTTCATGCGACAGGATTTCAGGGGCAAGGTTGGTATTATTAATAAAACAAAATAAAATAAAAATCACTCACAGATTGGAGGAGGTACATTCTGTAAACTCCCTTACAATTCTTTAACTGAATTCACTTCACTCCATAGAGACCTTTATTGAGAACAGTAATAATAACAATAATAATCGTGGTATGTTAAGCACTTGCTATGCATAAAGCATTGTATTAAGTGCTGGGGTAGATACAAGATAATTATAATTAGGTCCCACATGGGGCTCAAGGGAGAACAGGATTGAATCCACATTTTTCAGATGAGAGAACTGAGGCACGGAGAATTTAAGTGACTTTCCCAAGGTCACAGAGAAGGTAAGTGGTGGAGCCAGGATTAGAACCTAGATCCTCTGACTCCTAGGCCTGTGCTCTTTCCACTAGGTCATGGGGGCTTCTCCTTAATAAAACACCATTACTAAAACATAAAATTTAGACTTATTGGAGCTTTAGGGGAATTTGGATTTGCAGAAATCATACGACTTGACTTCTCTGCTTGCAAAGACGAATTCCCCAGCCAAATATGTTGAGAGTTATTTTTCAATTGCTATGTAACTTTTTCCATTTTTAAAAAACTTTGATTATCCAAATGGCCATCCCTTAAGCAGTTCATAGCAGGGGATCACATACTCTCACTATGACTTCTCTAAATAAATATTGCACTTTCCCAGGAATTTTGTTTCTTTCAACATTCCACTGGCTGTCCTAAGGTTTCAAAGACAGAATGACAAACAGACAGAGGCAAAACCTCGACAATATGACCCAGCTGTGAAAAGCCGGAAAGTGGCAACAGTGGCCAGAACAACCTGTTCCACAGCAGTCTACAAATGGGGTGAATGCTTTACGACGAAGACTCTGAGATCTTGACACAAAGAAGGAGGGCATTAAACAGCATCCAGCACTGAGGGTAGCAAATGCAACAATTCACAAAAGCCTCGTTCACTCGGTGTGGGCCTTACCAGTGACTTAACTCTGCCAAAATTTGCAAACGATTGCTCAGATTTCTAGCTCACTGTGGGCAGGGAATGTGTCTGTTACACTGTTGTGTTGTACTCTCCCAAGTGCTTAGTACAGTGCATTGCACACAATAGACACAATTCTCTCCTATCCCCTTCCAATTCCCCTTTCTGTTCCACCTATTCGCTGTTTCATTTCCCAAATCTAAAATCCACTTTCCACTTGTTAAAGACAGCTTCCTGTAAAAATGTGAATCAATTATCCTAATTAAGTATCACTAGATGGTCTAGCTTGGTTTTCTATTAAATTTTAGCTAATAAAATTGGCATCCTCTTGATGAGGAAGGAAAACTAACAGAAATCGCTTTATCCTGGAATGCAATTGTTCTTTCCATTATTCACTCTATCCCCACTTTGGTTTCCAACTTTTTATTTCCTCAATTTAGAGTCAAATGCGAGGAATCTTGATCTCCCTCACACACTCTAAAGACGAATCATCTAAATCTGGATAAAAAGGTTCTGAACTGGATTAACAACAACAACAAAGAAATCTAGGTATCTCAGCAGCGTGGCTCAGTGGAAAGAGCACGGGCTTTGGAATCAGAGGGCATGGGTTCGAATCTCGGCTCTGCCACTTGTCAGTTGTGTGACTGTGGGCAAGTCACTTAACTTCTCTGTGCCTCAGTTACCTCATCTGTAAAATGGGGATTAAGACTGTGAGCCCCACGTGCGATAACCTGATTCCCCTTTGTCTACCCCAGCGCTTAGAACAGTGCTCTGCACATAGTAAGCGCTTAACAAATACCAACATTACCTGAAAATAAATTATTTTGGCCCAATTTCTCAAAAATACTTCCACCTTTCCTTAATTTTGCCACTGCCTGCTCCAGCCAGCCTGACAGAGTTTTAGCAGCTCATTTCTACAGGGCATTTGGTTGCTCTCTTCAAAGCCTACCAAGACCATACTCAAACAGGACAAACATGCAAACTGTCCACACCCACAGATCCAGATGCAAAATCCAACTGGCCAGTTTGAAAAAGAATGTAGGCTAAATGAGAGTAGGAAATTGGGCTAAATGGAAAATACAACTCGTAGAATTTCCTGAACTAAAAGATAACTTCTGCCGAGTGCCTGCAGAAATAGAGCGCAAGGCAGGACTGGCATATAAAGTTTGGGAAATTGGCTAAAAACAATTTTCAGACAGGTTTTTTTTTAACCTTTCTGAAATGTAGGCAGGTGGGATATAGTCAATGAGAATTAAGCAACAAAACTGAATGACTGAAAAACTAAAATCTGTGAAAATATGAACTTGGAAGACTGAGGCTGGAAAAGAGACTGTAATGGGTAACTGTGTAGCTGTGCAAGGATAAGTAGAGATATGAGTTACCTAATTCCTCCACCTCCACTGAGTCAGAGAAAGGATAGAGACTTAACATAGCTAGTCCTGGGAGAAATTCCTAGAACAAGAAATGTTGGATTGCAGAATGGGTTAAAGGAGAGACGGGAACATACTTCCCTGGAAACACTAAAAGAAAAAGGTTAAAAACAGAGGAATGGGCCAAAAAATCCCAGTTATGCCTCCCAGCATTTTCAAAAATATCCTATAAACTCTACCGCAGTCAGTCCCAAAATCCCATTTCTTTCAGAAAATCTGCCTGGCTGAGTGCCTATGAGGCCCAGATATCATCAGATTATGAAATTATACATTGTACTCCTGATGCCACAATTTACATCACATGCATACACCATAGTCAGCCTTTTAGTCTTAATTGATTTCCATCTGTGCCTAATGGGTCGTCTCTCTATTACATTTAAAAAGCAGGTATTAATTCTAATTCCTAAAATCACAACCAGGGCACCATTTTAGAAAACAGGTTCATACAGGGAAAAGGTCAGGTCCATTCAACTTGGTTTCAGGGTGCTCTCCAGAAATCCCCACCTCCTTTAGATCTAGCTGGGGAGCTGTTGCTGAATTCAGGGGTTATGTTGAAAAGGTAGCCAGAAACATAAAACAGTCTAGTTCAAGGACCTCTGTTGTATTTATGTTTTGATTCAATCTCAGTGTTGGAAATGCCTCACAATAAGCCACTTGAAGGTCTTTTTCTGCAACTATCCAATGCTGAATTACAGTACGGGGAAGTTCTTTCCAAAAAAGGCCTGTCTTTCTTCTACTGTCTTTTAAACAGGTTCAGTATTCGATGATTTCCTGTTGTAAATACCACAATTACTGAACAATAACAGAAAGAGCAAATGGTCCCAATCTTACCCCAACCCAGCACCAACTTTTTCTGATGATGTACTCCATTCAAATTATTTCTTCAATCAAACAGTGGCATTTATTGAGTGCACACTGTGTGCTAAGCACTTCTCCCTGTCTTTCACACCCTAAGGAATACAATGTTCTTGCCACTAACTTGCTGCTGTTTGCATTACTGCTTATCTATTCAGACCTGAAGTAATAACAAACTCGGCTAAACTGAATTGGTCCTTCGTTTACCATTATCATAAAAATTTTATGTAGAAACTAATAAAAACATGCTTTACTTGCACATTTACATGGGTTACACATGTAATAATCCCAGCAAGTTGTGTCCATAAATCCAGTTATAGACACTTAGAATAAATATTTTATCTTTTTCCATCTCCACTTCTTGGTAGGAAGGTAGTGTAAATGGGCCAGGAGAGGAGCTGTTTGAAAACCCCCTGGGGAGCCCAGAAGGTTCTAGAAGGACAGGTTCTGGAGTTTGTAGTTAATTTTTACATTTTTCAACTGTATGATAAGAGGCATCTGTCAGATCTCTGCTCCTGAGTTGATGGAAATCCCTTTGCAGAGCTTGAAAAATAAATCACTTTAAAAATGAATTTTGGATTTTGCTGGGAGTTCTTTAAGCCAACAAAAAGATACAATTAATTGACCAACTGAGAACAGGGACAAGATTTACAAAAGGTTTAACTGAAGGCCCTTGAATGAAATCCATATCCAATGACCAACAGGCACATCATTGAGATGGAGCCTTCACGTTGCCCCTTCACGCTCAATCATCTCATGGTCATTAGCTTCATGTTTTCTTCCTTCCTGGAAACTTCTCAAGAAGGCCAGGAAATGGGGAGATGAGGCTGAATTATGAAAAAAAAAAGACATTTTTAAGGCATTTTCATCAGATTGCGTGCCACTTGTTCCTTGGCTGTATCTTCCAAAATAAATTAAACTTTTTTACTTTTTGACAAACTGGTTCTAAAGGACTTATTGATCTCTTGATGAGGGTCAAGGTGAATTGGGTAAAGGGCAAAGTGACACAGGAAAGAAGAGGCAAATTTAGAAAGGATCTGAATGGAACATCCTAAAGATGCTCCTGGGAAAATCCAGGAAGGAAGTGGGTGTTTACGTACCTTCCACTCCTAAACATTTGTTCCTCTCAAACAGAACAACTGTTGTTAATTAGGAATCTGAAAACCAGAGCTTCAAAGATGTCCAATTCCAAAACTGCAGCAACAGTCCTATAGATTTCCAGGTTTGGATTTTTCCCTGGGAAGGCACGTGGAATGGAAATTGTTAGCCCTATTTCTGTGAGAGTCAGTGGTAGTGTTAGGTAGGTAAGCAATGGCTTCCCTAACAAACCTGGAAGTTCCTTGGGGGTAGATATCATATCTAGCAACTCTATTGCACAGTAGCTCCCAAGCACTAAATGAAGTGCTCTGCATCATCAATAGTATTTACTCCACCGTTATTGTTTGCAGAGCACTGTACTAAGCACTTGGGAGAGTACAATACAAAGTTGGTAGACATGTTCCCTGCACACAGTAAGCACTCAATAAATGCCCCTGATTTCCTCAATGATAAATTCAAGAGATGTCAGTGTGGCCTACTGGATAGAGCATGGGCCTGGGAGTCAGAAGGATCTGGGTTCTAATCATGGCTCTACCACGTGTCTGCTGTGTGACCTTAGGCAAGTCACAACTTCTCTATGCCTCAGTTACCTCATCTGTAAAATAGGGATTAAGAATGTGAGCCTCATATGGGACAGGGACTGCATCCAACCTGATTAGCTTGTATCTAATCCATTGCTTAGTATAGTGCCTGGCACACAGTAAGCACTTAAATACCTCAACACTAGCTTTGTTATCCACGTCTGAATGCACACCTCTTCTATCAGGCCACACGACTGGTCGATTTCTCTCATTTCTACCACCTCTATTGTACTGCACTCTCTAAAGGACTTAGTCCAGTGCTCTGCAGACAGTAGGCACTCAATAAATACCACTGATTCAATGGTTTCTCTCTCCTTCAAATTCTTTCATGAGAATCCTATAGTGCATTCTTGCCCGGAACCAGGTGTCCTCTTCCTCCTACTCTCAGTTCAGGGGAACTGATGAACTCTCCTGTCAATATTTAAAGCCCTCAAGAGATAATCAGTGGTATGGTTAAACCCTGGCTGCTAACATTGCTGTAGGCACTTAGGATTATTGAGTGTAAAGACACCTGGGAAAACCTGACTGGGTCACACCAGAATGAAAGGTAACAAAAAGGCATTTTGAAGGCATTTTTATTGCTCCTTCCCCAAATCCCAATTACCTTGAGATAGTCAAACTCTTAATTAAGCACCTGAGCCAATGGAAAATAATAACCTAACCCTTAGGTTTAGCTTGCACACCTGATGAGGACTTCCTATGTGCCTGCTAAAAAAAGAGTAGTTTTTTAACTGTTGACACTTTGAATTTTGTTACCACTTCTCAACCCCAAAGGGGGACTGCTACAAGTTCTTTCTGAGCTTAAAGTTTTCTAGATGGTCCTGGGGATTGACACCACAATCATCCTCATATTCTGTGTAATATTTATAATATTTCTTTAAGCAAAATAATTGAGTGGGGCAAAAAAATTTCTTCAGTTCTGATTGAGCATGATGTCCACTCTAATTTCCTACTCCTGGTAACTGCAAGAAGACTCAGTAGTTTTTCCATTAAGACTGAAGAATGTAACTTTTCCATTAAAGAAAATATCTCTAACCACATAGAAATTATAACAACCAGATCGTCATAATTAAAGCAAGTCAGAGCATTTTCTCCAAGGAGATCAGGTTGCTTATCTAAAATATATCTGTCTCTGTTACTATGTTTTCCTGATATCTTTCCTTTAGATCCAATAGCTTTGAAATATTCCAGGAATAACCTAGGAATCTCCATTAAAGACAACTATGCTTTTTTGGAAGATGGAAAAATCCCACCCTTTCCCCATACTCTGTTTCCAAAAAAAGTCCAATTCCAGTGCTTAGATGAATGGAAAACGGGGGTAAAAGAGAAGTGAATTAATCAGATTTACAAAGGCTGTATGTACTTATGCTTGCCACCACTGGTCATTTCAATCCATTAAATGAACTGTCAATTTCTGAGAAGAAACTGTTTTTATCTATAAAATGTGGCAAATGGAGACTTGCTTTATAAACTTAAGCAAATGCAATCAGGATGAAGGCTTGCTGTGGGCAGGGAATGTGTCAGTTCATTGTTATACTGTACTCTCCCAAGTGGAGACTTGAGTTTACTGCACGGAAGGCGGCTATGGTAAACCACTTTCCTATTTTTACCAAGAAAACTCTATGGATCCACTACCAGAACGATTGCAGATGGAGAGCGGGGCGTTCTGGGAGAGATGTGTCCATGGTGTTGTTATGGGTCGGAAATGACTCGATGGCATAAGACAAGACTCTCCCAAGCGCTTAACGCTGTGTTTTGCATACAGTAAGCACAGTTGAATGAATGAAATGAAATATTTGCCTCTTTTGGTCAGCAGTGCAATCATTTTCTTTGCACTTCAGAAATTTTCTTGAAACTATTTTAACAATGTCCAGGTTCTATGATTAAAATTGTCAGAAATCATCCTTGCATAAAATGTAAATAAATACATTTTCAAGTGACCTCGGGCTTTTCCCCAAGGAATAAATTTCCATGTCCAAGGGTATCTGGAACTACCCTTTTCCAGAGCCAATGACACAGACGGGGGATGTAAACTGCTCCGTAATCCTGGTGCAAACCTGACCTTAACTTGTCAAGGGCACATTGTAATTGTTTTTTAAAAAAAAAAAAAGGAAAGAAAAAACACATCAGAAAGACTCAAAAAACTCATTGTACTGGGCAGGACCTCAACAGCCCCACCTGACTCAACCTCTGCATCCTTATAGATCAAGACCTTAAGTACTCTGGAGAGATGATTATCAATTTTTGTCTTGAAATCTCCCAGAGGGAAGCTCTTCCTTAAGTCAAACCAGAGGTGAGAGGTTTTGGGAAAGTTGCAAGTGGACCTGGAGGGGTGGGGGAGACAAGACGGAAAAGAGCAGCTGAAAAGAAAGGAAAGACAGTCAATACTTAACCAGAGGTGCAGAAAGAAAAGAAAAACAGAGAGAAGGGAAAGAGGGAGAGATTCTGTGAAAAGTAGAGCAGACTTTAGTCTAAACAATCGATAGTATTTATCGAGTGCTTACTATGAGCAGACTGTATAGCGTAGTCCTCTAGAGTCTAAGCTCATCCTCTAGACTGTAAGATCACTATGGGTAAGTAACATGTTTACCAACTCTGTTACACTGTACTCTCCTATATGCTTAGTACAGTGCTCTGCACACAGAGGAAGTATAAACACAATTGATTGACTGCAGATCACTGTACTGAGCTCTTTGGAGAGTGCAACAGTGTTGGTAAGGGCAATTCCCACTCTTTCATTTGAAAGGTAGGCTACACCAAAAGTGAAAAAGAAATACTTCTTTACACAAAGGATGGGAGGTCCATGAAATTTGTTACAAGAAGTTATGGGGGAAGAAAATATTGGCAGGTTCAAGGGGTTGGGATGAGAGTAGTTAACTAAATTCATGGATGAATGGTCCAGTACGGGATACTAAAAGGAATGTTAGGTATGTTTAAAGGAGAATTTATGGAGGCTAGATACAATTCCTTTAAACATTAGTGGGATGTCAAGGAGGGGCAGCCTTTTGCCACTCTCAAGGGTGGAATACTGAGCTAGACATAAGAAATGCATTTCTTATATTCTATGAGAGAGATTCCAGACTTCTGGGTCTTTCCAGGAAACAACTCTTGGGAGTTTCTTAGATGGGGCAAATTTTTGGTTTCTCTTTTCCTTTGAATCAACATTGCAGTAATGATTACTCTCGGATCTACTAAATTAAGGCAGCAAAGATGCTGGCTGGTGATCAAAAACTCCACATAGGTGTAGGAGTTCCTGAAAATTCAGCATACCTGGCACCCTGGGTGCCAGGACAGGTAGAAAACTCTCCCAGGAAAACTTGGGGAATGGTGCTGATGGAGGGTAGGAAAGGAATATGGAGAGTCCCCACCAATTTTTCTCCAAGTACCTCTGGTGTTCTGGCCACCTCTCCCATTATTCACTGCCCTCCTCTACCCTCCCAGAAACTTCTCCACTCTCCCCGAGCTGTCCCCCACTGTGGCAATCTTCCCTCACTTCTGGGCCCATAAACTGGTCTTGTCCAATATCATGTTTTTCTTTTATTCATACAAACCTACCACTGGCTAGGCTTGAAGCTGCTCCTGCTGCTGGAAGACCTATTTTCTGCACTGGATTGCCAGGAGGCTAATGCATGGATCATGTTAACAGCTTGTGGGAGACCCTCCAAGCTTCACCCAACAAGCATGTGCAAATCAGAGTAGTTGAGAAAAGGCAAATCTGCTGTTCACAGAGAAAGACTGTTACCTGTAGCCACTGTAGAAGGTGTAGTACTCACGAACACATCTGGTAATCTGGTCAATCAGCCAGAGATTCTAGAGGTCACTACATCCCTGTACAGTGAAGTGAGACTCTAGACCACTCTGGAGATTAGGACACTCCCACCTTTCATTCACTGTGATTTAGGACATTCTGGATTCTCCCCATCTTCAAAGCCCTCCTGAAAAATCCATCTCTTCAAGGGGGCACTCCCTAACTAATCTCCACCTTCCCATGTATTGTCTCTTCGAAGCCATCCTTACAAACTTTGGCTCTCATCCGTGTTCCTGACATATTCATTTACTCCTATTTATCAACTCTTCCCAATATTTTGCTTTCAACAGTGTAGTCTTTTTTTAATGGTATATGTTAAACACTCACTATGTGCCAGGCACTGTACTAAACACTGGGGCAGATACAAGATAAGTTGGACACAGTCCATGGCCCACATGGGGCTCATAGTTTTAGTCCCATTTTACAGATGAGGTAACTGAGACACAGAGAAGGTAAGTGACTTGCCCAAGGTCACATAGCAGCCAAGTGGTGGATTGGGATTAGAACACAGGTCTTTCTGATTCCCAGGCCTTTGATCTGTCCACTAGGCCAAGATGCTTCTGTCTAGTGGCTTTCAATCTCCCCTCTTGGACTGTAAACCCCTTGAGGGTACTGAGTATTTCTTGTTTATCTTTGGTAACTTCCAGAAGTGCCCAGGACAGTGTTCTGCCCTTAATCAGGAACTTGATAAATACGGTGGATTCAGGGCTATTATTTGGAAATTCAGTTGAACATGACTCTTGTTTTGCAACCTGAAAGCTTTGCAAGTATCACTGAAGAATGAGCAAAGCAGAGCCCATAGCTTCTCAGGGAGTTGGCTGGGCTAAATTCCTCATAGAATGGGTAGCCATCTTTCCATCATACAGTCTTGGCCCATTAACTATCTAGAGTCATCTGTTCAAAATGTCAAATTTCTGAGTGTGCTTTGAATTGACCATTATTGCCAATGAGCTTTCTCTTTGATCTGTGTTTTGGATGCTAGAAAGTGCTATTTTTAGACACAGCATTCTTCAACTTAGATGCACTAAAAAAAATTAAGAACAAGCAGCAGGTTTTGAAGGGCACAAGTAAAAGAGGTATTTAAATAACCAGTTTAACATAGAAAGTACAATTATAAAGGGAAGCTGCATGGCTCAGAATGCTAAAAACAGGGACTCAGAAGATCTAGGTTCTAATTTCAGTTAGGTGGTGTCTTATCATTTGGGTTCTTGCATAATTGAACATGAATCAAACCCCATAAAACACTTTATAAATACAGTATAAAGCAATAGAGAAATACAGTAACATTCACGGTCTCTAAAAGAAAGATTGATCAATAAAAGCAGCACATTTTCCAATGTTAATGGAAGCTCTCAGCATACCACCCATCTGCCAGGAAAAGGTCAGGTGCATGGTCAGCTTGAAATAGGAACCCACAGTTTATCCATTAACTGTACTGGCTCAGACATACATATAATTTCAAGAGGAAATATATATATGTATATATATAAGTAGCCACTGGAGGTAATTAAATGTCTTAATTCTACCCAGCCCTTAAGCTCTCCATCAGCTAACTCTCTTACCTATCCACTCTCCGCATTTCAGAACTCAACCTTCCCTCATCCAAAGCAAAATTCTTACTATCATACTCACAATTCTCAGCCCCACTCCTCAAACCTTTCCTATGCATGGAATATCTTCTCCTCTCTCCTTTTCTAAACCACATACCTCTTTTCCCTTAACCCGCCTAAAAATTACCTCCTCCAAGGGGAATTCCAAATTCCTCACCCTTGCAGTCACTCCAACCTTAGCAGTCATGGAGGGGCAGGCAGGGGCTGGAACTGTGTCTTTTATTCTTTAGTATGTCTCCCAAGTACTTAGTAGAGTGCTGGGTATGCAACAGAAATCCAAAAATACCAATGATGGGGATAACTATAACAATACTGACATATGAAATACATTTATGAATGGATATTGAATGGATTTTTTTTTAACCTTCCAGCTAATTCTGGGTAAGGATCACATCTACCAACCCTTCTGTACAGTAATAATAATAATGGTATTTGTTAAGCACTTACTATGTGCCAGGCACTTTACTAAGCCCTGGGGTGGATACAAACAAATTGAGTTGGACATGGTCCCTGCCCCAGGTAATAATAATAATAGTAATGTTGGTATTTGTTAAGCACTTACTATGTGCCGAGCACTGTTCTAAGCGCTGGGGTAGACACAGGGGAATCAGGTTGTCCCACGTGGAGCTCACAGTCTTAATTCCCATTTTACAGATGCGGTAACTGAGGCACCGAGAAGTTAAGTGACTTGCCCAAAGTCACACAGCTGCCAAGTGGCCAAGCCGGGATTCGAACCCATGACCTCTGACTCCAAAGCCCGTGCTCTTTCCACTGAGCCACGCTGCTTCTCATGAGCAGGTGAGCAGGTGAGACTCACGGTCTCTATCCCCATTTTACAGAAGAACTAACTGAGGCCCAGAGAAGTGAAGTGATTTGCTCAAGGTCACACAGCAGACAAGAGGCAGAGCTGGGATTAGAATCCATGATTTTATGACTCCTAGTCCCGTGCTCTATCCACTTCACCATACTGCTTCTCTCCCAAGCACTTAGTTACAGAGCTCTGCACAAAGTAAGGGCTCAATAAATACAACTGATTGATTGCTCAGAATGGGGATTTTGCTGTTTACTCCAGAGGAAGGAGAGGCAAAATGGCAAATGCTCTAAATTGAAGTGGTATTAAGACTTCCAACCTCCCCTAATTGCAATCCTTCAGTTTGCACCAGATGACACTTATCTGGCTCCACTGGACAATGAGTTCACATCACAGTAGAGTCATGAGATTTTCTTACTTGTAGGATAACCCCCTCAGTTCTTTCCAGTCCTCACATCTCTGAACCACAATAGGTGAAGTCATTACTGTAGGGTCATAAAACTATGCACAAAAATGCCACATGGGATCAAATCAAACTAAAATAACTGTTGAAAAAAAGTCTAATTACAATGGAATTTCACTATCCCTCTTGATCATACTAAGAAATAGAGATTCAACTAGACTTCCAGTTCCAAAGGTTGGGTATAATTAGCCAATTATTATTATACGTAAACTAGGTGGTTACTTCATTGTAGTTGCCTTATGACCCTCTATCTTGCTAATTATCATTGACCTGCAATAAATAGGCCAATATGTCTCTTCCTAAAGAGAGGATGTTTAGAATCATGTGGTCTGAGAAAGTTTTGTTTGCTGGAAAAATTGGTAAATACAACTTGGTTTGATAAATCCTGTCCAAAATCCCTTTACTTCATCAAATGCAGTTCTTCTAATAACTTTATTTGTCCAACCATAAGAGTTTAAAAGCAAAAATCTTTCACAAATAACTAAAACAAAATAAAGCAGTATTTAGAAAAATCTAGGGTGTAATGATTAGCAGATTAAAATGTTAAAGTCTTCAACTGGAAAGACTGAAATTCAGAGCACCATATAGATTATGATTATCTACCAAGATTTGAAAATGACTTTCAGCCCCAAAAATTCTCCAATAAATTTAGGCTTTTTTCTGAGCAAGTAGAAAGATAAAGATGTAAATGGAATGAGGCTATTATACAAATGAAGTTGCACAATTTGAAAGACAACTTCCCTAACCCTGGACATTATCATTCTTGATTTATTCCATTTCTTCCTGGGAAATTTGTTCAATTCCTTATCTGATCCTTGTTCTTCCTACTGCTCCCACTCTTCGTAAATATTTTTAAGTCTGGCCCCCTTTGACTGACTCCTTGTGGGTAGGGACCATACTCAATCTCTCTCTCTCTCTCTTTCACATACTGTCATTTTGGCAGTGATTCTGCATCCTTGGCCTGTTGAAATATTTTGCCTCTTCAGTTCACTAATATATTTGGTTAAAGTCTCACTAGATGGCAGCATTGCTTACACGGAAGGCAATTTTTGCCCATCTTTGTCTCAAATTCTTCAGAGGAGATCACACCCCAGGGTATTGATTATGAAAGGTCATTAATGAATTTGTTACTAAATAACTGCAGCCATCACAGAACGGTACACAATGAAAACCTTACTATGGACTAGTGGAAAGAGCCCAAGCCCGTGAGTCAGAGGACCTGAGACCTAACCCTGGCTCCGCCACTTGCCTGCTGTGTGACCTTGGACAAGTCACTTAATTTCTCTGTGTCTTAGTTGACTCAATTGTAAAATCACTGTGAGTCCCATGTGGGATACGGACTGTGTCCAACCTGTGTGATCTTGGGCAAGTCACTTAACATCTCTGTGCCTCAGTCACCTCATCTGTAAAATGGTGATTAAGACTGTGAGCCCCACATGGGACGACTTTGTACAACCTGAAGTTCTTGTATCTACCCCTGCGCTTACTGCAGTGTCTGGCACATAGTAAGTGCTAAACGAATACCATTTAAAAATAATTAAATAAAAAGGACCAAATGAAGTAAACTGACCCATTAACGAGTTACGCCAATGAAGGCCAAACCTAATGAGTAGAACAAATTTCACCAATCACGGGAATAGAAATTTCATAGTGAGCAAAATGACCACAGAATTGACCACCCAAAGTGCAAATCCTCCAGACATAAGGAAGGATGTATGGCTTTAAATATAACCCAAGAAAACAGAGTGCACTCTATAAACCAGAGTTTGGGGAAAACTTTCCAGGCAAAGTACAAGAAATTAATCATTTGAGGCTAGCCACAGGATGCCAAAGGGGTAGCAAAATAGCCAAAAGCTTCAGTGAGTCTTTTAGTTGCATCTTAATTCAGCAAGTATTAAAGAACTTCTCCTATCTGCAGCAATGGAACCAAGTTGCTTAAGCAGCAACAGTGCCCATGGCCGACGGAGAGTATTTATTATTCAATAGTATTTATTGAGCGCTTACTATGTGCAGAGCACTGTACTAAGCGCTTGGGATGAACAAGTCGGCAACAGATAGAGACAGTCCCTGCCGTTTGACGGGCTTACAGTCTAATCGTATCTGTATGCTGAACACTGTACTAAGCACTGAAAAAAGTATATGACTAAGAATAAGAAACAGTTCCTGGCCTCTGAGGGGTTCATAAACTAAGAAGTGGGGAGGTTTGGAAAGGCAAAACAACCAAAACTAGGAAAACAGTAATATGGCTAAAGGAATACTTCATGTTCCTCATCTCCCGGGCAGACTTGTTTATAAAACCCAACAGTCACAACCACCCCAACCCCAACCTTTTAAAAGTTTGAAGGATCTCATCCTGCCTCTTGCCCCCCTGCAGATCATAAGTTTCCTGCAGGTGGGGATCTGGTCTACCAGCTTTACTGTATTGTACTCTCCCAAGCACTTAGAACAGTACTCTGCACTCGATAAATATTCCATAAATATCACTGATTGATCAACTGATTGATTCATCTCCTCCCAGCCAGGGTGGGGAGAGCAGGATGAGGCCCAAAGTCTACGAGAATGGAGGCTTTGAGGAAATCTTTCAGGTGTTGAGGGTTGCCTTTCCTGGAATTGGATTCACCAAACATGCCCTTTGGCCAGAGTCAGATGGATCACAGGTCTAGACAGAACACTGATATTCCTTAGTTTAGCAGTTTTCACGTATCTATCCCAGGGCTTAGAGTAGTGCTTTATGCATAGTGTGAGCTTAACAAATACCATCATCAGTACTATTCTCATGATTATTATTATGTTCTTAAATGACACGAGCAGGATTCCAAAACAGCTGCTACAAAGTGACCTGAGGTAGGGGGTGGGAGAGAGAGAAGGGGGTACGATTTTTAATTCACTCAACATGTGGAAAGAGGAAACTTTCCTGAGAACAAAATTAAATAGACTCCAGCTTAAAGCATTTATGGGAAAGGCTTGACATTTGGAGATGGGGCTACCCTTACCTACAAGACTTGGGAGAAAACACACAGGGAAAAGCAAACACATCTGGAATCAAAGAGGCATCAAATATCAGACACTCTCCTAAGTTAAATACCTCTGTTAAAAAAGGGCATTGTAGTTCATGGATCGCTGTAGTTTTCAGAGGAATACTGTACTGTAGTAAGATAATTTTCTATTAAACCAGACCTGCTCTCCCGTGACACTCGACATTCTTAAAGACAGCACAGAAACACTAGGACGAAAGAGATCCCCAAGGGCTTTGTTCGTTTCCTCCTTTCAGAAATGTGTCATTTCTTTCAGTAGTACATCAAAATGCTCTATTTTCTACCCGTCAGGATATCCCTACTGTCAATCACTGGGTGCAGACCACTGTACTAAGCACTTGGGAAGGTTCAAAACAACAGAGTTAGTAGAAATGGTCCCTGCCCTCAAGGCACTTTCAACCTACTCCAAAGGTTCCTAAGAAAATTACAAGACTTTAATCTTCTTCCTTCCATCTCCAGCTTCTCTGAGGGGCAGGACAGTAGCCAAGAATCCTAGATCTCCTGGATGGAGAAATTGAGTCACAAAAGAGCTACCTCACCTGTCTTAGATTCTAGACAGTCACTGGTTGAAGTGGGGAGAAAAATCTATATTGGCTTTAGATGTATCAAACTAAGAGTTACAAGGTAAATATAAGTGAGGATCAATTAATATAATTTGGATCAAAAAAAATGACTCTTAGCCACTATCCATTGCTCCTTCCATATGCAGAAATTCCACAGTGCACCATAAAAACGTACATCGTTTTCAACACAACTTGAATATTAATGCAACCAAAGGCACACAAAAATGGCTCTCTTGATACTGAAGGTTTTAACACACTTATTGGTGTGCCACAGCATGTTTTAAGCTGATAATAATCAAGGCTTCCCACCCCCTAAGAAATGGCAAAGAATCATGGCAAAATCCACATATCAATCCAACACAGTAAAGATTCAAAACAACCTATGGAAAGACCTGGACTCACCTTAGGGCAAATACTCTTGCTAAGAAACTTGAATTAGATATCACAAAATAGGACTTCTTGTGGACTTTTAAAATAGCTGTAAAATAATTTGCTTATCTAAGGGAAGATCAAACATTTTTGTCTAAGCAATCCCTTCACATCAGCAATTCCTGACCTTACAGAGTTCATTTCACCTTTCTACACCTTTCTTGATCCCTCCTTTCATAAAAGAGGTTAGTACTGAAAGCAGCAGTTCTGATCTCCCAAAAGGATCCTCCTACTTCTAGACATACGTCAATATTCCCCAAAAAACAGATACTGCTTTCAATCTACCTACCTGGAGAGAGCATTACAGCCTATTTGGTGTACATTTTAGGCAAGAACCCCATCCTTTTATAACAATGTCATCACTTTATAAGAAATGCTTTGTCACAAATTTGTAACGTTCCTACTGCTTTCTCTTCCATTCCTCAACTTTCCCCACGTTTATCCTTTCCTAGAGTTAAACCACAAGAAGTAGTAATGCTAAGTAACTTAGCACCCTGTAATTGTCTGGAAGTGAAATGAAAACATCCTGTTTTTTATGAGCCTCTTCTCCCAGGCTATGAATCAGTTGAAAAAACTCTGACATTTTATCCCACCATGCAATTCAGGGACAGCATCAAGGGAAAAGTAAACTGAGACTAGTGAGTGACCTAAAGATAAAACAGTATTACCCATTCAAGTAATGGCAAGCCTAAGCTTTGGGGAAATACCAGGAGGGCAAACCCAAACATGCATGCATGTACGTACACACACACACACATACATACACACACACACACACACAGAGTCCATCCTTGGCCTACTGCTTTCTTAAGAAGAGAATTATTAAAAACAAAGACATGCCAGCACTGCTACCCTAGACGACACTAAGAAAGTTTCATAGGCTAAAATGACTAGTGAGACTTCAAGAGTCCTAGATATATCCTGATGTAGCTTTATCTTCTGAGTCCTGGCCTCTGCCTACAGAAGTATATTGCAGGCATTCACCCAAGGTGCCAATACCAAGAACTCTTAAATTCAGAGTCTTGAAAGAGAGAAAAGCTAATAAAATAGGAGGTTATAAGATCCTTGTGGGCAGGGACTACATTTATCCAACTTTATTATACTGTAATAACAATAAGTGTGATATTTAAGTGCTTACTATATGCCAAGCATTGCACTAAGTGATGGGGAATATATAGGATAATCACGCCCACATGGGGCTCACAGAGTAAGGAGGAGGGAGAACAGGTACTGAATCCCCATTCTGCAGATGAAGAAACTGAAGCACAGAGAAGTTAAGGGACTTGTCCAATATCATACAGCAGATAAGTGGTGGAGTTGCGATTAGAAGCCAGGGTCTCTGACTCCCGCTCCCAAACTCTTTCACTAGGCCACAGAGCTCCCCATTGTATTTTCCTAAGTGCTTAGTAGAGGGCTCCACACACATTAAGCACCCAATAAATGCAACTGACTGGAGGATCTAGTAGTAATGACATTAGTGAGTTTCTACTGAATGCAGCGCATGGTGCTAAGCACTTGAGAGACACAACAGAAGGATGATGAGCTACAGCATTTATTTGATTCCTCTTCTGATGATGCAATTGATTTCTTTGTGCCATCAGAGGTAAGAACACAGTTCCATCTCCAAGGAAGCCTAACGGCAAGACACTATCCCCTCTTCCCCACTTTCACTCCTGGGAAGTTTTCCCTTTCAGGGGAGAAGAATTCCCAGAGTTCCTTCAGGTAGCCCTGCTCCGGGGTTGGAGGACTTTTTTGTTTTTGTTTTTTGGCAGGGGGAGAAGGGAATGTTTGTTAAGTGCTTACTATGTGCCATATACTAAGATCTGATAATTAGGTTGGACACAGGCCGTGTCCGACTTGGGGCTCACAGTTGTAATCCCCATCAGAGGTAACTGAGGTAGAGAGAAGTTGAGTGACTTTCCCAAGGTTATATAGCAGATAAGAGGGGGAATAGGATTAGAACCCAGGTCCTTCTGACTCCCAGATCCATTTTCTATCCACTAGGTAATACTGCTCCTCTTGACTCTGACAAAGGGACATATGTGGGAGCAGAGAAAAGAAGGCTGGCTTTCAGAGCACTCGACCATTTCTAACAAGTTGTCTAGACTGTCAAACTACAGAAAATTTACAGCAGGGAGATGCCCATAGCTGGAGACATTAAGTCTAGCCAGTCCAAAGCACTTGTCCCTGGTCATTGGTTTGACTAAACTTGACATAGGACGACACCAGTTTACCACCAAAGACAAAATCTCTAAGCCAGAGACTTCCTTTCGTCTCTTTACTTATTACTCAGGAAAACATTCATGTGTGTGGGATAGATAGCAGGAGACATAGAGCAACCCAGACAGTGTTTTCATGTATGCAGGCTGGAATGAAAAAAAAACCATTAGAAATGTTTCAACACAGGAACAGTTTTTCAAATTGGTGGCACAGCAAATTGCATTAGCCTTGGCTCTTCGCAATATCATGGCTGGAACTGTTATACAACCAATTCTCAATTATCCACAGTAACAGGGGACAGGATGAACATGAATTAATGAAGTCCACTGATAATACAGAATCTCATCCTAGCTAATAATGTCAAACTCTTCCTTTCCACTCTTCCTCCATCACCCTAGCACCAGAAGTGCTAACGAGCAGCACGGTGATTTGAATTTCTTCTCCTGTATTTCCCTGTCCTACCTTCTGGTGGAGGAACTAATGAGCTGAGAACAGTCGATGAGAAGGCAGGAGGTGAGAGGAGCAAAAAGGACGGAGGAGGAGGTGGGAGGAGCACGGGAGAGGCAGAGGAATTGGAGGAATCAGAGTGGACAGCTTGCTAGCTGCAGAGTAATTCAGAGACAGCCAACAGTTAAACCGAATTGAGTGATCTTGGAGGCCAGCAGAAATGCCAAAAATGCAGACTCGCATTCTAAATGGACAGGGCATTAGGGCAGCTAAAGAAGGAGAGAGGACATATACATGAACTAGGCTGGTTGATCCCTATGTAATTTCAACCTAGTGTACTGGTTCTGAACTGAGATTCCAGCATCTTCCCAATCTGAAAAAACAATGTGCGATACCCCACAGTCATTCAGCCTCATCCTACAAGTTACTCTATCTCCCAACGTGTTCTTAATAAGCCCTGAATCCCTTGTGAGTGTAAAGAAATCAGTGGTTAGTGTTTTTTCCTCCTTGCTCCTCCTTTCCTATTCTCCCAGCTGAACCCAAAAAGAGGGGTCTTGGTAAGACATAAAATTGCCACCCATGCATCCACAAAGTCTTTAGAGGGGCTGATCCAGGGATTCTGGACATAAAAATGTGGAGTACTTTAACAGCCCATCACCACAAATGCAAAAGAAACTTCTCTGCACAAGCTCCCATCAGCCTGAAGATTGAGGCAAGGAGGCAGAACTGGATGCTGGCCTTCTGGATACTGAAGCAGCAGCACATCAGTATAACGTATTTACTTATATTAATGTCTGTCTCCTTTTCTAGTAGGCTACAAGCTCCCTGTGGGCAGGGAATAATGTCTACCAAATCTCCATACCATACTCCCACAAGCACTTAGAACATTGCTCTGCATACAGTAAGTGCTCAATGAATGCTACTGATTGACTGCACCCTACCTGAGCAATTGTTTTTAGGAATGTATTCATTCATTCATTCAATAGTATTTATTGAGCGCTTACTATGTGCAGAGCACTGTACTAAGCGCTTGGGATGAACAAGTCGGCAACAGATAGAGACAGTCCCTGCCGTTTGACGGGCTTACAGTCTAATCGGGGGAGACGGACAGACAAGAATCGGGGGACAATGTACTGTCCCCTAGGAAGAGAAAGGGGCCCCAAAAGCCCAGCAGCATCCTTGATTGGTTAGGTTAACATGTTAGCCCTGGGCTAGGCAGAGATCTCCTATGCTCTAATTCCTACAACCCAATCAAAGGAGAGAAAAATAGTTGGGGTTTTTTTAAGGGTGGGTATCTTCCAATTTTGGGACAATGCCTTTGCATTCACATCAGCTTGATCACAACCTCTGCAGTGACCTGGCTAAGTGCTTAGTACAGTGTTCTGCACACAGTAAGCACGCAATAAATGTGATTGAAAGAATGAATGAATGCCATCTCTACCACTTCTCTGCTGTGTGATCTTGTGCCACTTAACTTCCCTGTGCTTCAATAACCTCATCTGTAAAATGAGGATTAAGCCTGTAAGTTCCATGTGGGGCATGAACTGTGTCCAACCTGATCAGCTTGTGTCTTTCCCACGCTTAGTATAGTACCCATAGCAAGCACTTGACAAATAACATTAAAAAAAAAACCATCAACATGAATTTAAGCAGTTGCTTGGTGGGTTGAAGCCATAGTCAACCGCCCAGCTCTACTCTGGAAATGCTGAGAAGGGTGTCACTCATTCCTGAACTAAAATACAGCATTCATCCCGTGCATATCTTGCTACTTTTGAGAGTTGTGGGGAAATGAAGGGTTATTTATCATGCACTGTTGCTTTTTTATTATCAGTCAGCTTGGGCTAGGGAGAAAGCCAGTTCCTTAGACACAGAGAGGCACATACTCAGTCTCTTCCCATTCTCTCAAACACTCTCTCTCCCTCCTTTTCTCTCTCCCTCTCCCTCACAGGGAAATTACCTCATCATGGAGCAGACCAGGTAATAATCGTTGTTCAGCAGTTATGCTCCTCTGATGAGCCTCTGAGCCAATTTGGTATGAGCGATGCCCAGAATAAATGCACTCTCTAGCCAATCAGAAAGAATGTCAGAATCTGGGGGCCAAACAGGTGCAGTCTTCCAACCCCCTTTAAACAATGGCTCCTTCCACTTTTTAAGTCCACCCTCTCCCCTTCCCTCTTTTTATGGCATTTATTAAGCACTTACTATGTGCCTGGAACTGTTCTAAGCGCTGGGGAAGATACAAGCTGATCAGGTTGGACACTGTAAATGTCCCGTTTAATCCCCATTTTACAGACGAGGAAACGGAGGCACAGAGAAGTTATGATTTGTCCAAGGTCGCAAGGCAGACAAGAGGCAGAGCTGGGATTAGAACCCAGATCCTTCTAACTCCCAGGCTCATCCTCTATCCAATAGGCCACACTGCTTCTCACTTCTTTTCTTCTCACTGCATTACTAAAGCACTAATCTCCATCTGGAGCACATACATATGTACCCTTAGATTGCCTCTCCAAACCAGATCCCCATGATTTACCCTCCCTGCCTTGTTGCTTTCAGAGTCTAGGAGCAAGCAAATAGGCTCATTTGCAAGACTCTTCTACTCCCATCCATCAAGCTCAGAGCAAACAGCTCTTAGTTGCTAATACCTTACAATCACTACTGAAAAAGATTTTCAAATTACTTCAAGGCCAACCCACCCTTGAGAGCTGGGTGAGCTGGACGTACACAGTATTCTCCTTTAAATGTTTGCCTGCACTTACTTGATAGGGGTACAGGGTGACTCCATTAGTTCTCGACAGCGACCAGGTGGCGTCCACATACTGATGGGCTTGGATGGCGACTGAGTTGGGGATGTTGCCATTGCTGGGGCTGGTGGCCACTTGGAGGCTGGACTTGGCTTGGTGAGTTGGAGATCCAATCTTCTTTTCTGCCCCATTGACTATCCCAAGGCTATTGGGTTTGCCACTGTGCTTATTGGCCACGACGCCTGTATAATTGGAGGAGGCATAGGGGGCAGGCACGAAGGCCCAATCTCTGGGCTGCTGGGGAGTCCCCACTTGCCCCCGGGACCCCACAAGGGTGGGGACGTTGGAGAGCGGTGGGGGCGAGCCAGGCGAGCCATCGTAATGCTCACTGTTGGTGGCCTGTTCCAAGGTCAGCACCATCTGGATTGCCTCCTGCTTCAGCTGGTTCAGGTGGGTAGCACATATGTCGCACCTGTTGTCTCGTTCATTCCACGCTTTCCGGGTGGTGTTGGGGACCTGGAGCTTATCGTGAATCCCAGAAGGGAAGGCTGGGTCCTGTAGGGCAGACAGGTCAAAGGAAAAAAAACAGTGGTTAATAGGAGAAGCAGGAAAGATAGGAAGAAGAGGGGCAAGTTCACAAAGTTCTAAAATCAACAGAAGATCTGGGGACTGCAGGCAGGTGGCAGACTCAAATGAGAAATCTGTGGGCAAGGGATAGCCCCCAGACTTCACTCCTCTCCTCCATGTTATTTTCCACCCTTGCTCCCCACTCCAACCATCCTCTCTCTCTCTCTCTTCCAAGTACCCGACCCTCTCACTACCCTGAATTTGTCTGGAAAAGAAACAGCAAAACCCTTGATGGACATTAGTTCTCTCCAAAACAATCAAGAGAATAATAATACTAATGATGGTATTTGTTAAGCATGTACTACGTGCCAAGCATTGTTCTAAGCACTGGGGTAGATACAAGGTAATCAGCTTGTCCCACATGAGGCTCACAGTCTTAATCCCCGTTTTCCAGATGAGGTAGCTGAGGCACAGAGAAATTAAGTGACTTGCCCAAAGTCATACTGCTGACAAGTGACGGAGCCAGAATTAGAACCCATGACCTCTGACTCCCAAACCCATGCTCTTTCCACAGAGCCAAGCTGCTTCTCAATAAGCACAACCCTCATGTCTAGGGCCCAAAGGGTAGACCAGGAGAGAAGCAAGCAGAACGCTGATGAGAAATGATGAGGAGTAGCATGGCTTAACGAGAAACAGTGTGGTCTAAACATGGGCCTGGAAAAAACACGGGCTTGGGAGTCAGAGGACCTGGATTCTAATTCCGGTTCCACCACATGACTTCTGAGTGATCTGGGGCAAGACATTTCACTTCTGTGTGCCTTGGTTACCTCATCCGTAAAGTGTGGATTATGACTGAGAGCCCCAAGTGGGACATGAACTATGTCAAATCTGATTAGTTTGTGTCTGCCTTTGTGTTTAGTACAGTGCCCGGCACACACTTACATTCCATCTAAAAAATATACCTATCTTGTTTCTTCTTTCCTTTCAGTTTTAATGAAAATCTCTATCTGTGCAGGGACCTTCCCGAGTTGGTTGTGAACAAAGACACGTGTTCTTTATTACTCTACCACTGTGGAAGTATCTGAGGGAAGTGAGGATGGAGAAATGGAGGGAGGAGGCTGTTAGCCACATGGGGAAGGAATCAATGCATATTTAGTGGTGGGGAAAATAGAATTTCTGTGGCCTGATTTGTGAGAACCGCTTGTACTGCTAATTTTAAGGTACATTTCCTTCCAGGGCCAAAGGAACAACCTGGCCAAGCCAAAGTCTATTGTCAGTGATATGGAAGCACTAGAGGAGGAGGGGGCGGGGGGGGCCAAAAATACAGAGGAGACAGAAGTAGGCAGGGAAATTATCAGTGCATGAGTCATTCTTAATTACAATCTATCTTGATTATCAACACCAGCATTTTGTTTTCACTGTTTAACTACCATGAATAGTTCTTAGGCAAGCAATGATTAATCGATTAATAAATCGCGAGGACTCATTATACATTAGCAGTGAAGGAGGGGTCCGGGAGGCAGAATAAAGCAGAGGAGAGCTCAGAGAGAGTAAGACTCATCAAGCTGTGGGTCACCCACTGCCAACCCGGGACAGAGAAAGAGGACTCAAAGGCCAAGCATCTTGGGCTTTTCCTTCCCTGATAAGAAACCTTGACATCCCAGAGGAAGGGAATCCAATGAAACTAAAACAATAGTCATCTCAGAGACACAATACTCGGGAAAGTTAATTAGCCTAACTACTTCCGGCACAGATAGGGTTTTCACTATGTGAGTGGAAACATCACATTCAGAGGTTTGATGGTCGATTTGATTTAAAAAAAGGAAAATGAAAGTATTAAGTCCGCACCCCAAAATCACTCATGCCAGCCCCACCTGTATTGCATCATTATCACCAAGCATATACTCAACACCCACGTTCCTAAGGCATGTAGGTGCAAGATCCTCGAAGGCTTTCTGTCTGTGAAAGAGCCTAGATATAGCCCAGCAACTTCGGATAGGAATCCCCACAAAGCTAACCATCATCAGTGCAGTCACAAGAGAAAGCAGCGTGGTCTAGTGGATAGAGAACGGGCCTGGGAGTCAAAAGGATCTGGGTTCTAATCCTGGTTTGCCACTAGTCTGCAGTGTGACTCTGGGCAAGTCACATCACTTCTCTGTGCCTCAGTTTCCTCATCTGTAAAATGAGGATTAAGTCCGTGAGCCCCAAGTGGGACAGGGACTATGTCTAACCTGAAAACTTGTATCTACCCAGTGCTTAGAACAGCACCTGGCTCATAGTAAGTGCGTAATGAATACCATCAAAAAAAAAAGGGTAGCCAGGCCTACCTTAACATCAGTCTCATGAGGAAGAGGGAAGTAACATCACCAATAAAAAACCTGAGGGAAGATGCTATTCCATTTGCACAACAAGCTCAAATCCACCTAATGCATGTGTGACTAGTCTAATATGACTTCAGCAAGGTTACCTCTGGCTTCCAAGGTGAGTGGGGGTGAGGTAGTGAAGAGGAAAAAGAAAGTAAAGGACTGAAGAGAGAAAGTAATATAACTTAACAGGCAGGAGCAAATGGAGGTTTATCCTCTTATCCTCTTCTCTACTTAGTTCCATCCTCTCTAGTGTAATGCTCTTAACAATAATAGTTAATAATAATTATGGCACTTGTTAAGGCCTTACAATGTACTAAGCACTGTTCAAAGTTCTGAAGTAGATACAAGTTATTCAGGTTGGACACAGTCCCTGGCCCACATGAGGTTCACAGACTAAGCAGGAGGGAGTAGGATTTAATCCCCATTTTCCAAGTGCTTAGTATAGTGCTCAGCACACAGTAAATGCTCAATAAATACCACTGATTGATCGATTTACAGATGAGGTAACTGAGGCCCAGAGAAATTAAGTGATCTGCCCAAGGTCACACAGCCTACACTCATGTCATTTCTGTGTGTCTGTTTCTACTATTTGGATGAAATGTTTATTTCTATTTGAGTAACTGCATCTCTCCCATCTTTCCCCCCTCCCCCAATAGGTTTTATACTCCTCCACGACAGGGAATACATCTCCTATTTCCTTTCAATTCCCTCGTGCCTAGAATGGTGTTTAGCACTCCAAAGAAACTTAAAAACTTACTCAAGTCTTTGTCTGACCTGGAACCTGGGCACGTAAAGAGTTGTTTTCCTTCTGACAGATCCATGGGCAACATTTAATGTATTACTGCTGCAGGGCCCTAAATCACCCATTGTGGCCTGAAGGAGTGAATGCAGCTCCCGAAACTTGAACACCAAGGAGAGAGGGGCCAACTGATAATATTCAATTTTGGAAGTAATTTAAGCAGTTTGGGAAGACCATTACCTCTTGCAAACCACTAAGTGAGGTAGTTAAGGCACTGAATTAGTGTACACACAGTAACAGCAGACATGCACTAACTAGAGTATCATGGTTCTCGCTAAATGCCTAACTTCCTACCAAGAAAGAATTTGGCTTTGTGTGTGGTTACTGCCCCATTTCACTTCTTCTAAGCGATAAATGATTTTCGCAACAAATACCTATTTCTCAAAGAGGTTGGTGCATTAATGACACCACATATGCACTTGTACCATGTTTACAGTTCCTTCTAGAAAATGGTGGGTTTTTTTTTTTTATCAACTTCTCCATTCCCAGACTCTTCTTACACACGTGGACATTACATAGAAAACTGAGAGCCCTTGTCTGTTTTACTATGTCTAGGGAAGAGGGGAGAAAGAAAGACAAGCAATTCTCAATCCAGAATGTTAGGGGCTACAGAAAAAAGGGAATTTTCCTAAGGAACATTAGTCATGACACTACTAGTTGTTTCAAGGTTGAGTTTCTTGGACTATCACCTAAAATGCCAGCAGGGAGAGGAGGATGAAGAGAGGTCATGATCTCATTCTAACATCTTGAAGAGTGAGAACAAGCTTCATTTATACTCTCTCACCCTACATAAATCTGAGGTATTATTATAACTAGACTTTGACCATAGGCTGATAATACACCATCCAGAACCGAAAGCTCTTAAATACAATCCCTGTAGCATTTATGTACATGTTATATACTCTATTACTTCTTCCTATATGAAATGTATTAGAATGCTAGAGACTGGACTGGAAGCTCTCTGAGGGCAGGGGTTATGTCTACTAATTTCACTTTTCCACTGCAATCTTTCAAGGGAGTAGTACAAGGCTCTACATACAAGGAATTTAATAAATATTATGGATTGACCACTTCCTTTCTCTCAAACACTGTCTCTTTATATATATGTGTGTGTGTGTATATATATATGTATATATATATATATATATATATATATATATATATATAAATGTGTGTTTCAAAAAAAGAAAATGTAGAGGTGAAATGTGAAATGAGCATAAACATCAGCATGGAAATAGGCACACACTGTCAGAGCCAAAGCTGTTCTTTGAAACAAATTAAATTCAACTGGGATACAGATACTGAGGCAATGGCATGTGTTTGAATCATTGTGCTGCTCACGTGAAACTGTTGGAGTGTTAAAGACAGGTGGGAATTGGCTTGGTAGCGCTCCTTAGTGAACCACTTGAAAAGAAATGTTTCTGGTGATTTGACATTTCGTTTTTAAATTTAAAAAAAGTAATGGTATTTCTTACTCACTTGAACCTTCTGGGAGCTAATCATGAACCACTCACAAGATGCTCAGAGGTGTTGGTAATCATGAATACATATAGAACCCCCTGACAAACCTCACTTCCAGCATCCTGGACCTCAGCATTACTTGGACAGGCAGGGGAGGAAATGGTGCACTTCAGGTTCTTTTCAGCATAGGCACCCTGATCAAGGCTACCCCCTCCCCCAACACCACCAAGAAAATACTGAGCAGGAATGGGAGGGCCAATCTATCGTATTTATTGAGCACTTTACTGTGTGCAGAGCACTGTACTAGTGCTTGGGAGAGTACTATGCAACTGAGTTGGTAGACATTTCCTTCCCACACTGATCTTAGTCTAGAGGAGGAGACAGACATTTATATGTATATATATATATATATATATATATATACATAAACTAAGGATATGTGCAATGTAGCACTTCCCCTCTAGACTGTAAGCTCACTGTGGGCAGGGAACTTGTCTACCAGTTTTGTTGCATTGTACTCTCCTAAGGGATTAGTACAATACTCTGCCCAAAGTAGATGCTGAATAAATGCCACTGATAATGATAATGATGATGGTAAATGCTGTGGGGCTGAAGTGGTATGAATACCAGCTATCCAAAGGGTACAGACCCAAATGTATAAATGATGCAAAAGGGCGAGGGAGTCGGGGAAAGGAGGACTTAATTGGGGAAGGAAGAGATGTGACCTTATAACTCCAAAGGTGGGGAGAGCAATGACTTGGTGAATATAAAGGGTCAGGGAGTTCCAGGCCAGTGGAAGGGCATGGGAAAGCGGTCAGGGGCAAGATAGACAAGTTCAAGGGACAGTGAGCAAGTTGATGCTAGAGTAGCAAAGTGTGTGTACTGCGCTGTAGTAGGAGATCAGTGAGGTAAGGTAGAAGGGGGCGAGCTGATTGAGTGTTTTAAAGCCAATGATTGAGTACTTCAAAGCCGATTAATTTCTCAGGATACCAAAGAAGCTGATGACCACTCTCTCACATAACTTTGGGGTTCACAGCCGTGGCCACTGCCAGAGTGGAAAGTATCCCTCAGTAGCCTTGAGTGCAGGGAGGAAAGCCAAGTGAGCCCAAAGATATTATGCTTACTGCCACACTCAGTTATAGAGTGAGAGTGCCCTCCAAGGCCAAATTGGCCCAATGGGATACTAGGAAAATCCCAAAGGTCCATCTCTACCTAATCAAGCACCGATATTTTAGGCATTCAAGCAGGCACCTTGTTAGGATGCTCCATAATAGGCCTTTAAACTTAGAAATTCTCCCATGGTCTAGCCTGAGCCTCAGAAAGACAAACAGGCACCTCAGCAAACCACCTGCAGTGAGGGGACTTGAGGTTCCAAGTCGGAATCCCATCTCACTACACCTCAGCCTCCCTCGTCGCAATGGAACAAAGCAGATAAGGGACAGTCCAAAAAGGAAGTAAGGATCTGCTAAACGGTTGGAATTTTTTCTGCTTTTTTACACATCCGCCACCTAACCCGAGAGAGTATATGTGGGGCTGGAAGCATACTCAAAGCCAACTCCAACAAAAGCCACAGGTGGGAATGAAAAAAAAGACAGGGGTGGATGTGCCAAGGGGAAGGGAGAGAACACACAATGCGGCTAATAGCCTCTCACGCTTCTGATGAGGAGGCCTCTGAGGGAGCACAGCTCCTGAACCTTGCCCCCGAACCTAAAGCATCCAACCATGCCACTGTATGGTGGCACCTGTGATCCCTGAGGAATCAGGCCTGGGGCCCTGAGCCAGCATCCCAGAGTTCCATCTGAAGGGACATAAAGGTCCTTTTGTACCCCGGCCGGCCCTCTAAGGCTAGGTTGAAGGGCTGAGACACCGGGAGGTCCAAGCAGAAGTGGAAAGGCATTTGTTTTAATGGATTTTTCCCAGAGGCCTTTGCGCAGGATCAACTGCATTAATCTCAGGTTGTCACCCAAGGAAGGGTGAATGGGCAGCATTCTCTTAGCCCCTCGGTGCCTTTAGTCCCAAATCCAGTCATCACCAAATACAAAAGCACAGTGTTTCAATACAGCTCCGTGGTACTTTTGTGCTTCACTAGCATACCATTAAATGCTTGGTTTTTGAACATATTTTTATAGAGGGTTTTTTTTTTGCTTAACTTTAGGGGGGCTTGCCAGGTTTACAGGGGCTGTTTCTGTTTGGTCTGAACAGTTCAACAATCCATGCCCCATTCTCCGTCTATGCACATTCCATAGTAATCACAATATCCCATTCTCCCTAGCCCCTGTAAACCCCCAATCTCCAGCCTGCTCGGCTGAAGCAAAATGTGAGCAGTCCCAATTGGAAAGTGCTCATAGCATGGACTCAATGAAAGTATTCAAAGCCAAACCTGATGGGCTAGATACTTCCTACTCCTTCTATACTCTTCCAGCCTCTCTTCCTCCTCATGCACATGTGTCACCGTGAGCTGTAGCCCTGCCTCTTAAGTGGCTGGCTGGCCACCTCCTACTCCCCCGGAAAGCCCACGCGGCCATGACTTGCTGGATGACCTTTCCCAATCTTTAAGTACAGCCACCTGTGAGCGCCACACTCAGTATTTCGCGGTGTCTCTTTTCTAACCAGTCCCCTACAAATACTGAGGGATGACTGAAACCTCAAATTCAGAAGGTGCTTTCGTTTTTCGGTTTTTTCAGAAATGCTGTTACATCAAGTGTTTTATTTGTCATTCCAGTATCCCCGTGAGGAAAAGAGAAGTCTTCTTTCCATTTTCCTGATCAGGAAACTGAGGTCCAGAGAAGTTAAGTGACATGCTCCAGACACATAGGTCAGAGGCAAGGGGAGGACTGGAACTCAGCTCTTCTGATTACCAGACCTTAGTCTTTCTCTTAGGCCCCTTACCTTTGCATGTACATAGGCAGCAGGGACTGCTGGTTATACATTACTACTTTCAGCCAAACTCGCACGCATGACTAAGCACACGTTTATAGTGTCACCTTCAAACATGAAGGAAAAATGTATTTGCTTTTGCCTGATTGCTTTGTGGCTCTGTTATCATCTAGAGTTTCTCTATTAATGCAGATTGTAGTTCCTCCTCCATATCTGCCAGATTTCTTTAAAGCTGGCGTTTTGAAAATTGTCGGCTCTCGGCAAGAACAATGCGTTTGGGAAAGTTTCATTCCACACTCCAATTTCAGGCTAATTCTCTTTTGAATTCTGCTGTGGCGGCTTGCTTCATGAAGAGTGTATAATTTTGACCTTTAAGTTGCAAACACAGATATGTTCGGTGGGAATGGTCCCTAAATTTGAGAGCAGGAAAGAGTCCTGCTGTGCGAATAATGTGATTAATATCACTCCTTCCCATATTATTATTTGTGAAAGCCTTTTCAGCTCCTTTTTCTGCAATGTGCACACCTTGATTTATTGTCACTGAAGCTTGGCCACTTTTGTTAGAAACTGAATTCATTTCACCAATATGATTCTGGTATTATAAATACACAGAGGAAGCAATATTAGAAGAGGCTTGTCTCTCATTGCTACTAAACAATTCTACATTAATGAGTACACTGAATTCCAAGGAGACTGGGAGGCAGTAAGATGGGCTTTTGCTGAAGTAAAACTCCATGGTCCTTGGGTAATCAGACTTTGATAATGTCAAATTTAAACTCCTCACAATCATTTCTCCCCGTTGAAAGCTTTTCAGCACTTTATACTCTGCCAGGGGCCATTTCTGGCATCTCTTGCAACAACCCTAGCTGAATTTACGAACACCTTGGAACCTGTGGAAGACAAAGGTGAAAGGAGGCACACTTGTTCTGCATTTCTCACTGTGTCTTAAAGTTAAAAAAAATTACAAAAATCATTAAGTTTGTAGAAATTCCTTTAAAATGATTTTTTTTTAGGTCTGTGGCTCCATCTTTTGGTTACACTCCCCCAAAGCATTTACTGTAGCTCCCTCTGGCATAGTTGGGCTGAGGAAATCCTGACCTCATAGTAACAACAATAACAATGGTACTTGTTAAGCACTTACTATGTGCCAAGCACTGTACTAAGTGCTAGGGTAGATACAGGTTGGAGAAAGTCCCTGTCCCTCAAGGGGCTCTGTCTAAGTGGGAGGGATTCCTGATTTTGCAGGTAAGGAAACTGAGGCACAGAGAAGTTACATAACTTGCCCAAGGTTACACAGCAGTAGAAAAGTGGTGGTGGTGGTTGTTGTATAGTAGTGTTTACTGAATGTCCAGTGGGGGCAATACACAATATTAAGCACTTGGGAAAGTATAAAAAGAAAAGACCCATCCCCTGCCCACAAGGAGCTTAGACTCTAACAACGGTGTCAGATTTAGACCTCTACTAGTATTTCCTCATTCTCTCCCACCCTTTCATTTACTGGGAAAGCATTTCTAACTCCCCTCTGGATTTTGCTGATCTCTGTAAACTAAGTATATATATATATTATATATAGTATATATATACTGTTTTCACTTAAGTACACTCAGTTTTGCCAAAATGCCCAGATTCACTCTGCAATCTGGGGAGAAAGCTGCTGGGGAATCCGGGCCCCTTCATCCCCGCCTTTAGCCATTAGGGAGGACTGACAGTTCATTTCCTCTTCTCCCCTCCCCATACTCCTCCACGGTCATGGCCGCTGAACTGAAATAGTCCAGGAAGGTTTATGGAGGGGAGTGAACCCTGGATTCCAGGGGCCTGTGTGTTCCAGGCAAAGCAGAGTAGGATGAAATCTCACCTTGGGGGGCTTCCCCAGGCTGCCTTGAGGGAGGGGGGAACCAACCAGGGCCTGAATCTGGCTCCAGCTCTAGGATTTTTTTATGGTATTTGTTTAAGTGCATACTGTGTGTCAGGCACTGTTCTAAGTGCTGGGATAGAGAAAAGGTAATCAGGTTGGACACAGTCCATGTCCCACATGGGGCTCACAGTCCTAATCCCCATTTTATACATGAGGCAACTGAGGCCCAGAGAAGTAAAGTGACTTACCCAAGGTCATACAGACAAGAGGTAGAGTCAGGATTAGAACCCAGGTCTTCCTGATTCCCAGGCCTGTGCTCTATCCATTAGGCCATACACTGCATTCATTCACCAACTGTATGCCCAAAACATCATACGTTATACCTTCAGTTTAATTCTTCAAAACACTCCTTGCTCCCACCTGCGTGGAACTTCTTCCCCTCATCAAATCCACCAGAACTCAGCTCACTCTCTCCTCCAAACCCTGCTGAAATCCCACCTTCTCCAGGAGACATGGCCTGGTTCATGTTCTTCACCCCAGGTCTCATCCTTCCAATGGGGGCTTTTGAGGACTCACAACCCCCCGTGGTCCTTAAGTAGCTACTGATTCACAAAGTCTATTATTTAAGCACTTGTTCATTCACTTGTCCATCTTTCAGTTCACTTGCTATAATCAGCTATAGTTCTCCCCCCCCACTCCACCCCCTACTATAAATTATTTGGGATCTGCCACTCCCGTTAGATTGTAAAAGTCTTTCATATTTTAAAATGAAAAGGGTAAAGAAGAATCCATTAGCTAGGCAGAGAAAAGGGTCTGTTGACAAACAAGGCTAGGAAAAGCATATATTAAAATGCTCTCATCCAAGCTATAAAAACATCAATTTAGCCGAGCTATAAATCAACATGTTAGATTCAAGTTCATGGTAGAGGGCATCAGAACAGTCCCAAAGATGACAGGAAAAACAATTCTACCTGGAGAATGATACAATATTTCTCCTCCCTGTAGCTGGCTCCAGATGCACTTCCCACACTACGTCTCCATAATAACTGTCACAGAATCTTCCACACCACATTCATCGCCATTAAACAAAAGCAACTGACACCATCATTAGGCCTGGGCTTTGGCAGCCATTGGGAAGATTTGGCTACCCAGAGAAATTCATGAAGCCCAAAGGGGACTCATTAGGGATCTAATCCACTTCTTGTAACCAACATAGTGAGGAGGGCTTGAGAAACCAGTCCAGTTTTATTCCATTTATTTACTTTCAGTCACCTGGATGGTGAACACCACAAGAAAATTGGAACGGAGGACTGAACAAGAGAGCAGTAGGTTTAAATCACAGGAGGAGAAGCTTCGCTTGAATTTAGGGAAGTTCCTGATTAGACTGCAAGCTCTATGTGAGCCAGGGACTGTGCCTACCTGATCACTTTTACCTACCCCAGCTCTAAATATTAAGTGCTTAACGAATACTATTAGTAGTAGTAGTATTACTGACTGAAAAAGGCTGATAAAACAGTAGATCAGGAAGATTGTTGCCTCACTGCCCCTGGACATTTTACCGAAAAGAAAACCACCAGCTTACCGGTCTTGGATAGTTTAATCATTTCTCCACTGGGAAGCAAGAGGCTATACCAAATGGCTTCTGGCAGTCTCTGCTAACTCTATCAATTCTTTGGCTCTGCTATCCCGGTGTCCGACTTCACTTTTGGTTCTGCGAGGCACTGCTCGGGCAGAGACACGTTGGCACCTAAACCACTCAAGTTGGACAACCATCAGCTCCCCACTTAAAGGTTTCAAGGGGAGGAGAATCCAACCACACTAAGTAAGCAGCTCTTACCATCTAGTAACCCTTTCCATCAGTTCTGAGGCCTCCTTACCACAGTTTAAGTCCTTTTTTACCCAATAAATTAATTGAACACGAGGAACAGCACGGCCTAGTGGAAAGAGCACAAAACAGGGAATCAGAGGATCTGAGTTCTAATCCCGGCTCCACCACTTACCTGCAGTGTGACCTTGGGCAAATCACTTTACTTCTCTATGCCTCAGCTTCCTCAACTGTAAAATGGGGAGAAGATACCTGTTCTCTCTACTTCTTAGACTATGTGTTCTCCACAAGGGACAGGGACTGTGACCAACCTGATTATCTTGTATCTACCCCAGTATTTAGTGTGTTGCTTGATACACAGTAAGTGCTTAATGCAATAATAATAATAATTTAAAATTTCTCTTGGCGCTGTTGGTATTCCTCACTAAAGGACCCCTTTGAGAGAACATATGATATACACTGAAGAAAAGCAGGAGAGTCTTGGCAGATTGTAAGACATTCCTTGGGTCAACCTGCCGAGTCATTACAAACTGGTGTTTCAATCGTTAATGAGGCAGTGAATTTCTGTGATTTGGGAAGTGACCCCAAAATCCTGGTTAGGGTTTTAGTTTCATTTAAATTTGGTTAATGGGAGAGGAGTCAGGCTTCCCTTTTAATGAAAATGAACTTCAGACTGCAGAGACCACAGGGGAAAAAAGGGTCCATAGCATTAACAGTAGGTCAACAGGATTCATGAGAACCAAGAAGTAAACACAATGAGCAGGAGGAGATGAACTTAATGGGGAAAAAAGATTCAAGTCCCAAGAAGGTAACTGAAGATTTCTGAATAACAACAACTGTGGTATTTATTAAGTTCTTACTATATGCCAAGCTTCAAATTAAGTGTTGGGCAGATACAAGATAATCAGGTCTCACATGGGGTTCACAATCTAAGTTGGAAACAGAACAGGTAATGAACCCCCTTTTGGCAAATCAGGAAACTGAGGCACAGAGAAGCTTAGTGACTTGCACCTAGTCACATAGCAGGTAAGTGGTGGAGCTGGGATTAGACCCCAGGTCCTCTGTCACGGTCTTTCCACTAGGCCACGAGGCTTCCTGAAGCACCACTGTTCGCAGTGCCTGGACATCTGAACTACATACACTTCCACAGGCTAACTTCCCAAGTCACTCATTAGGGATTTGTCATTTCAATTCAGTGCTATCCTTATTTTCTGCCATTTCCCCTAATTTATTTTAAAGTCTGTCTCCCCATCTACTTTGTAAGCTCTGCACACAGTAAGCACTAAATAAATATCATTGATTGATTGCAGATGTCTGAATTTCAAGAAAGGCAATTTATGATGTAAATCAAAGCGCAGACATGGCACCAAAGATTGCTCTTGTCAAGTAGCTTTAAGCTGAGTTTGCCGAAAGAAAAGATCCACCTCATAAAATGTCAGACCCAAAGCTCCCTAATGGTTACCCAACCAATTATAAAGGTGGTCTGGTACCCTGACTTTTGGTAACTTGTAATACATTAAATGTCCTAGTTGACTGGAGCTCAATGCTGTTTAGCATGTGAAAATAGTCAATACATCTTAGCTATCATGCATATTAGATATATATCTGGACTTCATAGGTACAAATGGTGTTGTTGACAGTGAAATTCCAACCATGTATGTTGCCGAATCTCTTCCAAACTATTTCCACAAAAATTTAGTCATTTTTCCTAACCCTTGACTTAATGGGAGTGAACACTGTAAAACCAAAAGTGCAGTCCAAAGGCACTGCTCTGACTCTTTAGCAACAAGAGACCATAACTGGAGAGCCTACTTGCTAGACATGAGTGGGTGAGGTATGCAGAAAGAAAACCCAAGAAAGCTGGATTTGCAAAAATGGATTTGTATGCCTGCAATGCTTCATGTTAAGAAGCAATTCCATTATGTTATGTGCCTTCTGCAGAGAATAAAATCCCTCACACTCAGTGGTTGCATATATTTCACAGATAGAACAAAAATACCCTCCAGAATGTAAGCTTGTTGTGAGCAGGGAATATGTCTGTTTATTGTTATTCCGTACTCTCCCAAGCACTTAGTACAGCGCTCTGCACACAGTGAGCACACTTGTGCTCAAATAAATATGACCATGAATAGGTGAGCAGAGTCTACCACTGCCTTGCACATCTCATCAGCAAAATTTGGGTCTGTTCGCTGTGGCTAAAAATACGACATCTGATTTCACATATGCTTGTCTTTCTATGGGAGCCCAGGGCATCAAGGAGGAATAAGTTTCTTAATTAATGTGTAGAGGAACTCATTACAAGAGGCCGAATTACAGGATACCACCAAATGACTACAATCTCCAAGCCAAGCTACTTTCTCCTTCTTGTAGAGGGTCTCTAGTGAAATTCACAAGAGCTCATGCAAACAGGGCCCTCTACTGCTAAGCAGCAGTAGCTCAAGTACACCAAAGGCAGGCAACATGCTGTCTTTCCCCACAACCCTGTCTCCCCCACAACCTTTCCGATCCAGAGGACGACTAGCCAGTGACAATTAATCCAGCAAAAGGTCAAGCTCTTTCTTCTCTGGAATTCTACAGAATTCCTCCCCGTTGGAGCCCCACTGTTTCTCACCTACATGTCATTTTTGTGGTCCCTGAGCTGATGGAAATTTCATTCTGTGTGGGAGACATCTGCTTCCAGGGCAGTAAAGACCCAGGTGGTACTTTTTTTTCTAAGCAAAGAACTGGACAGCAATTTCCCGGATATTAATCCAGAGTTACTAAGGCAGAGTCTCATTAGTCAGGGGCTAGAAAAGCATTTTAATAACCATCTTATGAGCAAAAGGCCCCCCAAAATAATGGGGAAAAAAGTGAAATGTGTCTCTCTTTGTTTTCAAGTTAATCTGAGAAATCACTCTTTTCAGTGCGCCAAGGGACCATCTCAAGTTCACAGTCTGGGTGACTGGGTACCTGAAACCCTGTTCTTTCCCTTTGAGCTGAACCCTCCCAATAGCTTTGATTTTTGTTCTTCACTTGAAATCTTTTCTTTTTTTCATGATATGCGCAAAGCACTTACCATGTGCCAGGCACTGTACTAAACCCTGGGGGAGACACAAATTAATCTAGTTGGACACAGTTCAAGTCCCACATGGGATTCACAGTCTTAATCCCCATTGTACCGATAAGATAACAGGCACAGAAGAGTGAAATGACTTACCCAAGGTCTCAAAGCAGACAAGTGGCAGAGTTGGGATTAGAAGCCAGGTCCTCTGACTCCCAGGTCCATGCTATATCCACTAGACCACAATGGGCCCAGATCTGTCTTTTCTCCATTTAGATTGTGAGCCCTCAGAAGAACAGTGTGACTGGATGGTTATTTCGTTTCAACCCCAGGGCTCAGCCCAGTGCTCAGTGCGTAGCAAACACTTAAATATCATAACCAACCAACTCAGGATATGGCACTCTGGGTTCTCGGTTCAAAAACCATGCCTCTCTTTACCACCCACACAAGCTCCCTGTTGCCCTATGGACAGGAGGGCTGAAGAGATCAAGTAAAACCTGTAAGAATCCCCAGAAATGATTAGATCTAACCTGATGCCCTGTCAATCCACTCTGACTGCTGTCTGGTGTGGGATGTTTTCTTTTCCCCCCACACAGACTTGCATGATGACCTGCTGCGCTATCCTCGATTTCAACCAGCCTGAAACTTCAGAGTCCCTGGCAGGGGGCTGTTAATGAAATATCAGCTACATGAAAGCCGGCAAAGGGAAAAAGAGAACCAATAGAACCTTGACCGGCTGGGGAGCTCAAGTTCATGGGAAGGAAGATCACAACACAAACTAGATTCTGGGCTGAAGCGCTAGTTGGGAGAAGGGAGGCTTGCTTCACCTAAGAAAAGCAGCATGGTCTAGTGGATAGAGCAAGGGCCTGGGAGTCAGAAGGACATGGGTTCTAATCCCAGTTCTGCCACTTGTCTGCTGTGTGACCTTGGGCAAGTCATTTAACTTCTCTGTGCCTCGGTTCCCTCATTTGTAAAATGGGGATTAAAACTGTGAGCCCCATGTGGGACATGGACTCTGTCCAACTTGATTAGCTTGTATCTACCCCAGCCCTTAGAACAGTGCCTGGCACATAGTAAGTGCTTAACAAATGCCATTAAAAAACTATCCAGGAGCAAAAAAGCATGGCTTGCATACCAGCGCTTAGAACAGTGCTCGGCACATAGTAAGTGCTTAACAAATACCAACATTATTATTTAATCTTCTTCTACCTTCCACGATCCCCACCTCCTCCTGGTACTCTAAGGTAATCCTTCACGACTGACGCAAACTTACATTGTATCATTTTCCTGTTTCAGAAAAAATCTCTATGAGGGAACATGAAAATCGGCTCCCGTCTCTGTTTACCCAATCCACACACGTTGAATTCTGGTTCAGTTAACTGACAAATCAATCACCTCAGGACCCGAACTCACATATATCACATTTCTGAGAAATCGTTGCTCCAATCCCGAGACCGTAATAGGAGGGCTATGCCATTGGCATCACCACATTGAGGACACTGGCCATCTGGAGCATTCTTTCCGTCTCTGGCTTTGAATGGCATCAGTGCACTTACATCACATTGAATATTCCCATCACCCCCACTGATTTCTCCATTCCTACTTTCTGACTTACTCGTTTTCCAATGAATATCTGCATTGTGAATAATAATGTTGGTATTTGTTAAGCGCTTACTGTGTGCAGAGCACTGTTCTAAGCGCTGGGGGTAGTTACAGGGTAATCGGGTTGTCCCACATGAGGCTCACAATTAATCCCCATTTTTACAGATGAGGTAACTGAGGCACAGAGAAGTTAAGTGACGTGCCCAAAGTCACACAGCTGACAAGTGGCAGAGCCAGGATTTGAACCCATGACCTCTGACTCCCAAGCCCGGGCTCTTTCCACTGAGCCACGCTGCTTCTCTAATGTTGGTATTTGTTAAGTGCTTACTATGTGCAGAGCACTGTTCTAAGCATTGGCGTAGATACAGGGTAATCAGGTTGTCCTACATGAGGCTCACAGTTAATCCCCATTTTACAGATGAGGTAACTGAGGTGCAGAGAAGTTAAGTGACTTGCCCAGAGTCACACAGCTGACAAGTGGCAGTGCTGGGATTCGAACCCATGACATCTGACTCTGAAGCCCAGGCTCTTTCCACTGAGCCATGCTGCTTCTCTGAATGAACACTTTAAGGTAACAGTCTGCTTTTCCCAGACTGCTCAGCCTATCACTGTTCCTTATCTACATTTCTAATATCTCCCATTCCCTTTGCCTCATTCCTCTACTCCCATTCGTTTTGACCCCTCACCCCCTTCCTAAATGTACTGCCTTGGCACTTAATTCCTGTCGATGAAAACAGATTCTGTTGGATCCCTTCAGTACCCACCCAGCCCAGTACCACCCAAAAGTACCCTGTATGTGGGCCACCCTTACTTACACCTGACCTTCTCTGTACCCAGTGTCTCTCTGGGTGTCAGTTTGCCTGTCCAAAGCCATTTTATATGAACTCTTTGTAGAACTTTTCTCAAGAAAGCAGACTATCATCTCAGAAAGTCAGAGTGTGTCTGGTAAGAACAACATGGGGTCTCAGTCGATCAATCCATCAAGTAGGTTCTGGGTTCTGATCCTGCCTCCACCGCTTGTCTGCTTTGTGACCCTGGATAAGTCAATTAATTCTCTATGCCTCAGTTACCTCTTCTGTAAAATGGGGATTAAGACTATGAGACCCACGTGGGGCATGGACTGTGTCCAACCTAATTAATTTGTATATATCCCAGTGCTTAGTACAGTGCCTGGCAAATAGTAAGTCCTTAACAAATACCGTTTTAAAAAATGGCATTTACCAAGTGTGCAGGAGGGCAGGATGATCTAGTGGAAAGAGTCAGAGGCCCTGGGTTCTAGTCTCACCTTTCCCATTGCCCGGGTGAACGAGGACAAGTCACTTTATTTAATAATAATAATAATGTTGGTATTTATTAAGCGCTTACTTAATAATAATGTTGGTATTTATTAAGTGCCGAGCACTGTTCTAAGCGCTGGGGTAGACACAGGGGAATCAGGATGTCCCACGTGGGGCTCACAGTCTTAATCCCCATTTTACAGATGAGGTAACTGAGGCACAGAGAAGTTAAGTGACTTGCCCACAGTCACACAGCTGACAAGTGGCAGAGCTGGGATTCGAACTCATGACCTCTGACTCCAAAGCCCATGCTCTTTCCACTGAGCCACGCTGCTTCTCTGTGCCTGGTTACCTCACCTGTAAAATGGGGATTCAATGTCTGTTCTTCCCCTTAGAACGTGTTCCCCGCACAAGCAGTAGGAATTGAAACCTGATTTCCTGTCTCTATTCCAATGCTTATTACAGTGCTTGGCACGGAGTACTCATAATACAATGTTCTTCACATAGTAAGCACTCAGTAAACACCACTGATTGATTGAGTGACAAAGTAGGCACTTAACAAATTACCAGAGCAATGAATAAGGGCTTGGGAGAGTACAAAAGAGTTGGTAAACATGAACCTCAGGCAGTTTTCAGTCTAACAGGGGAAACAGAATTGCAATCACCTTGAAAGAATGAAGGCATCAGCCAAATGAGTGATTTACCCTAGTCACAGTCTATAGTCACCAGGAGCATAGGCTGCTGATGCTTAAAAATGAGACTTTCAGATTTTCTGCAGATGAAGCTTACCAGATTGACCCTCTATTCACTCAATCTTTCAGGGGATACATAACCTACACGGATTGGGGGTGTTTGTGAATTACATGTTTACAAGTTTCTGTGTATCTCCTATTCTTTATGCTTCTGACACTTTTATGCTATGTTTATTTTTGTTTATTATGTTTGGGGATTTGTGTCTGTCATCATCATCCTCATTAACAGAATTTATTTAGCAACATCAAAACAGCTTTATCAGAGCATCTGTCTCTACCAATGTGATTAGTGAATATGTGTCTTTAAGGGACACTAACTATCAAGCAGCCAATATGACTGTAAGTAATGTTATGAGAGAGAACCAGAATGGGTTTGAGGGAATCACTCCAAAATCTGAGTGCTACTTGCCTCAAAGCAAGCAATGTATCGCCAGCCTGTTACCACCACTCACCCACCCAACAAAAGGCCTGCCTAAAGACATCTATTCATTCAACAGTATTTTTATGTATTGAGCGCTTACTATGTGCAGAGCACTGAACTAAGTGCTTGGAATATACAAATCGGCAACAGATAGAGACAGTCCCTGCCCATTGAGGGGCTTACGAACCAACTCAAAATCGGGCGCAACTCATGATGGAATCCTAGCTCCGAGGAGATTCATGGCCATACGAGCCGAAATCTAACCCACGACTTTGAAGCAGAAGCAGCATAGTCTAGTGGATAGTGTATGGGCTTGGGAATCACAGAGACCTGGGTTCCAAATCCTGGCTCTGCCGTTTGTCTGCTGTGACCTTAGGCAAGTCACTACACTTCTCTGTGCCTCATTTACCTCATCTGTAAAATGGGGCTTAAGACTGTGAGCCCCACATGAGACATGGACTCTGTCAAACCTGATTAGCCTGCATCCACTGCCACGGGTTCTGGCAAATAATAAGCGCTTAACAAATACTATTTTAAAAAAAAGGCATCCTCAAAAGCTCTTCAATTCTCAGATAACCGAGTACATCCCTGAGCACATAACTCCCAGAAGGGTTTAATGAACGGCATTAAAAATAAACACCAAAAACAAAGAAAATCCCTTCCTCCTTATGGATATGAAGGGAACCCTCACAAGAAAGCAACAATGCTTCAGTGATCTCCTTAACATATCCTCCATCAGCAAGGACAAAGTGGAATATAAAATATCCACACAAGTGAATCAATGAATCCACGGAATATACTGAGTGCTTACTGTGTGCAGAGCACTGAACTAAGTGCCTGAGAAAATATAATATGACAGAATGGATAGACACGTTCCCTGCCCACTATGAGCTTAGAGTCTAGAGGGAAGACTTGGCCTTTGCTCAAACTTTTAAGAAAGTCATCCCAGCAGACACATCAATCAAGGACAATAAAGCTCCTGAATCTGATGTCATATACAGGTGAAGTATGGAGAACAGATCAACCCTTGTGTTGATGAACCTGACAAAAAGTATTTGACTCAGCCAATCTGCAAACCAAACAAAAATTAGATATCTCTCCTAAGTTCTGATAAGTGTTGAGAGATCTCTCCCACATCCACAAATGAAACACTAGAAACACTTTTTGAGACTAAGTAGTAAAATCAGTGGGAAGTTTCAAGTGAAATTCAAATGCCCTCATTTTAAATCATATCTTTAATGCATTTTGCATAGCACCAAAAATGATAGAAAGTGAGAGTAAATTACCCTCTAATAGATTATAATATATTAATAATGACACACAATGTACCACAGCGTGTGCACTGGGCTAAAGAGCTACATTAGTCACATAGGTTCTCACCATGAAGATGAATGAAACGCCCTGGTTCATTCCAGACATTTTTGTCCTTCCCTTCTGCACAAATTCCCTGAAGAGACCACCAAGTTTCGGGCCCTAAATTCCCAGGATTCACTCTTGTTACCAGAAAGGCATACCCCAGAGAAGCTGGTCAGCACAATGGGAATTCCTGGCAAGTGCTGGGGCAGGAGACATCTCACCCATCTCTGTAAATCTGCTCTCAGCCTGGACCCAGGTTGTATAGGAATCCAGAAAACTGAGATTTCTGTTAGAAAACTGAGGATCCTATTCAATTTTTTTAATCTACCCATTCAGCCAGAATGTGCATTTTCAGTATATATTTTGGCTAGATTGTTGTTAGGGAATCAAGGAATGTGTGGCTGGCAGGATGTTTGGATCCAGGACACTGTGGCATCAGAAGAAACAGCAGGCACTGCATAGGTGTGGGGATGTAACACTGAATATAGCGTGGATATTACAGTGACAGTTTTCCTTAACGTGGTGCTTTGTGACAACAAACCACTGTGTTTTGGGACAGCAGGGTGCCCTACATCCTTCTTCCACCCTAATATCTAAAATAGATGCCGACAACCCCGGAAAAACACCAGAGAGTAATTAAGTGTGTCAAATAAATGGACAATCAGCTGCTAATCGATACCAATCATTATACACTCTCTGTTACTTCCACTGCACACAAGCCTGCTATTGACTTTGGGCTATAAAACCCTCCATTACCCAACTACTGTATTCCTTTCTGAAAGCAATGCTCTGGGGGTTTTTTATTTTTATTTTTAATTGACACAGACTTCCCCCCTCTACAGGCTTGGAATCCACACCAGCAGCACTCATGCCTGAATCAAGGTCTTCCCCTTACAACGTCGTCGCTTCAGTAGGCCACCCTGCCTGTTCTGTGTTTTCAAGGAAGGAAGTTCTCCCTCTCCAGGGGACACCCCAATAACAGTAAAGTTGGACGGAGCCCTGGAGTCTTTCACTTATGCATCAGTATTTTTCGACGGTCTACTTCACACTGAACCAGCATGGCATAGTGGATAGAGCACAGGTCTGGGAAACAGAAGGTCATGGATTCTAATCCTGGCTCTGCCAAGTGTCTGCTGTATGACCCTGGGCAAGTCACTTCACTTCTCTTGGCCTCAGTTACCTCATATGAAAAGTGGGGATTGAGATTGAGCCCACATAGGACAGAGATTGTGTCCAACCCGATTTGCTTTTATCCACCCAGCACTTAGTACAATGCCTGGCACAAGGTAAAGGCTTAACAAATACCATAACTATTATTATCATTATTATTAGTGAGTACTGTATGGCATATGCATGAAAGGGTACACAGAAATAGGACAGTCCAGCACAAGCTGGAAACACACCCTAGAAAGAGAACAAGCCTGGGCATCAGAAGACGTGGATTCTAATCCTGGCTCTGCCACTTATCTGCTGTATTACCTTGGGCAAGTCACTTAACTTTTCTGTTTTTGTTGTGTCGCATTTTTTTGGGGGGGGGGCGGTATTTGTTAAGCTCTTACTATGTGCCAGGTACAAGTAGTAGGGTTAAGTAGGTGCAGGTTGAACACAATCCATGTCCAATGTGGTGTTCATAGTGTTAATCCCCTTTCTATATATGAGGTAACTGAGGCACAGAGAAGTTAAGGTTACAAAGCGGACAAGCTACGGAGGAGCCGGAATTAAAACCCAGGTCCTTCTAGCTCCCAGGCCCATGCTCTACCCACTAGGTCACACTGTTTCTCTGTTCCTCAGTTTGCTCATTTGGAAAATGGGGATTCACTACCCATTCTCTCTCAGACTGTGAGCCCCAAGAGCAACCTGATTATCTTGTATCTACCCCAGAGCTTAGTACAGTGTCTGGAACATAGTAAGCATTTAAAAACACCGCAATTATTATTCTGCCTCCCATCACTAGGGCTGTTGTAAGAGCAGACAAATCCATTTGCCTGAATTTAGACTCAGGCTTGCTTTGGGGTCCCAAGCCATGAGGACCACCATTTATCCACTTCCCCATCAGTCAGTTCTCCCCAGAAGTACCCTGAGCCTCCTCAGGGGAAATAAGCCCCTTCCCCCACTACCTCTCTAGTGCCAGCATGAGTGGGGGCCCAAGGTAACATTCATAATAGTTTATGAACCATACCCACCCAATTGTCCAGAGGCCAGAAAAGACACACTTCTGTGTGCAAAATGATTTTCAACTGAAAGCAAACTCTACAGCTCCATGTGGCAGATGCAGATAAGAATGAGAGAATTTGCTAATACAAATAATAATACCTTGTATCTGTATAGCACTTTTAGTTTTCTAAAGCACTTTCACATTCATTCCCTGAATTGATGCTCCCAACATCCCTGTGAGGGAGGGAAAGGCAGGTGTTGTTATACCCATTTAACAGAGGAGGAAACTGGTTCACAAAAGATAAAGTGACTTGGTTGGGGTCACACAACTGTCGTGGCAGACCTGGGATTAGAACTCAAGCAACTGGACTCTCAGATTTCTCTCTGTAAAACCGCAGTACCTTCCACAAGACGATAAGTCAATGCATACAACTACTCACACTTATCAGGTTTCTAAATGTCCTTAGTGGCCTGGGGACACCTCACTGAAGGGTACTGAAATGCAGTCTTGGGAAGAATGACCCCTAACTCTCCTTTGGACTAGGATTCATTAACCTTAGGCTCCAGGTTAGCCTTAACAACCCCAGGACTTTGAGACCTAATATACAAATATCCCATAACTGGGGCTACCTTGGCTTGCCCATCATCTTCCTTCCATGCTCATGATATGCTCAGTGGTTATGAGAAACAGTGGGGCCTAGTAGAAAGAGTATGGGCCTGGGAGTTAGAGGATTTGGGTGCTAATCCCAGCTCTGCCATTTCCCTTTTGTGTGACTTTAGGCAAGTCACTTTTGTATGACTTGATTGTCTTTAACGACCCCAGCACTTAGTACAGTGCTTGGCAAGTAAGCACTTGGTTATGGTCTCACAGAGTCCTGGGCCTAGTTGTATAGACCTCCCAGAATGCTGGGTAAACCAGTTGTCCTTTAACAGTGGGAGGGTGGGGGGAGAGAAATGTGTTCTTGCAATAATAATGGTACTTGTTAAACACTTACTCTGTGACAAGCACTGTTCTAAGCACTGGAGTAGATAGAAGTTAATCTGATTGGATACTGTCCTTGTCCGACAAGGAGCTCAGAGTCTTAATCCCTGTTTTACAGATGAGGCCCAGAGAAGTTAAGTGACTTGCCCAAACAGACAAGTGTTAGAGCCAAGTTTAGAATCCAGGTCCTTCTGCCTTCCAGGCCTTTGCTCTATCCACTAGGCAATGCTGCTTCTCAAAACCTCAAGTTAAGACATCACATACTGAAAACTCACAGTCTGGATATGGCTTGAGTACACATAGCTGTTTCTTTCAGTGCCGTATTGTTCTGTATCCAAACAGAGTCATGTGGTTGGTAGACCGTTCCCTAACTCCTTAATGGTGTTTCAGGTAAACCACAGACTGAAAACTCAAGTTGAGACAGAACTTTGATACCACACTCCAGTGCTCTGCACACAGTAAGGGGCTCAATAAATATTATTGATTGATTGACCCTCCTTCTTCCAATTGCTGGGAGGGACAGGGAAGCCAGAGAAGGTGTCTTGGTTTTCAACAAAAATAATAAGCTCAAATATACCTGCCAGAATCATCAGAAACTAGTTACATCCCACACAATCACACGTTCCTACACTGTCAAATTCAAATTTGCTCTTTTCTGATTGACGCTGGAACATCTTTCAGGGACATTTTCTCTCCCAGATACCAGTATTCCCGTTCCACTGGATAAGCCCTGCTCCTGCTCAGCCCTATCCCACTGAGAGATGAAAGATGAAACTCAAGGGTGCATATGGCTTGATGGGTCCCCAGTCATTTATTTTTTTCTCTGAGAAGACAGAGAGCAGCTTGAGAAGCAGACCCCCAGGAGGAAAAGCTTGGAGACATATGTGTCTATTTTAATGCAGCAGAGATATCATTTGGTTACTCATGTGCCTGTTTCACCAGTTTCTGTCTCATTAACATCTATCTGCCCCTCCCTCTTTGAATATCAGAAGATTCAGAAAGTGCCCCAGATCAGGTCAGGGGTTCAAGAAGAGTGCTCGATGGAACAGAACAGAGCCACACTCCCCACACTTTGGTCTCGCACTGTCCCTTTTCTGACACTTCTTTGAGCCAAGATGCTCACTGTCACACCAGCAGGGACCTCACACTACTTTGTTTTTATCTGGTTAAAAGGAGGAATTCTAATTTTTCTTTTACAAAAAAAGTGACCCCAATAATGACTATTAGTATCACTACTGCTCTCATGGTATTTGTGAAGTGCTCGTTACGTGTCAAACACTGTTCTAAGCAATGTGGTAGATACAAGTTCATCTGGTTAGACACAGTTCCTGTCCCACAGGAGGCTCACAGTCCAAGTACCTTGCCAGTACACAAGATGCAATAGTAAAGGACCTCGGATTGTGAAAATCCCTACCTTTATTCCAAACCACTTTTATGGGTATTTGTTAGTCCTGGCACGCAGCCAACAGCAGGAGATTTTTATGGGGAACTAGGCGCCAGAAGTGACACTGAAACACCACATTGTCCTCTCCCATTAAAATGGCAGCTATTTATCCAGATGACGACAGCTGAGCGTGTTTCCAAGAGAGAGTCCCAGGCCTGAATGCAAAACCCGAGGGTTGGTGGAAATGTTCAAACTGGGATCTCTTCTAGACACATTATTTCTGGCCTCGAGGCCAAATGTTTTCTTTGGATCTGATTCCCCCCATTTGTAATCCAGGATTTACAAGAGATAGGAATCACTAGTCCGCAGCCATCAAAGCTATCCAAAGTCACTCACTGCCTTTCCCTCACAGTACTTCAGCCCAGCAAACCTCCCCTCCCATCCCTGTTTCTGTTCACCTATTTCTCACCTGTGGCCCTTTGAGGAGGACAGCCCAAAAACATGGAAATACCTGACCACTCTCTTTCCGCCGTGTCACTTGGAAGTAGCGCCAGTCTTGCATCCCTTGCAGAACCCATGTAACATACCAAAAACCTACCGTTACATAGCCCCTTCCTCTACCTATCAATCTTATTTATTGAGCACTTAGCCTGTGCAGACCACTGTTCTAAACAATTGGGACACTATAGTAACACAGAGTTGGTAGGCACATTCCCTGCCCACAAGGAATTTACATTCTAGATGAGGAGACAGACATTAATATAAAAATATTAGGGATATGTACATAAATGTTGTGGAGCTGAGAGTGGCGTGAACAAAGGGTACGAAACCAAGTGCAAGGGTGATGCAGAAGGGAGAGGGAGTAGAGGAAACGGGGACTTAGGGGAGGCCTCTTGGAGAAGATGTGACTTTAATAAGCCTTTACCAGTGATGGTCTGTCAAATAATAATAATTGGATATGAAGGGAGAGGGAGTTTCAGGCCAGAGGGATAATAATATTGGTATTTGTTAAGGGCATACTATGTGCCAAGCACTGTTCTAACCCTGGGGAGGATACAAGGTAATCAGGTTGTCCCACATGGGGCTCACAGTCTTACTCCCCATTTTACATGGCCCAGAGAAGTTAAGTGACTTGCCCAAAGTCACATAGCTGACAAGTGGCAGATCTGGGATTAGAACCCATGACCTATGACTCCCAAGCCCGTGTTCTTTCCACTGAGGCACGCTGCTTTGGATGAGTGAGAGAGACGGCAGTGAGATCGAGGTACAGGGTGTAGGTTGGCATTACAGAAGCGAAGTGTTCTAGTTTGTAGTAGAAAATCAGTGACGTAAAACAACTACAGTCTCACTGACAGCAGAGTCAACTTCAAGGATGGCCAACTCTGCTTTCTTTCAAAAGATGTTTTTGCTTTCTAGAGCTCTTTCAGAATTACTGCAGGCAATCTCGCTATCAAAACCATAAAAGTGGCCATAGACACTATGATCCTTGTTATCCAGAAGGGGAAACTGAGGAACCAATTATCTGTGATGTGTGAAATGGCACCAAAAGTCACCATGAACTAAATACCCTTCCCTCTCTTCTAGCACCACTTGCCAGGTTCTTTACGATGCGGTTTTGCTTAGTTTCCCATTTTTATTTCCAGTAGCCAGTACCAACTGCTGTCACTCAATTGTATTTATTGATCACCTACTGTGTGCAGAGCACTGCGTAAGCACTTTGGAGAGTACAATATAACAAAGTTGGTAGAAAGATCTGTCTTCCACCAAACACTGCTTTGTGTGTCTAGAGCTCTCCTCAGGCTGTTTGTAAGGCTAAAGAGAAGCCTGTCATTATTCATTACTGGGAGAGAAAAGTGGACAATACAGAAATTGCCTCAAAATTATATTGACATCAATATCCTTTTAGTGGATAATTCTATCTACATTTCCCTCTACCTTTTTAACCAGAGCTTCACTAGCTGGCTAGACCCAACTCAAGAAGTGTGGTAGCCTGTCGTTACAAGGCCTCTTGGTCTCTAAAGAGAAAAGTTGGATCACCTTGTTCACCTGAGACAAGACGTCCTACATCTGGGCCTCTCCTTGAATCTCTGCCCAGATCTGGGGCTCTTAACGACCCTTCTGATGCTCTTAGGTGGAGGGGCAGGTGGATGTTAATGAGACAGGAACTGCAGTCCACAAGAGCAGGAGTAAACAAACAATATATCTGCTGCATTACAATAGACAGATGTATCTCCTAGCTTTCCCCCCCCATTGGAAAACAGAGAACCAAAGGTTAAGGGAAGAGCCAAGAAGATTCCTCCAATGCTAACACTGACATCACAGGCCGGGACTGGCCGCGATAGTCTACAAATTTGCCCTTTGACCTCCCTGGCAGCAGAACCCTGTGGAAAGCTGCTTCTTGGAAAGGCCAGGCCTGGAAGTCAGCATCACTCACCTCGGGGGTAATTATAGTGTGGGGCGGTTATCTCCAAGTCAGGAGTCAAGCAGATATGGTGATGGGGTCAGGCTCGTGTTAGGTGACATTCGGGAAGCAATTCTAGAGGCTGAGAGGGGAGCCGACTGACAGGGAAGGCTAGCACCGGAATCCGTCACAGTGCAACTGTCCCCGGAAAGATGACAATTCTGTGTCATCAACGCAGCACTTGGATCTGTAACCTTTGGACATTTGATATTTGCACCACCCACAAACCTATGTATCTTCTAATTCTGCTGTATTGAACTCTCCCAACCTCTGCACAAAGTAAGCACTCAATAAATACCACTTATTGATTTAAATTTAAATTTAATTTATTTAAATTGATTTAAAATAAATTTAAACTACTACAACCCACCCTTCACACTTCACTCGTCTACTGCCAACCTACTCGCTGTACCTCGATCTCGTCCCGCCTCTGGTCTAGAAGACCCTCCCTTTTCATATCCAACAGACAATTACTCTTCCCACCTTCAAAGACTAATTGAAGGCACATCTACTCCAAGAGGCCTTCCTTGACTAAACTGCTGTACGGAAGTAGCGTGGTCTATTGGAAAGAGCATAGGTCTGGAAGTCGGAAAGACCTGAATTCTAATCCTGACTCTGTCACTTGTCTCCTAGGTGACCTTGGGTAAGTCACTTCACTGGGCCTCAGTTATCTCATCTGTAAAATGGGGATTACGACTGTGAGCCCCATGTGGGACATGGGATGTGTTTAGCTTGTACAATGCCTGACAGTGTTGTAATGCAGGGCTCTTTGCTAGGTTTTGTCCTGTACCTCCTATTTCATGCCACCACTGTTGAGGGGGTGACAAGGAACGTGGAAGATGATGCCAGAATTTGCTTTGGATCCACCAGAAACTCTTCCAACTCAACAAGTCCCAAGCTTTATCAAAAGACTTTGAGACTGTCACCCCAAAATTGCTGCATGCTGATGATTCTGCTCTGGACAGAACATGTCTACCAACTCTATTGTAGTGTACTCTCCCAAGTGCTTAGTACAGTGCTCTGCTCACAGTAAGTGCTCAAAAAATTCCACTAATTGGACACCCTATATCAACCAGATGTTGTGAGGACAAAATGAGATCACTGAAGAGAAAGCTCTTCGCAAAATATAAAAAGTACCAAAACTAATCTATTATTGAGACCCACACACAAGGTGATGTGAGCTGACAATTTAGCACACAATAGATGTTAGATAAACATGGACTTGCCTGCACCTCTAAATGGGCCTCTTTGAGTGCCTTGTTCTTTTCTTCCCTAACACAATGGGTTGGGTGTAACTTTGGAGAGATTAAGTATTAAACACGCCAAAAGGTTCTCATGCCCTAAATTCCCCAAGGGATTCCTGGGGATATTATTCAGTAACAATTACTATTTCTTTCTGCAAATGAATCTGGTTTTACTAAAACAAGTCTAAAAATCTTAGACACCTTTATATCCAAGCAATTAACAGAGGGCAATATAGTCTGGTCTGCTTTTAAGTGGGTCTTCACTACCGGTTTTGGATGAAATGTTGGATATTTAGCTACCTATAATGCTAGAATGAGATGTGAAGTTGGAAGAGAAGCAGCTTGGTCTAATGGACAGAGCTCAGTCTGGGAGTCAGAAGGCCCTGGGTTCTACTGCCACTTGTCTGCTTTGTGATTAGTGTACACTGCACTAAGAGCTTGGGAGAGGACAATGTAGTAGAGTTGGTAGACATATTTCCTGCTCATGAGGAGCTTACAGTCTAGAGGGGGAAGCGGACTTTAAAATAATTATTAGATTTTTAAGCCACTGAAGATGGTCTTTGGTCACTCCCTTGGTCCAGAGGTTTGACAATTCTGGCTTCATTTACTTAAGCCATAAAGCTTTCTTTGACCTCCAACCCTTCCCAGCCAATACAGTTATTTCCCTTTGTTTGGGTTAAACCAATCAATCCATCCTGGGAGAATGGGAGCACCCCGTGAAAATGCACATACACATGTAAAAATGCTTTCTTCATCAATGAACCCTCTGTGCCTGCCAGCTGAGGAAATTTTAAATGAAAACATACCTCTTTCAACATAAATATATGTAAACCTTGTCAGCTCTCTGGGCTTCCTGAGCTCAGGCAGCGGCCTGCGTTTAGCAGGTTCTCTAGGTTAACTTTCTTCTTGCTGCCCAGCCAAATACAAAAAACATGGCAGCACAATCCCAGCTGGGGAGGAAGAAAATCCAAATCAAACCTGATCTGCTGAACTCATCCATCACCTCCTGGTAACAGATCCAATATACTTGCTTGACAAAGTCATCTTTCACAGAGATGTCGGAGAACAGCAGCAGTGATGAAAAATCCATACTAAAAGTGGAGGGACGGGTCTTAAAGGAAACTCAGCGGAAAATAAATGAAATGAAATCGGTTGGCTTTGCATCCTATGTGCATTGGGATCGCTACCCTTTGGGCACTTGGGATTTACCCCACCCTCGGCACCACAGCACTTCTATACATCTCCATCATACATTTATTACTATTGATGTCTGTTTTCCCCCTCTAGACTGTCAGCTCGTTGAGGGCAGGGAATGTGTCCACTAACTCTGTTGCAGTGTACTCTCCCCAACACTTGGGACAGTGCTCTGTGTACAGTATGCACTCAATCAATACCAATGACTGACTGACTGATGACCATCACAGAACTAGATGGGTGTTTTCCCCCAAATAAAATGCATCTCATTTAATGGTCAGCTCTCTGTGCTGGGGAGCCTTGGAGCAAAAATGCAGAATTACAGACATGTCCATTTGTCCCTAAATATATATGTCCACAATTACACCTGGACCCCACTGTGTTATGGGGATTACACTCCTGAAGAATCCCACATTAAGAAAAGTTTCGGCACTTATAACCATATCCTTATTCTCTCCCATTTTCCCTATCTTTAATTTATTCTAATGCCGGTCTCCCTTTCTAGATGGTAAGCTCCTTGTGGGCAGGGATCATGTCTACCAATTCTACTACTGCATTATATTCTCCAAGCCCCGGACAGTGCTCTGCACAAAGAAGCGCTCAATAAATACCACTGATTGAACTCGCCCTGTCAGACCACTCACACACACACAACTGTCTGTGAGCTTCCTGTAAGTCAGATTAGTTGCATGTCCTAGGATTTCTAACAGCCTTTTGTACAGTGCTCTGCACATGCAAAGCATTAAGTGGCTTTATTACTGCCAGGGGAAGAATTTCGGTATATGTAGAACAGGAGGTGATTGTCCTGGTAAACTCTTGGTGGCTTTTCCAAAGTTATATTTAAATACAAGTAAATCTTATTCTAATTATAATTATTATTGTTTTTGTTGTAGCGATTTTGGCCATCACCACTAATAACACTTGGTGGAAAATAAAAATGAATTCAAGTTTAATGAATTTTAAATGAATTCCAATTTAAAAGATACTTCCACCTCCTCAAAAAAAAAAAGCAACAATAATTCTGTATTAACAAATTAGTGTTCTCATTTCAATGCTAGAATAATTTCAGGTTTTTGGAAGCTTGCAGAAAAACTTGGTTATCACATGCAGATTCAGATAATTTCCTCTGAGAATTAAACAAATTAAAATATATTTCTTAGTCAAGCAAGCTGACATGCACCATCAGTTGCATCTTCAATACATGTTCCATCATGTTGCTTCAGCCACAGTCTAAACAATATTTACATGTAAGGGAGGAAATGGCCTCCACCAGCTCCTTCTTCACCAGGGCTGGCAGAAGCTCCCACAGCTATGAGAGGTGGTAATGGTGATCGGGGAGCTGTTGATTCTACAGGAGCCCCAGTACCTACATCTACAAGCTCCCCTTTACACGCGACCCCATGCTTGTGATCATCAGCGTTCTCCACATATATTATTCAGTTTGCTTTTGTTAGTCTACTACTGATGGATCACCACGTGCAAAACATCTGGTTAGTTGAGACTTACAAATATGCTCTGACACCAACTGAAGCACCGTGGCTTGATGGACACAGCACGGCCCTGGGGGTCTGAATGACCTGGGTTCTAATCCAGTCTCTGCCATGTGTCCTCAGGGTGATCCTAGATGACTTATGTAACTTCTCTGGGCCTCAGTTACCTCATCTCTAAAATGGTGATTAAGACCATGATTCCCATGTGGAACAGGGACTGTGTCCAACCTGATTAACTTATTTCTGCCCTTGTGCATGGCACATAGTAAGTACTTAAGTACCAAAAGTATCATTATTATTATTCTGAAATGTGCTTTTGCTGTGCCTCTGAAGGGAGGCATAGGTGCCTCTGAAGAAGCAGGGCATGTTGTTCCCTTAATAGGAGAATCCAGCAAAATGGGATTACACTCCTGAAGAACCCCACAAAAATGGTGTCTGTGTTTCATCACATTAGGCTCCATATTTATGTAATGAATCAATCAGTCAATGGTATTTATTGAGCACTGACTGTGTGCAGAGGACTCTACTAAATGCTCGGGACAGTACAATGCAACAGAGTTGGTAGACAAGTTTCTGCCCACAAAGAGTTATACAATTTAGGGGGAATGGAATGTCACATGCTTCTTGAGCCCCGTTGCTGGCCCCGGCAAGGGAGAAAGAAAAAAGCCGATTATATTCGAAAATAGAACTCTGGAAGACCTCTACTGATCCAAACTCAAGCCCGAGGATATGAAACTTCAAGCTAAAGGTACCTCTAGGTGATGGCAGAATGTTACTACAGGGAGAATACTCGGGATAAAGTGCTGAATAAAATGGGACAGAATCAACACAACCTAAACATAACTACTCATTGACATCCAATATTCCAAAGCCATATTTGCCACAAAATATGCCATGAATCTGGTATACATGCAATCTAGACTGATCACTTCCGCTGACCCCCTCAAAATCAAAGGTAAAAGTTCAGTCAATTATTGAGGGTGAGAGAGACCCTCAAAACCTGACTTGTTAGAGGGAGAATCATGACTACAGACTTCTTGATTACAAGTGATTTTTGTGTTTCAAGGGTCTCCAAGTTTTCTTGGTGTACAGAGAAACCAAAGGGCTACAGAGCTCTAAAATTTTCCAGTCTTCTCTCCAGCTGTGAGTCCACACAAGCACCACACATCAGTCTCCTTGAGAAGTTCCTTTAAGCATCATTTCTGGGGCAGATTCAACATCCAATGGCAAGACAAGTTGACAATGAAGTTCTGGAATGTAATCCATGTATACTGGATTACGCACGAGGAGAATGAGCAATACCAGGGTACCCAAATGACTGCTGAAACTGGAAGGCTAGAAGCAAGGAGGGCCAAGGAAAAGCTTTAGGAACATGTTAAAACCAAGCTTCAGACAATGCTGCATCACAACTGATAACTGGGAGTCAACTGCTGAAGACAGACCAGAATGGCTTCCTGCTACCAACAAGGAAGTGGTTCTTTTCGAGCAAAACCTCTACAAGGAATGAGAAACAAGGAGGAAAAGGAGGGAAAACGGCAGCGGGTATTGCATACGTTAAGCATAACACAAGGGACAAATAATCTTTTTATGGGTCCAATTTGGCCACAACTGTGGATACTGCATTGTTGGCCTTAGAAGTCACACAGGCTCTCAGAGGTGAATTTCACATTCAGCAGTATTTTCTTAAAAAATGAAGGACAACTATATATATACACATATATACCATACACACACACACACACACACACACACACGGAAGCTGCCAATGAGCATGTCCGTAATGAACTCTAAAATTTTGAGTTTATAAATAGCAGATGTTCCTTGTACAGCATTATTAACCTACCTGGAGTTTGATCAGAACTGAGAAATTCAAAGAGAGGCCATGAAATGCTATGGAGTCTGTCAAAGATATCAGAAATTAAGACTGGAAATGGAAATTATCTACTATATAATCAATCTATTTGCATACAGTGAAAATGCTTTGCTTATCACTAGGGACTGGAAGGCCCTGAAACTTCATTATCAAACATCCCTCCCCTGTTTTCACCACTGGCTGAGATCATCTGAAAGCATCCTCTTGTTAAAATTAGGGGTCTGAAAAAGTGCTTTTCTAATTGGAGTTCCCTAATTGTAATGCAAATGAAAACCCAATTATTTTCTGTGATTGCCATGGCTCAGTGGATTAGGCAGAGCTGGGGACTCCCAGGAATTGGGGGTTCTAATCTTGACACAGCCATTATCAGCCCCTGGGCATAATACTACCATTTTTTGGTCTCCATTTTCCCCATCTGTAAAGTGGGGTTAATAAAACTGACCTACCTCACTGAGTGCCTGACTAAATTCTTTGAATATTTAATATACTGGATAAATGCAGAATACTAATGATGGTAACAATTTTTTGAAAAAAGCTCTCTCCTGATAAAATGCAGATCCTGAGGAAGGTCTTTTCAGATGAAAAAAAAAATACTCAAGTTCCCAGGACTCAAGTCATGAAGTATAAGATTAAATGGGAATTAGCAACTCCTACAACCCCACCCTACATGCCTAGATCAATTCTGCTTTCTATTTACCTTTCCACTAAGTAGCTCAAAGCATGTTTCACAATGAGAGAGAATACTTGCCTTTGTATTACTAGTGTTAGCATTACTGTTGTGAACATTTAACAAGAACATTCAGTGGGGTCAGCAATTTAGATAATCTGGTGTTTTGGTATTGAACTGCTCCCAGACAACCACTCACAAAGATCAAAATTCATACTTGTTCTCAAAGCTTCATTAATGCTACCAACTTGTAGTTTTCTCCTTTCCAATATTCTGGGCATGTATTTGCTCTATTGGCTCACTGCTTCCTTCACCCATTTATTTGCCAGTTTCAGGGAGGTTCAGGATTAGTTGTTTGAGAAAGTGATTTGGGGGACTGGACAATGAATGAAGGCAGCGAGCAGACTTAACTCATTTCCTGCCACCCACATCAGCAGGGAAGGCCTGGTCAGAGGCAACTTTACAGAAGAGGCAAGCTTTGAGCTGGGCTTGATCGAGAAGGCTTTAGTTTTCCATAAGGGGAAAGGAGTGAAGCTCGAGTTAATTACAGAGGCTAAAGAAACTGAGAAAAAAGGGGAGTCACTGATCTATTTCCCAGAACACAATTCTTGCTATTTCCAGCTGGTTTCCAAGTTGCTACAAAGCGTCTGATTTCTCATTTCACTCAATCTGTCATCGACCTGTATCCAAGCCAGCCCTTAGAGCTTCAGCCCATCCAATCAGCAAGTACTTTGCCCAGGAAAAGATGCACTCTCTTACTCAATTGGCAGGCTAGTAGGAAAGCTAAAGGATCTCAAATGAGAGGGTCAGGTGTCAATCAGCACGGAGCCAAATAGTAACAGGACAGCAATCAAGCCTCTTTCTCTGCAAGATACAGCTAAAGAGAGGAATTTGCAGCATTCTCTGTGCCTTAAACTGCTCTCCAGTTATTAATAATGAAGCAGGACACACACAAAACCTTATTTACTTTTTATCACCTTACCCGGCTACCTACTCTCCTACTGCAAAGTAATCTGTCGACCTGCTACATAGGGCAGTTTACAGGTGTTTTGGCTCTTAGCCACTGTTCCTGTTATTTATCTTGCATGCTGTGAGCTGATCTGAGCAGAGGTCTCTGTAAAAATTAATGACAGCTCAATGTTCAGGTCTGCCTCAGTTGGAGAAGCACATCTCCTCCAAGAGGTCTTTCCTAAGTCCTCATTTCCTCATCTCATTCCCTTCTGTATCACCCTTGCACTTGATGAATTTGTGGCATTAGCATAAGGAGTGAAGAAGTCTTGAGAACTTATCCTTGGCCCCCTGCTTTCCCCCCACCTCCCCCTCCACCCCTGGATGGATTTGTACTAGCTTATTCCACAGAAAATAAGGATGTGCCAAGATCTTTCTGGTTGACTTATGTGTCATGTGATCTGAGCTGCTCTTTGTACCTGAGGACATCACTTCAAGTACGAGAAGATTGAAGGGTGAGAAAATTGTTCCCACAAACCAATGACCTTGTAGAAACATCAAGTTTGCACTCTGCAGGCAGTTTGAGTCCCATACTTTCTCCTCTCTTTCTTCCCCACCTTGGGACAGCTCACACAGAGAAGTAAAATTCCATTTCCTACAGCCAAAAGTCCCTGCCAAGATCCTCACTATTAACAGTTCCACATGTACCTGAGCCCTTGAAATTGGTCAGAGGTGTAACAGACTCCAGTTGCTTTACACTTTACAGTGAGGACTCCGAAAAGGAAATTTTGTTTCCAGTTCTTCTCTCAATTGTTTTTACACCTCTTCAAAATGTGAGCAATATGAGAACACACTGCACACAAGCATTTTGTGATAGGGGAATAGTTTTATGATTATTATTATTATTACTATTAATAATGCCTTCCATTAACCTAAGAGTTCTTGGTTCTCTACAGAATCAATTAATGGTATTTATTGAGAGTGCATATACTGAGCAATATACTGAGTGCTTGATAGTACAAAAGAGATAGATGGCATAATCCCTGCCCACAGAGATCTTACAGTCTAGTGTTTTACAGACTTCCAAAGTTAAATTCATTAAATCCACCAGCCCAGAGAGAAAGATACACGTTATTAATCCCATTTTACAAAGGCCAGTCCATAAGAGTTAAGTCGCAAAGTAAATCAGTGGAAGATCTGGGGGAAAAACCAGAAACCCAACTCCCACTCAACCTCCCTCTCCCAAACCCCAAGGGTAATTTAATCCTCTATTGCTCTGCATGGCTGTCCGTGCCTGTAAGCCAACAGCTGAAGAGAATCTAGAGATTCAAGAAATATCTCCAAAGGAGAAAACCCCATTTGTCTAACAAAGCTGCATGGTCCCCAAAGGTACATACAATAGGAAATGAAATTTGGACAGAAAATCAATTCCAACAGGAAACAGGATGATCCCAGCTAGAGCGCGACTCCAAGATATATCACTGTAATAACCCTCAACATCAGCAGCCAGGGAACAGCGGTCTGAACTCCTCAAATTCTACAAGGAAAGAGCTCTGGGGAAATCCCAGCAGTGCACTAGAAAGCTGCCCACTGCAGGGGGGCCCAGGTGAGAGAACAGGCCTGTGCTGATTTTAGTCTCAGGTGGGAAAGGTAAAAGATGACAAAGATTCCATTGACTTGAGCCCACCAAGTGAAAGCCTGATTTTAAAAAAAAACCAACTAAAGGGGTTTTATTTTTAATGTTTTTTAAAGGTGGAAGAGGGAAGGCACAAGGGAAAGTATGAACGATTATGTCTGACAACAGCATAGTACAATTAACTCTTTCAGTGGGTGACGAGTGGGAAATAACTCAGGATTTAACAAAAAAACAGCATTTATAGAGGAATACTAGAATTTAATAGAAGTATTTGAGTGTCAACTTGCTGCAGTGCCCTGCATTGGCTTCCTCCAGTTCTCACCCAAAAGGATAACTCTGCCTCAACTAATATACAGTGGACCGACACGTAACATATGTCTCACTCAAGACCATACAGACGGTAAATGGCGGAGCCAGGATTAGAACCCAGGTCATCTTTCTCCCAAGCCTGGGCTCTTTCCACTAGGCCACGCTGCTTCCCTGCTCAACGAGATCAACCACTCTGTTCATTGCCACTCACCAGGCTACTTATGTGCTGCAGTCATCTCCCATAGCCTGCTGCTCTACTGCTTTCTTTAGGAGTCACAGCTGTTTGGGTATTCTGCTATCAGTCCCTCACTCATCCTGCCCAGCAACACTCTACTTCAATGAGCATTGTTTTGCTATAAGCACACTGTCTGCATTCCAGGACCTCAAAGCTGGTATTTCTGCTCTACCATTCAAGAACCACTCAAAGGCAAGACTGATAAACTGCTCAAAAAGTCACACATGACATCATGTCTGTGGAGGACCCAGGGTTCACTGATTTAACATCTAAATTTCACCTTCATTTCAATCTAGCTCTTGCCCTACCCTATCAGGGTTTTTAATGTGCATACATTTATACAAAAATGTATGTATGTGTGTGTGTGCATGCGTACGCCTATATATTTAAGGTTAGCAGTAGGCTGATTTATATTTCTGAAAAAAACATGATTCTGTGAATGGATTTTGTGTTTTTGGTTTCCAACTCTCATTCATTTATCACTCCTTTCCCTTGCTCATGGGGATTTTAAATGTTGCTCAAACTGGCTCATTGAGTCAAGTTTTAAAAGTGAAAAATTGGGCTAATTTATGGCATGGGGGTCACTGAAGAGAAAAAAGCTGGAAAGAGTAGGACCAAATGTGATGTAAACAATAGTACTCCAATGGTTTTGCTTGCCAAGATAAAGGATAAAATGACCCACTCTAAAATACAAGCAGATAGATAAATGGCACCACTGGCTGAAGGTTGTTATAAGACACTTGATTATTGTCATTAGGGTGACCTTAGTCCAAGGAGAACACTCAGGAAATGGGAAAGGAAACCTACAATTGGGGGGCACCCAAGACCAGTGAGGGCTTGGCCCTAGGCAGCCGGGCAAGCAGCTAGATTGGGAACGCCAACAGGTTTAGTGATCAACATAAAACCGCAGTTTGTGAAAATCACATAAAATGCCATCTGTCTGCTTGGATCATGTGCAACATTAAGCAGATTTCCAATACACATGTTCTGATTTCTCAGAGAACAGCTATTCCCTCTCCCCAATTCTCTGCAAAAGGAAGCCCCCAAGTTCTGGACTTGTTTGATCAGAGTTGCTCTGAACAGAATACCTGTACCCAGGGAAGACTTTTCACTACTTGACATGTGCTGGGCTCAAGAACTTTCTCACTGAAAAAACGCCAGGCTTTCACCCTTGAAAACCACCCTGTAGCTTCTGTGTTCATTTTGTGGACAATTTTTTGCTGTTTTGAAACCTTATATATATTTCACCATTTCTAGCCCTCATTTTAGAGAATGCAACAGAAGGAATTGAAACATATTTATTCCTCCCATACCTGCCAAACTTCAACCCTCCCAAACTCCAAAGTCTTGCTAAAACCCCATCTCCTCCAAAAAGCCTTCCTCGATTAATTACCGGGACTCCACCAACTGAGACAACCCTGAAATCAAAACTTGTTTTGAGAAGAAAAACAAATGTCTTTATTTTCAAATTTATAGCACTTAAGAGAAGTGGCTAAAACAAGATTTCTGGATAAAGTTAACGTGTCAATTTTTTTTTAGGCAATTGAGTACCAGTGAAAAAGGGTCTTTGCAAAAGTTGAGATTTGCAAAGTTAAGAGTAGTTGAGGGAATGGTTATCCTGATCCCAAACAGCCAAGAGCTAATCCCAAACACCACAAAATGTTCTGGTTTAATTTATGTAAAGGGTCCCACTGTGTTGCCAGACTATGATCCTAGAAATCTTTTATTGATGATGGGGCAAAAGGGCATAAAAGGGGAGGAAAAGAACAGACCCAATATACTTTCTAACACACAGAGAGAGAGAGAGAGAGAGAGAGAGAGAGAGAGAGAGAGAGGAAACCATCTCTGGAAACACTCAGAGATTTTAAATTGTAACCATAATACAATGACCTGTCTCTATAGCACCTTTCTTCATCAAAGCTCAAAATGCTTAGTGAACAACATTTTGTCATTCATCACTCCATTCAGGGATGCAAGGGGAGTGGTGGGGATAAGATGGGGAGAGGGTAGTTAGAGGGCAGGGATTTTTATCTAACTTTTAAAAGACGGAAATTGAGGTCCAGGGGAGATTGAAATGACTGGGGTCATGAGGCTATGCCAGAAGGAATTTAGATGGTCTCTGTAACAGTAATTCTTGAACTTTTTATCTCCTAACCACTCTGCCCTCATCATCCTTCCAAAAAGAAGGAATCTGGCAGAAGTGCCAAGTTGCCAGGCTGTTGAAAAGAGGGTGCTAGTTACATTTCCCTGTGGAGTGAACTAATGGCAAAAGAAATGTAGTTGAGAGAGAAGTGTTAAAAGAATAGTAATAACTGTCAATAACAATAGAGACAGGGCATGAGAGTACCCCCTAGAGAAAATGAGAAGTCGAGGAAGGGGTTTTCTTTATATTCCCCTTGGAAAGTCACCACAATCACCAGTGTGAAACCCCTGATTCAGACCAAGATGATCCTCCCAAGAAAATCACTCTCATGGAAGCATTTATTTTGTTCCAGGTTTTTGAATAAAAATGATAAAGTTGACATAATTTCCATTTTTGCACCCAAAACTTCACTTTATTTCATGTTCATTCACTCATTCAATTGTATGGGTTCAAATCCCGGCTCTGCCACTTGTCAGCTGTGTGACAGAAGAGAGCGGGAGAAGAGGAAAGGGGGTGCTTAGTTTGGGAAGGCCTCTTGGAAGAGATGTGCCTTCACTCTGAGACTTTACAGGAGGGAAGGGGGAAGTATCTGTCTTTTGGATTTGGAGGTCATTCCAGGCCAGATGCAGGATATGAGCTAAGGGTCGTTGTTTGCTTGTTTTACTCTGGCTTTTTTTTATGGTATTTGTTAAGCGCTTACTATGTGCCAGGCACTGTACTAAAGTGCTGGGGTAGATACAAGCTAATCAGGATGGACACATTCCGTGTCCCACGTGATGCTCACAGTCATTTTACAGGCAAAGTAACTGAGGCACTGAGAAGTTAAGTGCCTTGCCCAGGGTCACACAAGAGACAAGTGGTAGAGCTGGCATTAGAACCCTTCTGTCTCCCGAGCCTGTGCTCTATCCACTAAGCCAAACTGCTTCTCTAGACTGTAAGCTCATTCTGGGCACGGAATACGTCTTTTTATTGTTACAGTATACTCTCCCAGATGCTTAGTACAGTGGTCTGCTGGCTGACTGCTGAGGGGGAAAAACAAGGTAAAACTAAATAAGCACTCAAAATGCGGAACTTCTTTTCAGATTGCCTGGATCTATTTGGAACCATCCACATGACCCCGCCACTGATTTCATTTGGGTCACGATCGGTCAGGTCACCTTTTCTTCACCTGACTACATCACATGATGAGGGCGGCCCAATCCCAGCAGACGCTGACATCCGGACACAGGGAGACACACGTGATACATCTCAGTTTCCACGTTACAATCACCAGCTCCTCAGAAGCCCTAATGCATCACATTCTGCCCTCCTAAAAACATGGTAAATTCCTAATGTAATAGCTGCTTCCAGCAGCTCCACAGTGAGAGAACATCCGAGACAGATGATATATTACACGGCAAGAACCCCCATAAGGGACAAACCAAATGGAAGATGTAGAGAAAACAAGATTTTCCTTGGCCTTGGGGATAGGATTATAAAAGGTTTAAAAAAAATACAAGGCTTGAGTCAAAAGCCTTTCTAAATTACATTTCTTGGATTTTATTGTATTATCTTCATGGCACAGTTATTAAACATTAAAGGTAATGACTCTATTCTGTGAATAACCTAATATTGAACATGATTGATAAGCAGTATCTGGGCTTTGGAGAATATTTTGAATTTCCAAAACCTGAGGAAGATGAGGGAAATTACAGCCAGTAGGTTTGGAGGAAGGAAAGAGGAGGAAAACCTAGTTAATGAATTGTGCTGCAGATATTGATTGAAAAGGTTTCATTATGAAAAGTAAACTCTATAGTTCTTCTGCATATTATTTCTTAGGTGATGTACTGAAATCCCAAGAAAATTGAAATCCAATTCTTTCTGGTTAATATAATGCTGTTCTTTGTTTGCCATGTACTTAATCAATGGTTGCTACTGAGTGTTTTCTGTGTGCAAAGCACTGTATAAGTGCTTAGGAAAGAATACAACAGAGTTAGTAAACGTGATCTCTGCCCATGAGGAGGTTATAGTGTACAATATGAAATTTAGCTTTATATTAATGTATTATTTCTAACAAGCAGGATCATCAGGCCCATTTTACAGATCTGACTGAGGTACAAGAAGACTTTAAAAGGGGCTCATTTAAAGGTCCCCAATAATGGAAATAACACTTCTCTCCCCATCACTACTATAATCTAGATGTTATTTTCTTTCCTGTGGTGATGTACACAGAGACTCGTGGTCTCTCCCTTCCCGCACCCACCCCCGTAGCCCGCCCTCCCCTGAGGAATCTATCAAATGGAACTTTTTGATTATGGTATAGCCTCCCTCTAAATTTCCCATTAGTTCCCAATCATATCTATTCAACACTTACCGTGTGCAGAGCACTGAACTAAACACTTCACTTGAGAGAATACCATACGGTAAGAGTTGGTTCACAGGGTCCCTGCCTACACAAGCTTAGAGTCATCTCTCAGATCAAGTTCAACCTGCTCTTTGTGAACTTTCAAGCGATGAAAAATTCCATACCATCTTGAATTTAAACAGTGCTTTTATTTTTCAAAGCTCATTTACCTCAGAACACCCAATGAGGGGCAGTTGGTATTATTTGATGCTATTGATGCCCGTCTACTTGTTTTGTTTTGTCTGTCTCCCCCTTCTAGACTGTGAGTCCGTTGTTGGGTAGGGATTGTTTCTGTTACCGAATTGTACTTTCCAAGTGCTTAGTACAGTGCTCTGCATACAGTAAGTACTCAATAAATATGATTGAATGAATTAATTCCCCAGCCTACAGTTGAGGAAACGAGACACAGCGAAGTCAAACATCGAAATCATGCATGGACCAGTTAAGATACTAAACATCATGTAGGTCAATGGCCAAACTGGGACTAGAACACCCCTGTCTTCTTTCATCTGTGGAAAGGACTGTTTCACTAGATCGTTCTGGAAGGTGCTGATAAAACAATGACAACAACAACCATCTGAGCAACGCAACCCTGGTAAGAAATCTGGACCTTGGGGTTTTTTCTTCTTTATGAAAGCTCTTTCATGTAATTTCCCTCTATTCTTTGAAAGTGTAACTTTCTGCTCATTTGGTTCCTGCTCCACTTCCATTCTCCTCTTTTAGTGCCTCTCTAATTTATAAAGTGGTTACCCACTTTACAATCTCAGTTACAGGTTTTCTCCTGCAAAAGGAGGGCATACATAGGTTATAGGTTAGTCGAGAAATAAGCAGAGGGAGGAAAACAGAGAAAAGCCAAGATAAACACTGAAGTTTTTTTATTTTGATTCAAAAAAATGGCCTCTAAATGGCAAGAAACTCATTTAACCCAGGATTTCTCAAGTAGGTAATTTTCACCCTCACTGTTGTATGCTACTCCTGATTATGTCAATTAATTAAAGTGGGATGCACTGGGCCTTCTAATTTTCTGCTATCAGGTACCTGGTAGTTACTAATAAATGTTTATTAGGAGATTCCTTTCAAATCATATACTCTCCATGGTAAGTCCTAATAATACATATAACACTATCTGATGATGAGGGCTCAATTATAGTTTAAATTCCTATCGGTAGTTTTTCTCTGTTCAGGGAAAATAAAGCGGGCTTTCAGACCCCACCTCCATCCCATATGAACCTCTATGAAAAGATTGGGCATCTAATTTCAAGGACTGAGAGAAATATCCATACACTTACACAGGAAGACTTATTTACATCGAAAAACTCCAGAATCACATGAGGAGATGGGTATGACAAGCAAAAATATTTCCATCAGTGGCATTTATTGAGCACTTACTACACACAGAGTACTGTACTTCATGCTAGGAAAAGTAAAATACAACAGAATTAACAATTAGAATGTCAAAAGCAGCATGGTGTAGTGGAAAGAGCATGGGCTTAAGAGTCAGAAGACCTAGATTCTAATTCCAGCTCTGCCATTTACCTGTTGAGTCACCTTAAGCAAGCCATTTAACTTCTCTGTGCCTCCGTTTCCTCATCTGCAAAATGGGAATGAAATACCTGTTCTCCCTCATGCTTAGACTGTGAGCCCCATGAAGGGCAGGGACTATGTCTGACCTGATTAACTTGTATACAGTGCTTTGTATACTGCCTGGCACATAGAAAGCACTTAAAAACCACAATTATTGTTAAATTGAGTGGGTATACACTGTAAACACACATATATTCTAGCATTTATGAACTTATTTGTGCCCTTCTTAGTCCCCGTGTGTATATATATAAAATGTATGGGTATACATATAGACACACGTATAGACAATATATACGTGTGTATATATACATGTCTATGTGGATACACATGGGTGCTAAGGAAGCACAAATAAGTTCATAGGTGCTAGAATGAGCTGGGGGGGTATATTACTCAGGGTGCTGATAAGCGCTTAGAACAGTGCTCTGCACGCAGTAAAAGCTCAATAAATGATTGAATGAATAAATTAATTGGGAACATTTGTCAGAGGTGGGATTTTAGGAGCAATGTGAATAAGAAAGTGCTGTGGTCTGTCTGATGCAGGGTGGAAATGAGGGGACTGAAGATACCGCTCATGACCTAAACCTTTTTGCACAGGAAAAGAAAAAAAGAAAGACTGGGAAAGGAACTGCTAATGCCCACCAAAGAAAGCAAGGATGGATAATACATGTCAAATATTACTGATTTAGGCCTGATATTCTGAATGCAAAATAATGAAATAAAGGGGCCCTGAAAATGGTAAGCAACACATAATAAAATATACACTTAATGATGCCTAGGAATTCAAATGGGGGTACTTGGCAGCAAAAGAAATGAATATAGCATGCTACCCAATGATAATACTGAAATGACTCTTACTGCCTGATATGCAAGACAGGGAATACTGATGACATGAAATGTACAATACAGGTAAATTGTTCTCAAATTTATGCAAGGCAGAGAGTATGAAGTGCAATCTCTATGGCGATGCTTATGAAAATTATAGAATTTTAATGTAGGCACTTGTTTTCTTTGATATTTTTCCTCTCTTCCTCAACTCATTAAATATAATTTTTCTGGCTGCCTGCACATTTCTTGCATTTCACTAATTTTTTTCACCACCTTCCCTCTCAATCCATATGGAAAGGCATGAGGCTAGAACTGGCAGTCTGCTATAGGTCAGAAGTCTTCACAAATATGTGGCAGTGAGTACTTATGGAACTCTCTCCTGCTTCTTCTTAAAGGCGGTGAAAAATAGTAGCATCTTGGAAATCCTGGGACATTTGCCTCGGTACTTGATTTCTTAGTTTGAAGAAGAACCTGGGTTCTAAATCCCAACTCCACCACTTGTCCGATGGGTAAGCTCGGTCAAGTCACTTCACTTTTCTGTGCCTCAGTTACTTCATCTGTGAAACGGGATTAAGACTGTGAGCCCCATGTGTAACACGAACTGGTCCAACCTGATTATCTTGTATCTACCCCAGCGTGTAGTACAGTGCCTGGCGCATAGCAAGCACTTAAATACCAGTCTTATTATTCATTTCAGTTCTGACTGGGTTGTCAATTGCTGTACTAAGCACTTGGGAGAGTACAATTTAACAATAAACAGGCATTCCCTGCCCACAAAGTTTACAGTCTAGAGGGTGAGGGAGTTATTTTTACAGCCTAGAGGGGGAGAGAGTTGTTAATAATAATAATAACGGTATTTGTTAAGCACTTACTATGTGCCAGGCACAGAGTTGGGGGGGTGGAGGGGCAGGGAGGGGAGAAACACAGAGGAAGAGAGACCCACACAGACATGAGGAGTTTATCTTTCCGCTTGTTCTGGTGGCTGCAGCTGCTCTGTTTTCTTTCTGGGTTCTCCACAAGTCCTGCCTCATCACAAAACCCAACAGAGGCGCTACTGCTGCCATATCCTTCCCCCGATCCTTGGAGTGTCCCAAAGAGATCAAGTACCCCGGAAGAACACCATAAAGAGCCTAGCCAAGGCAGAGGAGCAGCAAATGCAGCTTGACAATGGCTCCTTGTAGATAGTTTAATCCTTTAAATAAGTTATTTGTTGCATCAACCTGCTGTGACTGGTTTGTTTCTCAGGGAAGACACACAATAAGGCCCAAAACCACTTAAAGCTTTAGGGATCAGTTAACACTCTGAATTGTGGGAGTCACAGAGTTCTGTCTAGTGGGGTGCCATGAAACTCGGCCAAGCACATATAGGATGAAGTTGAATTCCTGGCTAAAACCCAAACAAGAGGATGAGACATCTTGTTGATGTTAACTGGTGCATCTTGCAGTCTGTTACGGGGAAAGGACATCTGTCTTCCGACCTTCCAAATGTTTCATTTAACTTCAGGATAAATGGCAAAATCCTGAGGACTTCCACCAGGAGATCATTTCACCCCAGGAAAGTACCCTTGGATGACAATTTAGTGGATTAAACAGATATAGTAGGCTCTTAAATACCTCTGCAATTATTATGGGGTGGGGGGGTGGGGGGGCGGGGGGAGAAAGAGGAGCAGGGATACTGGAAAAACCCCCTCCCCTCCCCTTATGAACACACCAGAAGGCAGAGAGACCACATCCCAATGAAGAAAATATACATTTCCTTGGGAAGCAAAAGTAGGAATAGCTGTTTCAGCTTTTCCAAGCATTTGTGGTAGGAATCTATGCTCAATGATCTTTCAAATACCACATATAACGTACACTCACCCGCACTTTTGATAGTAGATAGATTTTTAAAATAGCTTCTCCCCAACTACAGTCCAAATAGTATTGCAAATTAAAAGAATCCCACCAGAGTCGCAGCAAGTTGCTCTGATTTGATTGTGCAGATTGACAGAAATATCATGTCAGCAAACTAGTCCCCAAGTCTCTGAGGTAATTAATCCTATGGACCTTATTATAAGCATTTGTACCACATGTATTAGGTTTGCAAAATGCCTTGCAACCCTTTTTATTATTCTGAATAAAAACCATGGGAGGTGAGTCAATATTATGGGCACCATTTTACAGATGAGGCAACTGAGTGAAACTTGTCTCTACTGCACTGCTCTGAAACATTTCTTGGAAACAAACTTCATTCACGACACTAATGTATATATATTTATATTAACGCCTGTCTCCCCCTCTAGACTGTAAGCTCGTTGAGGGCAGAGAACACATCTACCAACTCTGTTGTATTGTACTCTCCCAAGTACTTGGTACAGTGCTCTGCACACAGTAAGCACTCATTAAATACGTTTGACCAATTAACAGATCCAGAAGCATTAACTGGCTGCTGGTAGAGGAGGTGGCACGAACTCCTGGACCACTGAACCACATATATAGCTGTCACTCCTCAAACAATGGTATTCACCGAGGGCCTACTCTGAGCAGAGCACTCTACTAAGCACCACCCCACCCACTTGCCCCGCTGTCTCCTCTCTTGGTTTCGTTCCCTGCTTCCCCTGCCCCTGCCTGACTTCCCCTCTTGTCCTCAACCACTCACCTGGGGAAAATGGCACAACTTCAAGAGCTGGATGCTTTTTGTTTAAACCAATTACCAAATGTATAGTT